>NC_054385.1:127125252-127450252 GCF_017654675.1 Xenopus laevis | reverse complement strand
ATCCTTTTAAAGGCTTTACATACTTTAATTAAGATAGCTAGAATCTCAGCCATAAAGCAGGGCAGGACTGCTGCTTCCAATGGAGATCAGATAGAATCTGTGCAGCCACTGGGACAGAATGTTCTGTTATACAGATAGCTAGAATCTCAGCTGCCATAAAGCAGGACAGGACTGCTGCTTACAATGGGGATCAGATAGGATCTGTGCAGCCACTGGGACAGAATGTTCTGTTATACAGATAGCTAGAATCTCAGCTGCCATAAAGCAGGGCAGGACTGCTGCTTCCAATGGGGATCAGATAGGATCTGTGCAGCCACTGGGACAGAATGTTCTGTTATACAGATAGCTAGAATCTCAGCTGCCATAAAGCAGGGCAGGACTGCTGCTTACAATGGGGATCATATAGAATCTGTGCAGCCACTGGGACAGAATGTTCTGTTATACAGATAGCTAGAATCTCAGCTGCCATAAAGCAGGGCAGGACTGCTGCTTACATTGGGGATCAGATAGGATCTGTGCAGCCACTGGGACAGAATGCTCTGTTATACAGATAGCTAGAATCTCAGCTGCCATAAAGCAGGACAGGACTGCTGCTTACAATGGGGATCAGATAGGATCTGTGCAGCCACTGGGACAGAATGTTCTGTTATACAGATAGCTAGAATCTCAGCTGCCATAAAGCAGGGCAGGACTGCTGCTTCCAATGGGGATCAGATAGGATCTGTGCAGCCACTGGGACAGAATGTTCTGTTATACAGATAGCTAGAATCTCAGCTGCCATAAAGCAGGGCAGGACTGCTGCTTACAATGGGGATCATATAGAATCTGTGCAGCCACTGGGACAGAATGTTCTGTTATACAGATAGCTAGAATCTCAGCTGCCATAAAGCAGGGCAGGACTGCTGCTTACATTGGGGATCAGATAGGATCTGTGCAGCCACTGGGACAGAATGCTCTGTTATACAGATAGCTAGAATCTCAGCTGCCATAAAGCAGGACAGGACTGCTACTTACAATGGGGATCAGATAGGATCTGTGCAGCCACTGGGACAGAATGTTCTGTTATACAGATAGCTAGAATCTCAACTGCCATAAAGCAGGGCAGGACTGCTGCTTACAATGGGGATCAGATAGGATCTGTGCAGCCACTGGGACAGAATGCTCTGTTATACAGATAGCTAGAATCTCAGCTGCCATAAAGCAGGGCAGGACTGCTGCTTACAATGGGGATCAGATAGGATCTGTGCAGCCACTGGGATAGAATGTTCTGTTATACAGATAGCTAGAATCTCAGCTGCCATAAAGCAGGACAGGACTGCTGCTTACAGTGGGGATTAGATACTTCATAGTGGAAGACACATCATAGGGCTGTTTGAAGAAGCATGGCGGCCCCTGGCCATTAGAGCAATTTAAAGAAGCCATGTTTCTTGGTGGCTTTACTTGCCTTTAAAAAATATTGGCTTGCCACTGACAATTTTTCCATTGTGGAACGGATATAATAATGGCCCCAGAAGTTTATTGCTACTTATTCAGTTGTGCGGATGATGCAGCCGCTCAAGGTGTAAAACGGGCAGAGGGAAGAGCATTCACTATTTCCTTGCGTCCCCAAAACGTCTCATATAAATGTATCATTTCATTAAAAATGGGTTAGTAATCAAGCGTGTTCTATTCAACGGGCAATTAGAGCAGCCCGAAGCGTTTGGGGGAATTTAACAAGCATTTATGGCCACTTAACACTCATAATGCATAACTCCTCCAAAAGCCACGGCAAGGAGATGCAACAAAGTAGAGAAAATAATCATTTTCATTGTTTTTCATTTCCATTAATATCCAGACGCACAAGCAGTTCAGCTATAGGCTCCTATATAGTGCACAAACATACACAAACGGTGTGTTTTATTGTCTCCATCTTCTACTAAGACTGCCATCTTGCCTTACTGTCACGGTCGTGTCCTCCTGTTCCATCTTGATCTAAAGTCGCCAGTTTCATTATTTTTTCCATTTTTATCAACTGTTGCTATTTTGCCCTACTGTCACTGGTATGTCCTACTGTTGCCATCTTCCTGCTTTCAACACCTTTCCCTGCTGTTATCATCCTTTGCTACTGTCACGACCAACGTATTGCTCTACTGGGCCCCATCTTGCCCTACTGTCTCCATCTTGTCCTCTTGTCATCATTTTGCTTTATTGTCTCTATCCTGTCCTACTGTTCTCATCTTGTCATACCATTCTCATCTTGCTCTACTGTCACTTTACCTATTGACTTAATATTGTCTCCACCTTACCCTACTGACACCACTGAGATGTACTGTCTTCATCTTGTCCTACTCTCCTCATATTGCCATAATTTCACTAGATTACCCTACTGTCTCTACTGTCTCTATCTCTACATTCCCTACATTCCTACTGTTGCCATCTTGCCATACCATCCCCACCTTGCTCTACTGTCACTGCGTTGCCCTACTGCCCTCATTCTGGCCTACTCTTTCCATATTGTCCTACTGTCTTCATCTTGTTGACTGTCACCACCTTGCTCTACTGTACCTATCTTGCAATAAGGTAACCACATTACCTTACATTCTCTATCTTTCTACCTTGTCCTACTTTGCCCTCTTGCCTTACTGTCACCAACTTCTGTCCTCATCTTTCCATGTCACCACATTACCCTACTGTCTCTATCTTTCTATCTTGCTTACTGACACCACTTTTCCTACTGTCCTCATCATGCCATAATGTCACTGCATTATTCAGCTGTCTTTCTATTTTGTCCTATTCAATATCTTGTCCTACTGTCACCACCTTGCCCTAATGTTCTTTAATGTAACCACCTTATGGTACTGTCTCTAGCTATCTTTTCCTACTGGCTTTATCTTACTCTACTATCCCTATCTTGCAATAATGTCACCACATTACCCTACTGTCTCTATCTATCGTGTCCTACTGTCCTCATCTTGCCTTAATGTCACCACAGTACCCTGCTGTCTTTCTTTCTTGTCCTCATTTGTCATCTTGTCCTACTGTCTCCATCTTCAGTCTACATTTTCCACTACTCTCTCCATGTTACTCTGATGTCTCCATCTTGCCCTGTTATCACCATCTTGTTTTATGGTCACTTACACTAATGGCACCATCATTTCCTACTGAATCAATCTTGTCCTTCTGTCACCATCTGTCAAAATGTTGCCACCTTGCCCCACTGTCAATATCTTCCACTACTGCCTCCATCTTGTCCTAATGTCTCCATTTTACCCTACTATCACCACCTTGCCCTACTGCCACCTCTTTATTCTACGGTTAGTCTTCATCTTGCCATACAATCCGTTTTGTCCTACTGAGCCATCATGCCCTACTCCCTCCAATCTTGCCCTACCACCTACATCTTGTTCTACTGTCCCCATCTTCGTTTTCAAATCTTTTTATTGAGTTTTCCCATAAAGAACATGCACAACAAATCAGCAAAACTGTTAAATCTAAAATAATTGCATACTAAGTCATTTGAGTTAAGGCGGTATGAGATTTACAAAAAATGAAAAACCCAACAGGAAAAAAGAAAAAAAAATATGTATATATATATATATATATATATATATATATATATATATATATATATATATATATATATATATATATATATATATATATCTATATATATCAAAATAATAATACAATTAACAAACCAAAACATGGTGGATAAATGAGGATTAGATTAAACTAAAACAAAGATATAATTATCAGCGTAATAATAAACCAAAACTTCAAACATTACTTAAGTAAATGGAATTTGGAGTATACCCAGAATTTGAGATCTATAACGAGAACCAACTTGGTCTAAGAACAGAGAACATCTCTCAAGAAAAGTGTATTTTAGGTGGGGATCTCACTCTAATTGCTCTAATCGTATACTGCCAGCATAGGAGATTTTACTGGGAAAGAATTTCTTTTAACGATGGAGTGGCTTCCAATAACCAAAATAAGAATAACTGTCCCCATCTTATCAAACTGTCACCACATTGCACTACAACCTTCATTTTGCCCCACTGTCTCCATCTTGTCTTACGTTACCCATGTTGTCTTACTGGGAACAGATTAAAAATGGATTAAAATGTATGACCTGCAAGAGTGCAAAGTGCATTTTGGACAACATTTTTTCATAGCAATGAAGCATTCCCCCCATAATTCCAACGTAACTGCAGTCACCAGGGGGAGTTATTTCTGACTTCAACACTTATAGGACACAATTGTGCTTAAAATAGTCCAATTCTTTAAGGTGCAAGTGCTTGGTATCTATTGATGCAGGCCAAAGTGGAAACCCTGGCACTCCCACCAACTCCAAAGGGGCTCCTTTTGGTGCAAGTGCCTTTAATGAATGGGATTTGCCATGACTCGGCAGCTGGGAAACTGTCAATATGTCTAGCCCCATGTCAGATTTCAAAATTGAATATAAAAAAATCTGTTTGCTCTTTTGAGCACTATTAACTGATGTGTATTGAAAAAAACACGTTTTCCCATGACAGTATCCCTTTAACTGCAGCTAATAGAACATCAATCACGGTGGTTATAACTGGTACTACAGCAGAGGTGCACTGCACAACCCCAAACTATTTCCGGGTCATTTTAAATACCTGCATTTCCCACGTAATTTGTCCCTGATTGTGTCAGTAGTAAATAAGAGCCACCTGCCAACACAAACAGGGGCAGATTAACAGTCTTCAAAAAATAAAGGGAAAGCTAAGAGTAGGATGTTTGTGCTTTATTGCAAATAGGGAAGCCATACGATAGGTATAAATGCAAATACATAGAGAAGGGCTGCTGTGCACACACATTACTCTGTACTAGTTTGGGGAAAAGTAACACAAGATAAACGCTCCTTGTAAATAGGGTCTAATTATTCCTTTAGCCTCTGAAACTCAATATAAAATGTCCTGTAAGGTGCTCCATATGCCGTCTTGCTCTATGTATTGAAGCAACTCATATTTGAATGGTACATCCCCTTCCCTTTGGGTGTGCGGCATATGTTCCTTTACAGAGCTATTGTGTGCAGGGAACTGGGTTTGGAAGGATCTCCATCTGCTATGATCAATCTCCACACCCCCCATTGCTTATGTGTATGACACGCTATTCCCCAGATGGCCAGAGAGGAATATGGCTCGAGCTCCGTGGGAATCCTGTTGCCTTGGATCACGCAGCACCCGGGGCTGGTTTTCCTAAACTAAAAGGTAGAGTTATAAAAAAAAGTATAAAATAGGAAGCTTCCCTTTTTTAGCAAGGCACTTTGGTTGACTTTGGTTTTGGGACCCAAGGTCAAACATTTGGATTATGAGCTAAGGTTGCATTTCATGGCCACCCAGAAAACGCCATGTGTGTACCCTTTGACCCCTGGTGCCATCACTTGAGGTGGGGGCAGGAGAATCATGTGTCTTACTGGCTGTATCCAACCAAATACGAAAATGGTAGGCACTCACAGATCCCACAAACAGGCTTGTAAAAAGAACTGAGAACTTTACTTGGGCCACAAAGTAGATAAATACATAGCCTTACACGTTTCATGCCAGTGAGCACTTAATCATAGGCTGTACTCTTACTGGCTGTACCCCAGTAGCTCCTCCTCCTCCTACCCCACTGATACATATATCTTTATGTGTATGGGCTAGAGTCCTGCAGCGGGTCGGGCACCCGCAAAAACCTGCGGTACTCTGCGGGTTGCGGGTAGAAGTTCCGGGTGCGGGCAGTGTCAGACTGGCCCACTGGGATACCAGGAAAAGTCCAGGTGGGCCCAGGTGTCAGTGGGCCCCCATGCTGCTAAACATTTGGCCTATTTCATGGCCATTCCCTATTTCTCTGAGAACAAAGTGGCTAAATAGATGGAATAATAGATTATAGTATGTAAAGAATAGAGATTAAAAGAATAAAGGCTGAGTGAGGAGATGAAGAATAATAGTACTGAGAGTGGGCCTCTGGTCTAAGATAACCTGGTGGGTCCCTAGTCAAAGGTTTTTTGGTGGGCCCAGTTCGACATTGGGTGCGGGTATAGATGCGTTTCTGCGGGTTTGCAGGCCACGGGTCTTCTCAGTAGCGATTTTTACTCCTTTTTTCTGATCACGTCTACTTCCAATGATGTCACTTCTTTTTTTACAATGACAGCACTTCCTGATTCTTGATGGTAAGCGGGTCGCGGGTCCGGGTTGCGGATAAGGTACCTGCGGGTCGAGTAGCGGGTCCAAGCGGGTAAGAATGCGGGTTGCGGGTCCGCGTTGCGGATTGCAGGTTGTGGGTAGGGGTCGGGTACGGGTTACAAGAAATGGACCCACTCAGGACTCTAGTATGGACAGATTTAGGCAGCGTTAGGCTTGCTAAGCCACATTGGCACTAATATTTATGTATAAATATTGCGTATGAATGCAGGGTTATAGAAGATAGCTCAGGTTGATCCAGGGACTACTCGACTGCCATTTTGAAGTCAAGAAGGAATTTTTTTGCCCCCTCTGAGGCAAATTGGAGAGGCTTCAAATGGGTTTTTTTGCCTTCCTCTGGATCAACTGACAGTTAGACAGGTTAAAATAGAGTTAAAAGGTTGAACTTGATGAACGTGTGTCTTTTTTCAACCTAACTTAGAATGTTACTATGTATTATCCCTTCCATCTTTTGGCAGCCAGGGTGCAGCTAAAGCAAAAAGACTTGCCCAATCTTGCAGGGTGCCTCATTCAGTCTGGATCACTATCGGCATGTTGCATTGTGTTTATGCCTCGGTATAAATGCAATGCAAATGCAATGAAATGCCCTGGAGTAATAAATGGCAGTTCAAGTGGATCTGGCACATGACTGATCAGCAATATAAAGGCAGCGAAACGCGTCAGTGGAGCTGCATACAGATTGTTTCATTGCGGCAAATGCAACCTGTTATGTCAGTGCTATAGGCATTGGATGCATATTTATAGTCTCCCATATCTGTGTACATACCTAACATGGGGTTATTGGGGGTTATTAAAAAAACAGAATCTATCCAACCACAAACTCAAGACCTGGGTCTATGACTAGGTGATGCCTGTACCCCAGTCCCAAGCTTTGTGGCATTAGCACTGATCACTAGGTTGAAGGCCACCTCTCATATGACTTTCAGTATGTTGCAGTTGGAAGCTACCTAAACAGCTTTGCAGTTGGTCGCCATTTTTAATTTTAGGGGGTTTTTTTGGAAATCAAAAAGCTGATGGAGTGGCTTGTTTTTCTATTGCTAATAATGTCATATTGTTTTAACAAATCTCATTTCTGTTCAGGTCTTCTCCTACTCATTCTCCAACAAAGGTCTGACTACAACTCCCAGCATTCCTTGGCAGCCTGCAACGTCCTTTTGAGTTTAAGATGCTCCTTTGGAAGCCCCAATCAAATAGTCATTCCTTTATAACCCACCTGTGCCAAGTTCTACAGCTGAAATTCCCTTTACAATTGACTGTTAATATAATGCAGACACATATTAATGCTTCAACAGCGGCAAAAAGACACCTATGCACCCCAATTAGTGAGGCTTATGGCACATCACCCCATTTTTGCCAGCATATGCCCCAAAACTTGTGTGGCTGATGTGGAGATACCAACATTTTGAGTAACATGGGCTACAACCTCCAACTCTCTCTAAAATCAAAAAGCTAATAGGGAATGCTGGGAGGTGTAGTTCTCAGCAGTGAGAAAGGGGTGCTGCTGATTTTGAGCATTTTGTCCTCAGCTCTGGAGCCACTTGTCACAAGAACGACTCTCATCTTGAAATTTGGCAATAGTCGCCAAACAAGTGCTTGCCATAGAGTGAACATAGGAATTCCGGGGATTGGTCACTGCCTCCCTAAATCTCCACATTGCCTTAAAGGAAAACTATACCCCCCAACAATGGAGGTCTCTTGAAATATATATTGCAGAAAACAGCTCATATGTAAAACCCTGCTATATGTAAATAAATCATTTTCATAATAATATACTGTTTTAGTAACATGTGCTGTTGGGTAATCAGAAACAGAAAACTGCCATTTTAAAATAAAAAATTGTATGATTCACTGTGCACACAAACAAACCATATTTGTTAGGTCACATGAGCCAATTAACAGACAGAGTTGTGTCTTTTGCTTCCACACTTCTTCCTGTTACAGTTAGAGCTGCAGTATTTCTGGTCAGGTGATCTCTGAGGCAACACACAGACCACAAAATGGTGGCTCAAGGCAAGAGATGTATAAGGGCAAGATTTACTTAAATTTATATTCCAGTTTGGTGAGATTCTTTAATATGCCACTTAATATGATATGAACTTTCTGTTGCTTAAGTGTTCATTTTGGGGGTATAGTTTTCCTTTAATATATATATATATACCAGTTTGGTAAGATTCTTTAATATGCCACTTAATATGATATGAACTATATGTTGCTTAAGGATTTATTTTTGGGGTTTAGTTTTCCTTTAAAACTTTGCACCAATCAGCTACAGCTTTTTAACTTGCTCCTGAAACATGAGCTGCACGCCAGCGGGGCAGGAATGTGACCCACAGAATTCTTCCGCCCCGGTACCAGCAGCTCAGCATAAACAATACAGTAGGGCATGCTGGGAAATGTTTATTCTTGCACACCCAGGGGCTTGTCAGGTTCTATTCTTGCTCCAAATTTGGGTTGCTTTATCCCTGACGCCCACTAGTTTTTTTTTGCTGCTGGATTTGCAACATTGGTGCTGTCAGACCCCTGGCTCCCCCACATCTACCTGTGCATCATCTTATGCCTCAGCCCTCCACCCAGACTGTCACTTTCCCCTCTGATTCACTGTCCCTGGCCTTCAATCCCGACTCTCTTTCCTTCCCATCCAGTGTCTCCCCATCTTTATGAAATATGCATGTGGAACAGATGTCTGCATCCCCCATCCACACAAACAGTCTTGGTCCTCTCTCTGCTCATCCCTCCCTCTGCCCCTCAGCCAAGTCACAGGAGCGCTCCCACCCCTCCCAAACTCTTCCCTAGGGTTTTCCCTATCCTGTCAGCCCCCTCCCAGCTATTTAATATGTATGATGGAAGGTGCCGTAATGTCCAATGAGAGTCATCTCCTCTTCCTCATGTGGTCTCCTCTGTGTGTCACTCCATATAAATATATGTCCCAGACACATGGGAGAATGTGTATGTAGGGATGTGGCCGACTGTGTGTGTGTGTTTGTCTAAGCCGTCCGTCTTTTCTATATTTGTCTAGAGATATCTATCTATATATATATTTATATTTTTCACTTTATATGTAATCGGCGTCCACGGATTATTCTGCGTGAAAGTTTAACGGGCCCTTTCGCCAGTTATCCGCCAGTTCCAGGAGAAGACGTAAAGGGAAAACTTTTTGTGCCAATCAGCGAATGTTCACAGCGCCCGTAACCATGCGCTCACGCGGCGGCGACAGGACGTCGGTCTGAACGTCAACATTTCGAATAAAGGTAAGGATCGAAATTCTCATTATTTTAAAGAATTCTTTTTTTAAAAAAACGTGATTCATTTCTTATATATATATATATATATATATATATATATTATTTCCAATAACATATATATTTTTTACAATAGTCGACCGATTATGAATGAAATTGAGACAATATTGTAATTAATGGCTTCTCTTTTTTTTATATCATTCTTTACTAACTTTGTTCTGCTGGCTTCCTACATATTTTATTTTACCATTTTGGAATTAGGAAGGGCCAATTTTATCCTCTGTGGCTAATTTAAAAAAAGTAAAAAAAAAAAAAACCATTTAAAAAAAAAATGGGAATTATATAAGCCTTAGGTTTAACTTGTTGGATGTTTATCTATGTTTAGGCTCTCTTCTGTCTATCAGTTGAATTTTTTAATCATATTTTTCTTTCTTTCCTACTACATCAAACATCATTATCTATCATTATCTATCATTATCTATCTATTTATCATCTATCTGTCTATCTCTATCTATCTATCTATCTATCTATCTATCGATCTATCTATCTATCTTCTATCTCTCTATCTATTATCTATCTATATATCTTCTATCTCTCTATCTATCTATCTATCTATCTATCTATCTATCTATCTATCTATCTATTATCTCTCTATCTATTATCTATCATATATCTATCTAATGATCCACCTCCCTCTTTCCATCTCTATTTGTCTTTATCTGTCATCTATGTCTTGTTTATTCTATCTATCTATCTATCTATCTATCTATCTATCTATCTATCTATCTATCTCTTAGGGTATTTTAGAATAGATAACCCCATCTCAGCCTTATTTGTACACAAGCTCTAAGGCATACAGTCCATAATGGTGTCTTGCTATAAAAATACCCGACATGTCATGTCTTGTTGGAATAGGAGAGTGACACCTCGCTGACTCCAAGCTGTATCCCGACGGACGATGCTCAGGGAAGCATTGTTTCCTCAGATTTAATGCCTTCGCCCCGTCCTCGGCTGCTAATTCCGAAAGGACATTCCAGGGGATAGTTGCATCCAGAGGGCCCTTTAGAAAACTTTTCCTTTCCTAGAACAATGGCCTGAATCCCTGCACACATTATCCCATTATGTTGGCTAATGCCTGGCCGGGCCTGAAGCATCAAAGGGCTAAACTCATTCAGTATTCTGAGAAATGCAACATGTGCAACGTGACATTGGGTTTTAATCATTCATTCCGTGCTACAGAATCTCAAACCCTATGCAACGCCAAAAAGGCAGAAAAAGACCTTTATTTAGTCTACAAGCTGATGCAGTCGTGAAATGGTTAAATCGTAGTGGATATCCACACCCAAAATGTGATTGTAACACAATCTGGCTTTTACCCCCTTCCTTTGTCACTTATTATATTCGCGACCATGTCTCCCTGGCTGGGTCATTAACAATCTTTGCTTTCAATTTTAGAATCTCCTTATCTGGGCAACTAACTCAATTTGCTTGTTCCCACCGTCAGAAAAAAAATCATCAATATATCGATCCCTTTTTATTATATATATATATATATATATATATATATATATATATATATATATATATATATATATACACATACACACACAAGGGAAATTTTTTTTAAAAAATCCTCCAATAACCATAATCATGAAGTTTCTTTTATAAAAGACAAGTTTACTTTGGTCTCTTTTTAGACAGATTGGACAGCATTGTGATCATGATTGGCTAATTAGTGGGATATAATTGAGAGCTTAAGAGAGATCATTTGTTACCCCAAGTACCTGCTTTATTGTGAGCCGAAGTCCCTTTCTGTCTTTCTAAATCTTTCTCAAAGACGACTGCGATTTTTGAAAATAGCGCCACACCCAACACGCGCGCTGGCCGTTTCAACAGATCGTTAATTTTTTTGCACTGTTGATTAACTTAAAGGAACCGTCTCGTTTTTTTTTGTAACATTCTGAGGTTTAAAGCTGAAGTGACGAACATCCACAATCTTTAGAATCAGGTGATAGACCAGTCTTGTGACATTTTAGCTCCCAAAATGATATTTTTTCCATTTTCATTTCTAAGCAGAAATGCTTCAGAAAAATCACAAATTGAAATAGTATTGACTGATTGAAAATTTTAGAATCCTTGGAGATTTCTTTCTAAAATGATATTTCCCCCATAACTGTAATAAAATATGAATTATATATCCTGGCTCGTTTGTCAGCAAATATTCCATGTACAATTAAAAAAAAACAATATCTATATTGTATGAAATGGTGTTGGATTTAAGAAAAAATATACTCTTAATCTAGAATTTTTGGGGATCTAATATCAACAACCCCAATTAATCTGCGACAGATGGGCGTGCCATTTCCAATAGTGTTCTATTTCAACAAACAATTATTCATTTTTAACTGATTTTAACAGGCTTTTTTCTCTGTAATAATAAGACGTGACTTTTACAAGATGGTAAATAAGCTGCACAAATCCAAATGTTTGCCAAAATATTACTACTGGGGTTTTATTTCATGTTTAAATTGCAACTGGTGATCCAAATTACCCCATATCCAGGAAACCCCAGGTCCAAACCTTTAAAAATAATAGAAATTAAATATTTGTTAAATTCCAGATTTATTTTTAGGCAAATGTTATGTTATAAAAATAAAAAAACAAGGAATATATATATATAGATTATTTATTTATTATAATATTAATAGATTGATATGTATATATTTATCCTGAAAATAATTTTGGTGCCCTAATAAAATCTTAAAAACACAGAAATTATTATGTTTTCATGTAAAGTTTTGTACTTTCTGTGAAGAGTCTCAGGTGGGACAGATTAGACAGTAATTAAATTTTCATCTAACGAGGAAGTCCTATCAAACTCTCTTCCTTTCTCATGTTTACATGCACCAGTGCCAGCATTTTCAGCTGATGGGAGAAGGAAGAATTTGATAAATGTACTAAAAGAATTGTCTGAATACTGACAAAAATGTGAAAAATATAACAAAAACATTTAAAATAAAATATTTGAACATCTTAAATCAAAACATTCGGCAAAAAGTTGATTGCTTTCCAGTCCTCTTAATAAATCATTAATAATTATTACATTTGTAAAAACCCCAGAAGAAAAGATAAAATAGTAAATATAGATATTTTGTAGGGGAAATAGTTTTATCAAACAAGGTGTCATTGTTGGTTCTTTTTCCAAGTTCATTACCAATTAACAATAAAATCATTTAGCCCCAAGAGATCAATATAAAGCCGTTAATATTCTGTTGTATTGTTGCTTACTATTTGTGCTCGTGATATTTAGAAAATTGCTGCTAAATTTGATTAAGTATGTATAAATTCTCAAATTGAAGAGTGGACTTGAATTGGCAAAAATAGAAAAACATTACATTATATTACATTATAACATTATAAAATTAATTGTTCTGACAAAAGATTGATGTATTTAAAAAAGGAAAATAATAATTTTTTATATATGTTTCATTGGTTGGAAAAAATATTCAATCGCGAAAAATATGATTGTAAAGCAAAGGTAAGGTCTAAATTAGGGGGAGATTTGGGGTGAGTGTTTATTTGTACCTTGGGTACCCCTGGAACTATAGCAGGGTGACTGTTACCCCAATGTTTCTATATATCTGTAACCTTGTTATGAGCTAAGGGGGCCCAGTCTGAAGGCCAGTAAGGGGGAGATTTGGGGTGAGTGTTTATTTGTACCCTGGGTACCCCTGGAACTATAGCAGGGTGACTGTTACCCAATTTTTCTATATATCTGTAACCTTGTTATGAGCTAAAGGGGCCCAGCTTGAAGAATAGTTAGAAGGAGATTTGGGGTGAGTGCTTATTTGTGTCCTGGGTACCCCTGGAACTATAGCAGGGTGACTGTTTCCCCAATGTTTCTATATATCTGTAACCTTGTTATGAGCTAAGGGGGCCCAGCCTGAAGGTCAGTTAGGGGGAGATTTGGGGTGAGTGCTTATTTGTACCCTGGGTACCCCTGGAACTATAGCAGGGTGACTGTTACCCCAATGTTTCTATATATCTGTAACCTTGTTATGAGCTAAGGGGGCCCAGTCTGAAGGCCAGTTAGGGGGAGATTTGGGGTGAGTGATTATTTGTACCCTGGGTACCCCTGGAACTATAGCAGGGTGACTGTTTCCCCAATGTTTCTATATATCTGTAACCTTGTTATGAGCTAAGGGGCCCAGATTTAAGGCCAGTTAGGGGGAGATTTGGGGTGAGAGCTTATTTGTGTCCTGGGTACCCCTGGAACTATAGCAGAGGGAACTGTTACAATACTCTTTCTACATATCTGTAACCTTGATAAGAGTTGCGATCCATTGTTGGACAACAGAGAGTTATCGGGGTTGTTGAACTTTAAATTCTAAAAGCCTCTCAAGAACATGTTTACTAAGAATGGTTTTTGTAACTGTGAGGGAACTTTTTTAATTTGAATCAAACCAAATGTTTTCCCCCAGCTGTAACCGTGTAGATTTTCAGAGGCGCACTTTTCATTAAGCAATAAACATCTCTAACGAGGCTCCAGTGGGCCGTGTAACAACTTATGACCAGCAATTATGCAGGAAAAAGCCGGAGCTCTTGTTGTACATTTATTTCCACACTCCATATAACTTGGAACGGGATGTTTAACTTTATGATACTTATACATCTTTGAGGATTGCACATAGTAACTCTAGGAAAAAAAAGTCTCAAATGGTTTGAATACTCTTATAGGAGTCAATTGGCATTTGGGGAGGCAAAAGAGTTGTAATTTCTCTAATGATACCCAGAGCGAAATATCCCCAGTCATACTTTAGAATTTCTGGTCCATTAGCTTTGGCTAGAACATTGTTTAAAATGTTATTGTCATCACTGTGCCTTAATGTAGGCACCATCTCTCCCTACTATACCTGCTATCCCACAGTCACACTCCCTTCCCAGAGACTATTATCCCACTGTTACTATAGGCACCATCTCTCCCTACTATACCTGCTATCTCACAGTCACACTCCCTTCCCAGAGACTATTATCCACTGTTACTATAGACACCATCTCTCCCTACTATACCTGCTATCCCACAGTCACACTCCCTTCCCAGAGACTATTATCCACTGTTACTATAGACACCATCTCTCCCTACTATACCTGCTATCCCACAGTCACACTCCCTTCCCAGAGACTATTATCCACTGTTACTATAGACACCATCTCTCCCTACTATACCTGCTATCCCACAGTCACACTCCCTTCCCAGAGACTATTATCTCACTGTTACTATAGGCACCATCTCGCCCTACTATACCTGCTATCCCACAGTCACACTCCCTTCCCAGAGACTATTATCCTACTGTTACTATAGGCACCATCTCTCCCTACTATACCTGCTATCCCACAGTCACACTCCCTTCCCAGAGACTATTATCCACTGTTACTATAGGCACCATCTCGCCCTACTATACCTGCTATCCCACAGTCACACTCCCTTCCCAGAGACTATTATCCTACTGTTACTATAGGCACCATCTCTCCCTACTATACCTGCTATCCCACAGTCACACTCCCTTCCCAGAGACTATTATCCACTGTTACTATAGGCACCATCTCTCCCTACTATACCTGCTATCCCACAGTCACACTCCCTTCCCAGAGACTATTATCCACTGTTACTATAGGTACCATCTCTCCCTATTATACCTGCTATCCCACAGTCACACTCCCTTCCCAGAGACTATTATCCCCACTGTTACTATAGACACCATCTCTCCCTACTATACCTGCTATCCCACAGTCACACTCCCTTCCCAGAGAGTATTATCCCACTGTTACTATAGGCACCATCTCTCCCTACTATACCTGCTATCCCACAGTCACACTCCCTTCCCAGAGACTATTATCCACTGTTACTATAGACACCATCTCTCCCTACTATACCTGCTATCCCACAGTCACACTCCCTTCCCAGAGACTATTATCCACTGTTACTATAGGCACCATCTCTCCCTACTATACCTGCTATCCCACAGTCACACTCCCTTCCCAGAGACTATTATCCACTGTTACTATAGACACCATCTCTCCCTACTATACTTGCTATCCCACAGTCACACTCCCTTCCCAGAGACTATTATCCACTGTTACTATAGGCACCATCTCTCCCTACTATACCTGCTATCCCACAGTCACACTCCCTTCCCAGAGACTATTATCCCACTGTTACTATAGGCACCATCTCTCCCTACTATACCTGTTATCCCACAGTATGGGATCTTTGAATCCCTTTCAAAAAAGTTTTATTGAATATAATAGTTTTAGAGATATGTTGTATTATATTGATATACCATGGGTAAAATATGTGTCCTAGAGTTGATATCCATAGCCAATAATGAGCATTTTGCATCTTTCAGAAAAGTGCAATCAGAATAAAAAAGCAGATATTTGATTTGATGCTATATTTATGGGATAGGGTACAATATTTGCTCATGTTATAACATGGCTCCTATACTGTCTAGATGACAGTGATATTTAGCAAGGAGAGACAACCTGTGTCAGTTGGTTCCACCAGTGAAAGAAATGCCAGATGAGAGGACACAGCACATATTATTACACCTCTGAAAAGCTATTTTTAAAAACTAGGCTACATCTAAACTGAAATATTTTTCACCCTCTGCTCATTGGCTTTGATGTATGATTCTGTTTAGGAATGAAATAACATTTTTACATATATCTTGTTTCCTAATCTTTTCCTTGTCCCTAGAATCCAATATAAAATATTACATTAGTGCTTAGAAGTGAAATGGCCCAATCTGCAGCACCAAGTGCCTGTAATCAGATGAGTTTTCCAGGCCCTGCTACAAAGTAGAGGCTATTTTAATCTACTTTTGTCTCATGACAAAATGTTGGTCCATTTATCATCCATTTACCTTATTTCCTTGCTGGTGTCTCACTGTGGAATAGGGTATGACATATGGGTTTCAGTATTCTTATGTGATGAGTATTTGTAAGGAGTGGATAAAATGAAAAGACTTCTTATTAGCACCAAGCTGCTACAAAAGAGCAGGTATAGTAGGGAGAGATGGTGCCTATAGTAACAGTGGATAATAGTCTCTGGGAAGGGAGTGTGACTGTGGGATAACAGGTATAGTAGGGAGAGATGGTGCCTATAGTAACAGTGGATAATAGTCTCTGGGAAGGGAGTGTGACTGTGGGATAGCAGGTATAGTAAGGAGAGATGGTGCCTATAGTAACAGTGGATAATAGTCTCTGGGAAGGGAGTGTGACTGTGGGATAACAGGTATAGTAGGGAGAGATGGTGCCTATAGTAACAGTGGGGATAATAGTCTCTGGGAAGGGAGTGTGACTGTGGGATAACAGGTATAGTAGGGAGAGATGGTGCCTATAGTAACAGTGGGGATAATAGTCTCTGGGAAGGGAGTGTGACTGTGGGATAACAGGTATAGTAGGGAGAGATGGTGCCTATAGTAACAGTGGGATAATAGTCTCTGGGAAGGGAGTGTGACTGTGGGATAGCAGGTATAGTAGGGAGAGATGGTGTCTATAGTAACAGTGGGATAATAGTCTCTGGGAAGGGAGTGTGACTGTGGGATAGCAGGTATAGTAGGGAGAGATGGTGTCTATAGTAACAGTGGGATAATAGTCTCTGGGAAGGGAGTGTGACTGTGGGATAGCAGGTATAGTAGGGAGAGATGGTGCCTATAGTAACAGTGGATAATAGTCTCTGGGAAGGGAGTGTGACTGTGGGATAGCAGGTATAGTAAGGAGAGATGGTGCCTATAGTAACAGTGGATAATAGTCTCTGGGAAGGGAGTGTGACTGTGGGATAACAGGTATAGTAGGGAGAGATGGTGCCTATAGTAACAGTGGATAATAGTCTCTGGGAAGGGAGTGTGACTGTAGGATAGCAGGTATAGTAGGGAGAGATGGTGCCTATAGTAACAGTGGATAATAGTCTCTGGGAAGGGAGTGTGACTGTGGGATAGCAGGTATAGTAGGGAGAGATGGTGCCTATAGTAACAGTGGATAATAGTCTCTGGGAAGGGAGTGTGACTGTGGGATAGCAGGTATAGTAGGGAGAGATGGTGTATATAAAATATACAATATAAAATTTAATTCTGAACCAACAAGTGAGCCCAATCTGGCCCTAACTTTAGAATGAGGTTCTGTGAATAAAGCCTTGTTGCTCGTAATCCAATCTGTTCCAGACAAAAGATGAAAAGAGAAAGACAAATGTATTTTTGCAGAGCAACCGAGGGGAGGTCCAGGTTGCTGCCATAATCCTCTGTTTATCTGATGCGGGAATGTGTGCCTAAAATCCATCTCTGGTGGGTGTATACTTCCGGGACTTCCATCAGAAATCGCAGGGCCCCATACGACAAAATTTCCTGGGCCCCCTAGGCTGCACCCACCGCAAGCCCCACCTACAGGTCCGCCCTCCCCACCCCACAGGTCCGCCCCCCTCCTCACAGTAAAAAAAAACAAAAAAAAATTGGTGGCTAGGGTTCCCACATGTTAATAAAAAGATATTGGTGGTCAGGGCCCCCCATAAAAAAACATTTGTGGCCAGCCCACCCCCCATTAAAAAATATTGGTGGCTAGGACGCCACATGAGAAAAGAAAATTGGTGGCCAAAATTGGTGGCTAGGGCCCCCCCCCCCACATTATGAGAAAAATGGTGGCCAGGGCCCCTTAAACGTCCATGCCTTCCCAAAGTCAGCAGCTCTCAGAAAGATGGGGGGCCCGGCTAATCAAGTAAGTGTGGTGTGGCCGGGCCCCCCTTACCCTCAGGGCCCCCTACAACTCTCCCCCCTGTCCCCCCCTGATGGCTGCCCTGTATACTTCACCAGGTGTGCTGGAAGCACAAAGTAGATCCCCAACAGCCAACAGATCAACCTTTACAGACGTTTCTTGGATCATTATAAGACTATGTGCCTACAGCTCATACCTGGACACTCACATGGAATATACATATTCTGCCCATTAAGCTCGACACACAAACACCCACATTTTTTTGGATATTATACTTTCACCAAATGCATATTTTTTTTCCCAAATACTAAATATTACACAAAGATGAATTCCAAACCCTAAATTGCATATTCAAATCTGAGAAAAATAGAAAAACTGTAATTGTAAAAAACAAGACTTTGAGTGTTTGAAGGCGGTTTATCGGAATCCTGCAGACACAAAGCAACACAGGCCTAGTACAGGGATGGGATCCGTTATTTGGAAACCGTTATCCAGTAAACTCTGAATTACGGAAAAGCTTTCTCCCATAGACTCCAATTTATCCAATCCAGATTTTTAAACATTATTTCCTTTTTCTCTGTAATAATAAAACAGTAACTTGTACTTGATTCCAGCTAAAATATAATGAATCCTTATTGGAAACAAAACCAGCCTATTGGGTTTATTTCATGTTTACATGATTTTCTAGCAGATTTAAGGTATGAAGATCCAAATATGGAAAGATCCGTTATCTGGAAAACCCCAGGTCCCGAGCATTCTGGATAACAGGTCCCATACCTGTATTTCTTTATCTGATGAGAATGGTCTAACCCTGTTTGGTTCTAATGTTTTGCGTGGCTATAGGTTGGTCCTCGCCCCTCCTCGTGTAGCCAGATCAGTCCAGGATTACAAGGGCACAACTATCCATAACACCCAATGTGTTTTTTTGGCAACAAGTTTGATTGGCAGCAGGCAGTTCTGGTTTTGTGAACACATTTTCAGCAGTTCTGGCTACAGGTTGATTCATTCAATTGTAATGCACTAATTTAGCTATAATTCTTCCGGTCCAATAATAGTAGTGATGCAATGGTGTCCAAAAAGCAGATCCTAATCTTTGGCTCTGTAACAAGTAGTTTATGTGAGGGGTTCCTCATATCTAGGTGTGTTTTTACCTCACTGATTCACTGATACCATGTGACACACACATAGAATGATGGGTAAGTGGGAGGGGCCTGTAACAAGTAGTTTATGTGAGGGGTTCCTCATATCTAGGTGAGTTTTTCCCTCACTGATTCTCTGATACCATGTCACACACACATAGAATGATGGGTAAGTGGGAGGGGCCTGTAACAAGTAGTTTATGTGAGGGGTTCCTCATATCTAGGTGTGTTTTTCCCTCACTGATACCATGTGACACACACACATAGAATGATGGGTAAGTGGGAGGGGCCTGTAACAAGTAGTTTATGTGAGGGGTTCCTCATATCTAGGTGTGTTTTTCCCTCACTGATACCATGTGACACACACACATAGAATGATGGGTAAGTGGGAGGGGCCTGTAACAAGTAGTTTATGTGAGGGGTTCCTCATATCTAGGTGAGTTTTTCCCTCACTGATTCTCTGATACCATGTCACACACACATAGAATGATGGGTAAGTGGGAGGGGCCTGTAACAAGTAGTTTATGTGAGGGGTTCCTCATATCTAGGTGTGTTTTTCCCTCACTGATACCATGTGACACACACACATAGAATGATGGGTAAGTGGGAGGGGCCTGTAACAAGTAGTTTATGTGAGGGGTTCCTCATATCTAGGTGTGTTTTTCCCTCACTGATTCACTGATACCATGTGACACACACATAGAATGATGGGTAAGTGGGAGGGGCCTGTAACAAGTAGTTTATGTGAGGGGTTCCTCATATCTAGGTGAGTTTTTCCCTCACTGATTCACTGATACCATGTGACACACACATAGAATGATGGGTAAGTGGGAGGGGCCTGTAACAAGTAGTTTATGTGAGGGGTTCCTCATATCTAGGGGTGTTTTTCCCTCACTGATTCACTGATACCATGTGACACACACACATAGAATGATGGGTAAGTGGGAGGGGCCTGTAACAAGTAGTTTATGTGAGGGGTTCCTCATATCTAGGTGTGTTTTTCCCTCACTGATTCACTGATACCATGTGACACACACACATAGAATGATGGGTAAGTGGGAGGGGCCTGTAACAAGTAGATTATGTGAGGGGTTCCTCATATCTAGGTGAGTTTTTCCCTCACTGATTCACTGATACCATGTGACACACACACATAGAATGATGGGTAAGTGGGAGGGGCCTGTAACAAGTAGATTATGTGAGGGGTTCCTCATATCTAGGGACTGGTGGCCTCACATTTTCTAAGCAGGGCACCCCTATAATCTCAATAGCCAGTGATAAATAGATAAATATCCTCTAGATAAATTGTAGAGGCAGAGCTGAATCCTTATGGGAAAGCACATTACTGGCAGCCCCCTTGTGATTGTTGATATATTTAGGCAGCACAGAACATAGGAAGAAGATGCCCAGGGCAGGGGGTGGAACCATGCGGGTCCCACGGGGGGCGCAGCGCAGACCTTTGCAGAGACTTTGCACAAAGCAGCTGGGCCGGGCTCCATATGTCTCCAGTGGCAGAATCAGTGACATACGGGCTAATTTAATATCCCCTCCTCCAGCCTCCCTCCTTCCCATCCATTCACCACCTGTCCTGTCTCAGGAGATCCCAAGACAAAAATGCTTTTTCATTTACATCTATATTTATGAAATGTGCCGTTTTCCCCCGGCGATGGTCACTGCCTTCCTGCGCTTCATTTCGTGTCCCTCATTTATACCACTTGTCAGTTTCACTTAGTCTGAGGCACAGCGAGACTTTCCTCCCAAAACAGCCCCTAATAGCTCCCTCATATCTCCATGCCATCTCATTTTTCTCTCCCGTCATCTCGCATTTCTCTCGTTTTTTTGCCCCCCCCCCCCTGAAACTGAAACTGTTTATTTTACCCTACTTTTGCCATCATCTATGCCACTAATGTTTCATAAACACTGAGAAGAGGGGTGGGGCGTACCTTAAGGAATTCATCAAACCGTGAGAAATTGGCTATTTCTGCTTAAAGTTTTTTTTAATTTTGTTTTTATGCTGAATCAGCAAAGAAATCATTATATAGTGCTATGCTAAATAAATATATTTCCAACAGCCACAGTTAATGTACTGCTTCTAAACTTTCTTCTCATGAGAATCAAATTCAGTTCAAACACCACTGAATTTTCTCCTGAATTCAGAGGGATAAGTGTGGCCCAACCTAAACAGCACAGGGATTTAATTTAAGTTCCCTGGGTTAAAAAATACTCAGATCAGTTAGGATCTGTGCAGCCACTGGGACAGAATGCTCTGTTATACAGATAGCTAGAATCTCAGCTGCCATAAAGCAGGACAGGACTGCTGCTTACAATGGGGATCAGATAGGATCTGTGCAGCCACTGAGACAGAATGCTGTTATAGAGAAAGCTAGAATCTCAGCTGCCATAAAGCAGGACAGGACTGCTGCTTACAATGGGGATCAGATAGGATCTGTGCAGCCACTGGGATAGAATGCTCTGTTATACAGATAGCTAGAATCTCAGCTGCCATAAAGCAGGACAGGACTGCTGCTTACAATGGGGATCAGATAGGATCTGTGCAGCCACTGAGACAGAATGCTGTTATAGAGAAAGCTAGAATCTCAGCTGCCATAAAGCAGGACAGGACTGCTGCTTACAATGGGGATCAGATAGGATCTGTGCAGCCACTGGGATAGAATGCTCTGTTATACAGATAGCTAGAATCTTGACCATAAAGCAAGGAAGGACTGCTGCTTACAACGTGTATCAAAAATGATCTGTACAACCCTGACAGAATGCACTATGCAAGTACTGTAGCAATAATATTGTTCTGTTTGAAGGCTACATTCTGCAAAATAATATACTCATACCCAATTCCCCTGCAGTGGTTTTTGGCGAGTTTTATGAAGAATTTTATTTTCACCCTTGAGTGATTGTTTTAAATCTTTCGGTTCCCAGGGTTGTTATCCCCAGCAACCAAACAGTAGCTTTTAAGGCATCTGTTTACCAAGGTGTGTTTGAATTGTCTATAAATTATTACCCATTAACTGTGCAATTTGTTTTCAGTGTCACAATTATCTCAGCTGAAGTGTGAAGCGACTAATTTACTGCAATCATTAGAGCTACCGTCAGCATTCATTTTGGCAAGACACAAATTTTTGGCACCGATTTAAGATGTCAGATGTGAGGGAAGCCTTAAATGTGTCCTATGTTATGGTTATCAGATCAGTAGCAAATTTAAAGAAACCTCTAAAACAAGTCGTTGAGCTGCACTGCTGTGTTTAGACAATGTTTACCTTCACAAAGACAAGTTTTCATAGTATTTGATGTTCTTCTGTCTTTCAGGTGGTGAATGTCCAGAAATTAACTTGGAAATTAAACATCTCATCCAAAAACATTTTTCTACAAGAAAAAATATCTTTTCTTCTAAGCTCTAAGCACGTTCATGAAGACCGGTGTTTTGAAACCATCTCAGCATTGGTTCGATGACAACTGATTTGTAAGCACTTTACTGACTGATCTAGAACTTTTGCGTTAGCTAGAACAAAATCCTGAAAAGTGACATCATCAGCGAAATTATGTTAAATTCGGAGCAGACCGAGATCCCTGTCCACTCAGAAACTGAATCAGTCTTTAGTGATTGTGGTGGAGGAGGTGGCCTAAATGATGGCAGTGGGATCAGCTTGTGTGGAGAAACACGGATCTGTGAAGCTAGCGATGTGGTAAAAAGGGAGCTTCAGCACTTAACCCGAGAAGAACGACGTCGGCGGAGGAGGGCAACAGCTAAATACCGTACGGCGCATGCAACAAGGGAGCGTATAAGAGTGGAAGCTTTCAATTTGGCATTTGCAGAACTGCGCAAGCTTCTCCCAACTCTACCCCCAGACAAGAAACTCTCCAAAATTGAGATCCTTAGATTGGCCATCTGCTACATCTCCTATCTCAACCATGTTTTGGATGTGTGAACTCTGACAGAGCTCCTCTAAGGAATGAATGTTTCTTGGACTTTATGTATGTGCTGCTTCTTTCAGCTATGAACTAGGGTCATACGACAGTGAAGGATCTATGGGACCATATCATTATCTCTGTCGAAAAAATGTTTTTAGTCCCCTGTCTAGAATGTAAAACACCTTCTCCATCAACCATTTTACCTGATTTCCCTGAACCTTTTCCATCATCACATAACCGATTTCTGCTAATCTAGGTTTAATATTTAAGACCACGCTTATCTTCATTAAGTAAGATGAACTTCAATGGACACATTATTCAAGTCTTCGTGATACACTCAGCTCTTTCCGTTCTCGGTGGTGAAGACTCAAATATCTTTTGGATTTCAAGAGACCATATGGTCTAGTTCATTAACATTCCATTGCTCCGTCAAGTTTCTCTGTGAAAGTCCTCTAAATGAATAGACACACATATTAAGAACCAAGGCTTATGAGCAACAGGCATTGTGTAGACCGGCGCTAACTTTATTATAACGTGTTTAAGTTGCACTTCTATATGACAACACATTCATCAACTGTTATGTTCAACAAGCAAATGCTATGGCCTTTTATACTTTTTGTTGGCAGAAGCCACATTGTCTTTGTTGTGTCTGTTGGAAGCAGTGATGTACCTGGTCGACTCTACTGAGGTCATGAAAACAATGGACACGATGGGCAGCCTGAATTATGCTCTTCTTGTCGCACAATGTTAAAACAATAACTAAAACAATATACCACAATATCATAGGCCTTGGTTGGACCTTGGCCTAGGTTTTGTACTACAATAACGTTAACAGACCATCATTGTTCTATAAATCGTACAGTCTGGCCATGAGGCACGACAATTTAGAAGCGCATGACCTGCTCCGGAAGTCTCTAATGACCGCCACGCCAACTGCAGTGTAGAGCAGCCTAAACATTCTATAAAACCAGAGCTAGATGTGGTGTTTCGATTGTAGATGACAGAGATAGATGTAACGAAGACACTTTTTCTAGGAACAGATTCCATTTTATAACTGATTAACGTTCAGTTTGTGTGCACTTTTATTTTCAGGGATAAAAAAAAAAAACTACAATATATTTTATGGGGATATTCTCACTATATCCTCTTTATAGTTCGTTGACTCATCTCTCTGTAGCTGTCTCCAACCTACAAGTCCCATATGCTGGCAGAAGCTTAATTAATCAAGTCTAGTCTAATTTAGAAAATCATTTTGAATATTTTGATAGATCCTAAATAAACAACATCGCCCGTGCAGTTATAAAAAAGTGTAGGTGTGTTCTTATCTAATATGTAAACAATACACCACCTGCATTAGCGGTTGCGTTAATATCTGAAACCCTTTATATACATATCTCTACGTGTCTAGGGGTCATACAATGACATTTGTTTCTAAAATTAGCAAATTGTGTTTTCTCCTTATTGTCCATTTTATTTTATTTTCAGATTTTTTTTTTGTATCGACTATTTTTAGTCACTTGCCAAAAATGATTTTATCAGAAATATATTCACGATTCCTAAACATCGGGAAGTCAAACGTCATGGGGCTGATTCGATGATGAAGGTACTGAATGGCTCCAGGAACCAATCAGATATTTGATTTCTTTTTCTAGAGCGATCAGAAATGATTGCCAACTGGTTGCTCTTGGTAACTGCACTAGGGAGTTTGCACCTATTGTAGTGAACCAGCCCATGTATGTTAATATTCTTTTGTATTCTGTAAACTACAGGCTAATGTTGCCACCCACCAGCCTCTCCTTGATTCATTTTTATATATCTTTGTCCATCATTATATTTACCCCTTTAGCAACTACGTCTTTCAGGGTTATGAAGTCAGCGTGCCAGGGATGTATTTATTTATTTATATATTTATTTATTTACTGTGACGTGCACTTTTTACAGGATAAAAAAAAAAAAAAAGACACTCTGTGATTGGTTTTCTGGCCTTGGAGCAAAGAAAGAACAGGGTTGCGCTCAAAAACGTAACTCCGTTCTGCGGCCTAAAAATGTCCTTTGCTCTGTAGTCGTGTTTCTGACAAGTCTAAAGAAGCCCTTAAAGTTGAAATCTGTACATATTTTGACAATGTTGTTTCTGTGTTTAGAGTGGATACGAATTATTTATGATTTGGTAAGAAAGAATTCAGAAGGATCCAATTAAAAAATATTATTTCAAATAGTTCTGAGTCTGCTTTCTTCATTCCTAACGAGTTGAACATCTATCATTTACACACAATATACAAGGCTGTTTAGATCTGGTGGGTCAGTTCTAGTCTTCAGACTCAGCAGATTTAGACGTTATCAGATGCCTTTGATCTCCTGTATAGAGGACGCTCGTTAAAAATAGTAAGGTCTCAACAGTAAACGGGTATTGAGAATGGGTTGGACAACTCTTTTCTCTAGAGCAAAAACAGTTTGGACACTTCAGTTTAAAATAGGTTGGAACCATCTGTCTCTTGATTAAGGAAAATCCTGTTGGCTGGGATCATCAGTCTTGTAGAGTAGTTTTTTAAATTAATATGGGCACCTTTGGTTTCTTAAGTACACAAGAAAGAAACTCGGAATAAGCTGGGCATGGCTGATTTGTAAAAGGCACAAGCTTGCTTAGAATGGCTTGAAAACCTTAGCACTTCTCTGGTTTCAACACAGGGAATGTTTGGGAGCCGAGGAGGTGTGTTCTCCTTTCAGTCTTAGAGGAGTATCTGTCTGACCAAAGCAATCAAAGGCATTGCACCGCTCACTCCAGCACCTTTTTCGTGTTTGGTTTGAGCACCCTGGATGGGTGTCATAGTCCCTTTGGCTTGATCCCAGGCCATGACACGCCCTGAGGGAAGCTTCAGCAGAACCCAGGGTAGACGGGACTCCCCCTAGCTTCGGCAAAGGGGAGTCCAAACAGCCATAAACCCCTTCGGGGGGCAGGGATGGTGGGCCCACCCTAGCTTCGGGAAAGGTGGACCCACCTGCTCAAGCTGTCCTTCAGCCAAGCCTGGGACACCTGGGCAACGGAGCCCATGCCTTCGGCTAGGACTCAGAAGGATGATTCAATATCATCTGTCTGACACACACCCAACCCAAACCCGCAATCACAAACAAATTATAACCCTAACCAGCCCAACCAGCAGGTTTTGTATCAACCCGCATATCACTAGTTACACTCTAGAGGAGACCTGATCTTCGGAATTTGATACTAGGGTAGACTATTTAAAACAAGTTGGCCATCTCAGGTCCATTGACTAGAAGACGACTTTATAAATTTGTTGACAACTTTCAGAGCTTGGCCAAGTAGTATCGGCAAAAGCACTGCGTATCTTGACAGCGCTATATAAATAAATGATGATGATGATCAGCACTCAGGCAATGCTGCTTGGCCTAATGACCTGCACGCACCCAACTCAAATCCCAAAACTTCCTCCACCTCATCCCATCCGCTGCTTTCCCTGGATGCCGTTCCTTTCCTTTCTTACTGCCTTCATCATAACCTGCCCATAACTAAAACTGCTGCTGATGAACCAGCAACACAAAAGCTGTACAGTGGATGAGATGAAAGTTGCAGTGATGGAAACCATTCATTTGCCATTTCAAACCTCTTGATACTGATGGCATAGGGTGTCCTAAAAAAAGCCCCTGACCTGCCTAATTGTGACCCCCAATTGTGCACTAGGCACATGCCTCTGCTACCAACCCCTAGTTCAGGCCTGGAAGATTTTGATTTTGTGAAGATGAGCTTCTGTAGGCAAAGTTGGGAACCTCTGGCTTCTTGAGAAATCAATACTATTTTGAATAATTTGGTCTGGTCTCTACAGCAAGAAAAGTTGTTTAAATGGGTTGGGCACCTCAAAACTGCAGAGCAGAAATAATGCTTTGCACTAGTCTGTTGACCTCTGGTCTCTAGAAAGTATTTATGGTACTTGAACCTTTTTCTGATTCTGTTCTTCCTTTTACTATTTGATGAATCATTTCCGCAAACATTAGCTCAAAGATTTAATAATGAGAGAGTAGAGACTAAATCCTTTCTGTAGAGTCAAAGTCTCATCACTGTCAGAATTACTAGTCCAGATAGAATTTGATGTACAGTATAAGTAAGATCACTCATATTTAACTAACCAAAAAGGATGTGCATTCATCTAACTATTCTGGAAAGTCCACATAGCAACCAAAGCCAAAAGAGACCTTATAAGCAGCTAAACTAACTCTTGATTTAAAGGGATACTGTTATGGGAAAAAAATATATATTTTTTTTCAAAATGAATCAGTTAATAGTGCTGCTCCAGCAGAATTCTGCACTGAAATCCATTTCTCAAAAGAGCAAACAGATTTTTTATATTTAATTTTGAAATCTGACATGGGGCTAGACATATTGTCAGTTTCCCAGCTGCCCCCAGTCATATAAACTTCAGTCACTCTTTACTGCTGTACTGCAAGTTGGAGTGATATCACCCCCCTCCCTTCCCCCCCCCAGCAGCAACAGAACAATGGGAAGGTAACCAGATAAAGCTCCCTAACACAAGATAACAGCTGCCTGGCAGGCCTGGACTGGGAGTCAAAATAGGCCCTGCCATTCCAAGTACAAAGAGGCCCAAACAGCCTCCTACCAGCCCACTCTATGGTAACTTTCTATGGAACCATACAGCAGCCCCTCTGGCATTTGCCAGAACCCACAGATTGCCAGTCCGGGCCTGCTGCCTGGTAGATCTAAGAACAGCACTCAATAGTAAAATCCAGGTCCCACTGAGACACATTCAGTTACATTGAGTAGGAGAAACAACAGCCTGCCAGAAAGCAGTTCCATTCTAATGTGCTGGTTGTTTCTGAAATCACATGACCAGGCAAAATGACTTGAGATGGCGGCTACACAATACTACAACTAAAAAAACATCACTTGTTGGTTCAGAATTAAATTTTATATTGTATATTTTATATTGTTGATTTTCAGTTTATTTAAGAAATAAAAACAACATCAGGAAAATTATGAGAGAATCCCTTTAAGTTTGCTTTGGTTGTTAAGGTCCAGTCAGACACAAAATTGTACTTTTTATGGAGAATTTGAGTGGTCTTTGTCTTATCCCTTTCCTTTTATCTTTTAACTGTTGTTCCCTTGTGCTCTATCTGTTTCTCAAAGCAAAAGGCAGTTATTATTTTACTGGTGAGTAATTATTCCCCCTTCAAACAAGAAAAGTGGCCTCCTATGCAACACGTGTGGTTCTACTCCAGAATGAAGAGTTAAACAGATCTGGCATTTCTCTCCTGGTAATTCCCAATGCTGTCAGTAGGAGTTAAGAGGAAAAGACAGCCCAATCTGGCCCTAACTTTAGAATGAGGTTCTGTGAATAAAGCCTTGTTGCTCCTAATCCAATCTGTTCCAGACAAAAGATGAAAAGAGAAAGACAAATGTATTTTTGCAGAGCAACCGAGGGGAGGTCCAGGTTGCTGCCATAATCCTCTGTTTATCTGATGCGGGAATGTGGGCCTAAAATCAGAAATCGCACGGCCCCATACGACAAAATTTCCTGGGCCCCCTGGGCTGCACCCACCGCAAGCCCCACCTACAGGTCCGCCCTCTCCCACCCCACAGGTCCGCCCCCCTCCTCACAGTAAAAAAAAACAAAAAAATATTGGTGGCTAGGTTTCCCACATGTTAATAAAAAGATATTGGTGGTCAGGGCCCCCCATAAAAAACATTTGTGGCCAGCCCACCCCCCATTAAAAAATATTGGTGGCTAGGACCCCACATGAGAAAAGAAAATTGGTGGCCAAAATTGGTGGCCAGGCCCCCCCCACATTATGAGAAAATTGGTGGCCAGGGCCCCTTAAACGTCCATGCCTTCCCAAAGTCAGCAGCTCTCAGAAAGATGGGGGGCCCGGCTAATCAAGTAAGTGTGGCGTTGCCGGGCCCCCCTTACCCAACTCTCCCCCCTGTCCCCCCCCGATGGCTGCCCTGTATACTTCACAAGGTGTGCAAGTGATGGAAACACAAAGTAGATCCCCAACAGCTAACAGATCAACCTTTACAGACGTTTCTTGGTTCATTATAAGACGATCTGCCTACAGAACATACCTGGACACTCACATGGAATATACATATTCTGCCCATTAAGCTCGATACACAAACACCCACATTTTTTTGGATATTATACTTTCACCAAATGCATCATTTTTTCCCAAATACCAAATATTACACAAAGATGAATTCCAAACCTTAAATTGCATATTCAAATCTGAGAAAAATAAAAAAAAACTGTAATTGTAAAAAACAAGACTTTGAGTGTTTGAAGGCGGTTTAGCGGAATCCTGCAGACACAAAGCAACACAGGCTTAGTACAGAGATAGGATCCGTTATTTGGAAACCGTCATCCAGTAAACTCTGAATTACGGAAAAAATGTCTCCCATTTATCCAAATAATCCAGATTTTTAAACATTATTCCCTTTTTCTGTGTAATAATAAAACAGTCCCTTGTACTTGATCCCAACTAAGATATAATTAATCCTTATTGGAAACAAAACCGGCCTATTGGGTTTATTTAATATTTACATGATTTTCTAGTAGACTTAAGGTATGAAGATTCAAATATGGAAAGATCCGTTATCTGGAAAACCCCAGGTCCCGAGCATTCTGGATAACAGGTCCCATACCTGTATTTCTTTATCTGATGAGAATGGTCTAACCCTGTTTGGTTCTAATGTTTTGCATGGCTATAGGTTGGTCCTCGCCCCTCCTCGTGTAGCCAGATCAGTCCAGATTTACAAAGGCACAACTATCCATAACACACAATGTGTTTTTGGCAACAAGTTGTCAAATACTCTGATTGGCAGCAGGCAGTTCTGGCTTTGTGAACACATTTTCAGCAGTTCTGGCTACAGGTTGTAATGCACTAATTTAGCTATAATTCTTCTGGTCCAATAACAGTACTGATACAATGGTGTCCAAAAAGCAGATCCTAATCTTTGGTTCTGTTGGGTCCCTTAGTAGATCCAGCACTGGGCATACCTGTGGACAAACCATTGACAGGGCCTCACCTGGCTTGGTCAGCCTGTAGCCAATCAAAGCTTTAACCTTCACTAAACCTGACCTATAACCAAAGAGAGTTGACATGGGCAACATAAGATCTACAACAACGTGTAGCAAATCAGAGCTGTAGAACCATTGCATAAATCGTACCACGGATAAATAAATCGACCTCTAGCCAATCAGAATGGTAGGACTTTCACTACTCAAAGAGATTACAATATATTCCTATTCATCTGCTGATGCCATGGTGGGTTATATTCTCACTCAGCGCCATTGTAAGTATAATGAGGTCCCTGGCTGTCTAGAGACTGCAGCCTTAGGGCCATTTTACAGTCTTTGTTTTACTAAATGCTTTTCCCCCCTGTGACATTCATGTTTTGTTTGCTATATTATAACGTCCCACTTTTCCATACGATGCTCCATTGTCCTCTGTGTTCTTCTCGGCTTTGGCGGACACATTTATTTACACGCTGACCATGGGATTTTATGTGCCCTCTCCATAGCACACTCATTTTTTTTCCACCTCGCACAGCTGGAAGTGCTGTCACTGTACGAGGGAGGAGGCGAGGGGGGATTAAAGGCCACAGGGGAGGACAGGCAGGAGGGGGAGAGACAGAGAGAGACAGAGAGAAAGGGAGGGAGACAGAGTTTTGTCTCTGCTGTGACTTCTTCCTAATAGCCCAAGAGCTGGGTCAGCTGTGTATCTTCCCCAGAGAGAGCGCAATGGCCAGCTTGGAGTGACAGCAGGCCCAAGGCACAGAGGCGTAGCCAACTGTCACAAAACAAAGGACTGGGGGGGGGGGTAGTTACTCATCACTTGGGGAGGGCCCACCTCTCCCATCCTGATTCCCACAAGGGAAGGCAGAAAGGTGACAGAGCCAGCGATCAATACTGGTAATTGAGTCTGTGCGCAGGCCATGATTGGGAAACACACGCCGCCTGGTTAATATTAGCTGCCATTGAGCGATTTACCACTCCGCAGGTCACGCCGGCACTCTCTCATTTCAGGGCCACCGACGCAGTCACTGCCAGATCTTTAACTCATTTCGGACTGCGGGGTGTGTGTGTGTTAAGAAGAAGGCGAATATCTGTTCCCCATAGCCAATGATAGGGTCGTAAGTTGTTTCAGGTCAGGGTCTGCGCACCCTTTTGTTACACCACTGGTCAATGGAGACATTTAAGGGCAAGTGTGGTATGCCTTTAACAATTTACTTATACCCCTTGACATATACAAATAAATGATGAGCAATTTGGTGGTTTCTCAATCGACACCGTTAAATAAAGGAGAAGGAAAGCTACAGAAACAGTGTATTGCCAATAGGGATGCACCGAATACACTATTTTGGATTCGGCCGAATCCCCGAATCCATCTTGGAAGATACGGCCGAATCCTGAACCGAATCTGAATCCTAATTTACATATGCAAATTAGGGGCGGGGAAGGAAAAAGTGGAAAAAATTGGTTTACTTCCTTGTTTTGTAACAAAAAGTCACGTGAAATCCCGCCCTCCCCACAATTTGCATATGCAAATTAGGATTCAGATTCGGTTCGGCCAGGCACAAGGATTCGGCCGAATCCGAATCCTATTGAAAAAGGCCAAATCTTGGCCGAATCCCGAACCGAATCCTGGATTCGGTGCATCCCTAATTGCCAATAGATTAACCAAAATAGTGCAAGCTATAACACTATATTTATTCTGCAGAATGCATTACCATACCTGATTAAACAGCTCTAGAAGTTCTCTCTGTTTAGAATAGCAGCTGCAGTATTAGCTTGGTGTGACATCACTTTCTGCCTGAGTCTCTCCCTGCTTATTCTTAGCTCTGGGCTCAGATTACAGCAGGGAGGGGAGGAGGAGAGAGGAGCAAACTGAGCATGCTCAAGCCCAAGCCCTGGAGGTTTAAGCTGAAAACAGGAAGTCTGATACAGAAGCCCCACACCCCTATTTTTATACATTGTATTGTTGCCAGAAGCTGTGGCTGAGCTTCATGTGGTTTTTAATAGCACCCCATACCCCCCCTTAAACTAATGGGGCCCTATACTTTTAAAAATGGGCATTGGTTGGACAATGCCTCTCCCTTAAATGCCGCATACTGGCGGGGGAGGATAGATCCTTTTCACTGAAACCAAGGTTCAACAGACACTGATTACACTGAATGCTACTATGCAGTAAGACTTTTTATACTATGGCCGAAAGGCAAACAAGTTAGGGACCGCCATGTGGGGTTTACCTTGAGGTGGTATGGTGGCTTTTCAACTTTATGATCATAACTTTGTAACTAAAAACCCCTGTTTTGTAAACTTACTTTTGAGACAGGGGCCCAGGGAATGTGCATTAAAACTAGCACTTCCATTATACTTAAATATACTATTACTTAGCCTTTAGAGTGCTTCCACACCCCTATTTTTATACACTGATACAGAAGCCCATGAGTACACAATAGAAGGAAAGAAATGCAGTGTTTCTTTTGAGGGGTTACTGGCAGGGGCGTAACTACCGGGGGAGCAGGGGGTGCAAATGGGCCAGGGCCCGCACCCCAGCAGAGCCCCCCCGGAAGATTGTGCGCGCTGCAGCCGGTTGGAGTCGGCTGCAGCGGCAGAGAAAAATCGTGCAGACGAGGGTGGGGGAGGGCCCATCTGCACGGCCCGCACCAGGGCCCGCCCCCCACCAAGTTACGTTACTGGTGTATTTATACAGACCTTTTCTGATAACGCTTACTTAATTTTAGCCTTTCCTTCTCCTTTAAAGGTACTTGCTTCCAAAATTTGCTCCTTTAGCTGGCATGTTTTGCCACTGATTTAAGAGACCTGTGGAGGAAGCCATTGTGGAAGCCATTGTTTAAAGAGTCAGAACCAGCAGTGCAGAAAGAGAGACACCGCTTTCAATAACAATTACATTTACATGTAACTATAAAATCAGTGAACATTTCCTAATGCACGTATATTATTAGATAGTTGCTTAGGGATTACTACCCCTTCCGTCTTTACCCTTGCTGGAACGTCTCTGAAGAATAAACCTTACATGTAAGAAAAAAAAGGTCACATTTTACCTTGAAGCGTTCATTAATAAAGCAGTAAATAAAGTACAGAAAGCACCCCGTACCTTCACAGCAGGCAAGCTGTTACCATGTGAATGATTTGATCTGCCAGAGAGGATTCCCCGGGGATTTTACCCACTTTAGCGTTTAAGAAATTATCGGATTAAGAGACCGTAGTTTGTACTTACTGAGAGCTTTGTGCTCAGAACATTGTGACACGTATAACATATAAGGGCTCATTTGCCATTGCCCCGGGCCCACTAAGTACAAAATGATGTCCCTTGGGGTGGACACATGTTGCACTTGTGCTTGGGGCAATGGTCTGTGCAGCCTGTACCATTCAGATAAACCTTGGAGGCATTTTGGTTAAGTCAAATGAGGATTTCAATGATGTTTTCACACTTTAGAACATCCTTAGTCGTCTCCTTAGCAATTACGGTTACTTATGGCCAACTCATACCTGAAAAATAAGAAACTAGGTCCTGCTTTGTTACAAACTCCCCCAGTTAACAGTCATATTCGATGACCCACCTGAGACTTACTCCGCTATTGGGTAAGCTCTTGTGAAAATCATTTTATCCAGGTCATGGTATATCTGTAGAAATATGTCACATCAACTGGACTTGTTGTGTTTTTCTTGAAGATGTTTCACCAATCATCCTTGCTCATTTAGGGGTTCTGCCATCCCATTTAAATCAGCATACTTGCCAGTGTCTCTCAGCCCCATAGCCTTGGAAACACTCCTCTGCTGCCCTATATGAGCCCCATAAATTCAATTCCACCTGCTTTGGTGTGAAGGGTGCAGAGGTCTACCCTTGCCTTGGTTTCCAAAGCTCCTTGACAAAGCTTTGCTGGTTCTGTTCCACCACTACAATCGAGGCCTTAAGGGTTCCCAAGAACAATGGTTGCTAAATTGAAGCTCTGAGCTTTGTTAGAGGCCCAGCCTGGGAAAAGATATGGGGAGAATGCTTTTTTGTTTTCTTAGATACTCTTGGAAGCCCAGCTTCAAGGTCAATTTAATCAAGATCTTGGGTCACCAGATTCTTTGTGGTTGAATGGACTTTGGTCTTTATGGCTAAATGGATACAGCAATGATTACTGTGTATATATTTGAAAACTCATTATTGGACCATATATTGGGGCTCAAAATGGCCTGATTAACTCCAAAAATCACTTGTCCAGCGTGTGCCACCATTTCAGTCTTAAAAGCTTCAGGACTGTCTTGAGTCTAAGCATTCAATAAACTGGTGGAGTACAAGAGACACCTCTGGTCATTTCTCTCCTCTAGAATACGCTAGTGTCCTCTAATGATCTTCATTCATTCTATGCCTCATTGAGGGGGCAGAGAGGGTTAACTCCGCCATAGCTCTGCTTTTGTTTACCCTCAGAACACGGGTTCCCCTCGGGGAAGGAGGGCTGCAGCTGTTCGTTCAGTTGATCCAAATTTCTTCAGAGAATCGGTTGGACATGGTAGCATCACTTCCCAGCAGGGAGACATCAGATGAAAAAACAAATGGACAACATCAGAGTGAAAAATCAAGTGAAAGAGTGCGAGAGTTGCGCGCCCGTCCAGGAAGATGAATTTTAATGTCAGCTCTTTTGAGAGGGGCAAGAGTTGGTTAGATGAGGCTTTAAAGGGAAGGGATGTTTTTAGTAGTTGCCACAAATAGTCCTGTTCCTCTCTAGCTCTCTCTCTCTCTTAGATGCCCTGGATATAGATAAGGGCCATGGAGTCATGCCTGCAGAACACCAGAAGCTCCTACATGGCCCTTTGTAGATACATTCCACTTCGATGGGGGATCTCGGAGACATAAGTTGTCATTGCAGAGTTGAAGGTAAAGGCAGAACCTAAATTGTGTGGGTTATCAATTCCAATTCTGCCCTGAAAAAACGTTATGTCACCCAAAGGGATGCTTGTCCTTTTACTTGTACTCCGTACTCTAATCCAAGGCAGCCAATTAGATGCTTGCTTTTATTGGTCTAACTGCACAAAACCTGTAAAAGATAACTGCTGACTGGTTGATGTGTTCTTGTTAGCCCACTGCTTGTTGGTTTGCAGAGCTTCCATGCAACTACAGACGTCAACCTCACAGATGTGACTTATTTGCCCTTACCCTGCTATACCTTGGCCATGCCCCCCCAAACATGCCTCCATTAAGCCTTGAACATGCCCTGACATAACCGCCAGTTCTGCTTCAATCTGGTATATATATATCCAGGAGACTCTTGGAAAATCCAGGTGGATTGACCGCACTACAACTGATAACTGGGGAATTTACAGCTCCTAGAATCATACCTCCCAACATTTTGGAAGTAAAAAGAGGGACAAAAAAGTTTTTTCCGCACGTAGCGCAGCAATTTTTTTGACCACACCCCTTTCTGTGGCCACACCCCCTAATTACCATGTTTGTTTTACAAAATTTGGCAGGTTATGAAAGTTTCAAAATATTTCTCCTTATCTAAACTGTGTTTTTGTGTCTCAAAATTGTTACAAAGTATCTTATTTGCACCTGTTAGCTGTTCCGTTTCTTTTTCTGGCTGTTCAGTGCAGAGAAAAGAGGGACTTTCCAGTACAAATGAGGGACTGCGGGTCGAGCTGTCAAAAGAGGGACTGTCCATCCGAAAAAGGGACAGTTGGGAGGTATGTAGAATATCCAGCCATTACACTGATGTGCAATGCGTTATTACACCTCTAGGGTTATTATTATTAAAGGACCAGTAACTTAAATTTAAAAAAAAAAAAAAGAAAAAAAAAAAACACAAAGACAAATGAAACTTTAAAATCGCTATGTCTTTATTAAGAAATAACTTACCGAAACTCCTCCCTGCCTTCCTTATAGGAGATAGCCAAAGAGGAGAAATGGAGCGCTGCAGGATGGTTCGTCGCCCTGTCGCCTTTTCTGAAGAGAAGCACAAGCGGAGTTTTGGTAAGTTATTTCTTAATAAAGACTTTATTTTAAAAGTTTCATAATTATGACTTTTAAAACTTATAATTAACAAAGTCTGCTTCCTGCAGTATAATGAATAGACAACATGGCCCTAACAATAAACAGAAACAAAGAAGGTTTGCTCTTGGTTAATAAAATGGTAGGTTACCCCTATTATTGTGGAAGAAGTGCATTAAAAAAACAACAGACATTCCTGCCCTTCTGCCACAAAATAAGGAGTAACCCGAAACTCACCATTCTACAGCCTGATGAGCAAACCTGCTTTCATGGGCGATGCCCTATTTCATTTCAAACACCTTTTCATTACCTGCAGTTTACAAGTGCTGCCACTATGGTGAGAAGTGGTACTACAAGCCATGTAATGGCATTTCAGCCCTGAATATAGAAGTGCCGGCCCCATTTGCATTTTAGTTAGCTCTACCTGTATTTTTTTTAAAGAGATTTCAGATTTTTTTTAGGTAATTCTATTACATACAGTTGCCTCCATGACACCTGGAGGACAGTTCCAAAGCCAGACGGGCTACCCGTGTTTGCTCTGACGGATTGTGGCCTTTCTTCAACAAAGCAACTAAAAAAATGTGTATAGGGGTATAGAAATTTTGGTTAGGGGATCCATTAACTGTGAGACCCAGTAACTTTTAATTACATAACTGCTCATTGCCTTACTGTTAAAGGGGAACTATCGCAGAAATGAATATTTTATATATTCATCATCCTGAAATAAGAAGTTTTCTAAATATAATCAATTAAAAATTCTGCACTGTTTCTAAAATAATCAAGTTTATCATCACTATTCCTCTCTCAGCATCTGTTTCTCTTCATTCTCTCTTCATGCAGCAGTTGGGTGTCAGATATTCACTGACAGTTAGATCCAATATATCTTATAGGGGGGCTCCTTTTGCCTAGAAGATGTATTAGAGGTCACTCTATTAAACTCACCAGACATCATGTCTCTCTACATGCAGGATTTGTGCAAAAGAGGATTTTGTATGAGAGGATGACAATTTTGTACATTGATTTTGTCATTCAACGAAAACCTTTTTTTTTTTTTTTTATACCTCTTAAAAAATGTGACTTGTCGTGAGTCGGTTGCATTAGGTATTGAAAAGGCAACATGTACGAAGCTATTGTAATATATCTGTCATGGGGGCACACCTATGTAATAAGCATGCTTAAAGGGGGCATAAATCTAATAAAATAGAATTTCATTGGGCAAAATTGTAAGTCAGCAAGTCCAGTCATTTTTTCATTCTGGTTATCTGAAATATTTTTCTGCCGTTTTGTAGCTATGGTTTTCTATTTAAAGTGAACCATTCACTGTTTGTGAGTCCACAGCAGGATAAGAGGCTCCATTAAAGAAATGTACGTCCATCTGATTTCACTTCCTTATCTAATGGAGACCTCGGAAGTCTGTAAAGTTGATTGACCAGACAGATGTTAGTCCATTAAAAGCCATTTCCAACCTGCGGAACACACAAAGCCCCCCGATCACTAATATCCCTTTATTAGGCAGATGAGATATAGATCCAGTCTCCCCCCACCCCTGGTGCCTGTGCACTTACGCCCTTCCCTGAGCAGATTGAGGGAGATATAATTAGGGAGAGATCCCACACCCCAACAGAGCAGAATCCCTCTCATCCCAGAGGTTGAATGAAGCCAGTGCAAAAGCAACAGATTAATTTGGAAAGGAGAAGTGTGAACATTCTGTCACTGCATTGAGTCCTTCTGGGTTGCCCATTGTTATGAGTCCTGCTAGCCAACTTTCTGACATATGGCCGCCATTGTGAGCCACACAAAAGGCAGCACTTAATGCTAATTTGATTCTGTGGTCCGGCCTCATCATGCCGACAGACTGGCTTCTCTCTCTCTCTCTCTCTCTCTCTGCTCTATTTGTGTGTTTGTTCCAAAAGAGAACTTTGTCATACCCCCCCCCCCGGCCGTCTGGTGAAGAGGCTCTCTGAGTGGCGCTCTAACCCTGGCACAGCTGGACTAGAAAAACCGCTTCACTTGAAATGAATGAAATGCAATTGTTTGTCGTGAGTCGGTTGCATTAGGTATTGAAGAGGCAACATGTACGAAGCTGTGTATGCTGGGAATATTAGATATTAACTATTCTTCTCCTCCTCGGAGGGGGGACAGCAGCATGAGGAATGGGAGGGAAATAGCACTAGATAGGTACCTAATATATAGGGTTATAGACAAGAGGAAAGTGTTGGAAGGGTTACTGTCTGCTCTCTCTCATTTCCCTACAGAAATAGGGATTGGTAACACTAGATAGGTACCTAATATATAGAGACAAGAGGAAAGTGTTGGAAGGGTTACTGTCTGCTCTCTCTCATTTCCCTACAGAAATAGGGATTGGTAACACTAGATAGGTACCTAATATATAGAGACAAGAGGAAAGTGTTGGAAGGGTTACTGTCTGCTCTCTCTCATTTCCCTACAGAAATAGGGATTGGTAACACTAGATAGGTACCTAATATATAGAGACAAGAGGAAAGTGTTGGAAGGGTTACTGTCTGCTCTCTCTCATTTCCCTACAGAAATAGGGATTGGTAGCACTAGATAGGTACCTAATATATAGAGACAAGAGGAAAGTGTTGGAAGGGTTACTGTCTGCTCTCTCTCATTTCCCTACAGAAATAGGGATTGGTAGCACTAGATAGGTACCTAATATATATGGACAGAGACAAGAGAAAGTGTTGGAAGGGTTACTGTCTGCTCTCTCTCATTTCCCTACAGAAATAGGGATTGGTAGCACTAGATAGGTACCTAATATATATGGACAGAGACAAGGGGAAAGTGTTGGAAGGGTTACTGTCTGCTCTCTCTCATTTCCCTACAGAAATAGGGATTGGTAGCACTAGATAGGTACCTAATATATATGGACAAGAGGAAAGTGTTGGAAGGGTTACTGTCTGCTCTCTCTCATTTCCCTACAGAAATAGGGATTGGTAGCACTAGATAGGTACCTAATATATATGGACAGAGACAAGAGAAAGTGTTGGAAGGGTTACTGTCTGCTCTCTCTCATTTCCCTACAGAAATAGGGATTGGTAGCACTAGATAGGTACCATATATATAGAGACAAGAGGAAAGTGTTGGAAGGGTTACTGTCTGCTCTCTCTCATTTCCCTACAGAAATAGGGATTGGTAGCACTAGATAGGTACCTAATATATATGGACAGAGACAAGGGGAAAGTGTTGGAAGGGTTACTGTCTGCTCTCTCTCATTTCCCTACAGAAATAGGGATTGGTAGCACTAGATAGGTACCTAATATATATGGACAGAGACAAGAGAAAGTGTTGGAAGTAGTGATGGGCGAATTTGTCCCAAAAAATGTGAGAAAAATCGTGAATTCGGAAAGTTCCAGAAAAAATCTTGACATTCGAACGGTTTCAGTGAAAAATCGTGAAATTTGAAGGATTTCACTAAAAAATCATGAAATTTGAAGGATTTCACTCAAAAATCATGGAATTTGAAGGTTTTCACTAAAAATTTGTGAAAAATTTGTGTAAAACTGATCTGTTTGCTTCAGAAACACTACTATAGTTTATATAAACAAGCTGCTGTGTAGCCATGGGGGCAGCCATTCAAAGCACAGGATACGCAGTAGATAACAGATAAGTACTACTACAGTAGTACTTATCTGTTATCTACTGTGTATCCTGTGCTTGAATGGCTGCCCCATGGTTACACAGCAGCTTGTTTATATAAACTATAGTAGTACTTATCTGTTATCTACTGTGTATCCTGTGCTTGAATGGCTGCCCCCATGGCTACACAGCAGCTTGTTTATATAAACTATAGTAGTGTTTCTGAAGCAAACACATCAGTTTTACCAGTGCAGGGCAACCCTACATTATATTTGTATTACTTTAAAACACTTTGGTGTTACTTTTCCTTGGTTAGACACCGTTACCAGTGACTTCTGAGTCACCAGAATTTCACAAGTCGAGTAAATAAAGTTCCCTAATCGGAAACCCCCCTTCAGACATTTTACTCTATGGGCGGCAGAAGAGGACACGTTTTTCAGTGGTGCAAAATGCCTGAATTCTAATATCTGGTAATTCTTGGCATATTATTCTCTGGTCAGTGATTGGTAAGCCAAGGGAAGGGGGCCATAGTGATCCTGGTGAAACCTAAATAAATCTGATCATTCAGTTGTTTTTGCTCCATACACGGGGCAATTCTAGTTACATTTGCCACCCACTAGTATCAACAACCAGAGAATATGCTCCTTGTGTTCTGCATCCTTTGCTCCCTCCTTGCTCTCCTGATATTCAAGGTCGCCTCTCATTACGCACCGGGTCTCATCTGGTTTCCCGATATTGACTCAGGGATTGAAATGGCGTGTAGGTCTCGGGCGCAGAGCAGGTGCAGCGAGGCGCTGGGCGCCCAGGAATAATCTGTCTGCACACACCAATCTGTTTGCACACTTTTGCTTTCATAACAGAAGTCTTTGTGCAACTGCCATCTGGGGCCCTGGCCGAGAACCCGCCGATGGAAAGTCGCTGCTAATCATTTCCAAATGAAGCAAATTTATTTTCTGCATTTTTATGGTATTTTACTTATTTATTTTTTAAAGGTGGGAGGGGGGGGGCTGACATGGGTTGGCAACTGAATGGCACCTACTTCTGGCCAATTGTGAGGATGCATTCTTAATGGAGCCAGTTCCGTTGTGAATGTTTGATCCTGTTTTTAGGTAACATCTGTTCCGCGGGGCTGGCAAAACTTTCATATTTGGAGTGCGTGCCAATCTGGCAACCCCCTGTGGTTGAGAGTCGCATGAGTAGACGCTGGGATACGGGTTGCCTGTGGCTCTCACTGCCAGGCTTAAAATCCCTCTTGGACTGGCAACAGATCATAGCCTTGGTATTACGTGCCAGTCAGTTGATCAGCGTCCTGGAATGAAAACAGATATAAATCAGTACAGGTGTTACCAATATCTTCTAGTATGGGGGATCAAAAACAGACAGGTGAGGGGGGGTCATAGTTAAACCAGAGACAAAGAACCATAATGAGTCCCAAAAAAGCAATGTCACCGTTTTATATTTTACTATGACATTATTAAAAAAAGAAAAAAAGAAAAAAAAGAGACTATTTTCTAAATTGGTTAAACATAATTATTTAAGGGTTAAGTAAACCTTTAAAATAAGTGAATGTAAAATTGATGAGGCGGCTATTTTAAGCATTTTTGTCATTTACATTCATTATTTTTTTTCTTTTTATTCCAAGATATTAAGGGATACATGTACTGTTAATATGAATGAATTGTGTTACAACAGCGCCACCTGCTGGTCAGTTTCCCACCAGTCTGACCACCAAGTAGTCAAGGAAGTTGTCAGGAGAAAGAAAGAGGCTGCTCTGATGTTCTTCTGAAAAAAATTAGAAACCTTTCTCAAATATTTCCTAAGCAGAACAACATCAGAGCAGCTTGTTTCTCCAAAACATGCAGTTACCTTGGATCAGAGGCGTAGTAAAAAAAATGTTATAGCACGCTGGGAGCCTCCAGTGGCCAAACAGAGGTACAACCATGACTTTTTGAAAAATAGTCCCAAAGCATGCTTAAAGATAAAAAATAAACTTTTAGTTCACATGGTAAAAGTAAAAAAAAGACCCCTTATGGTGCCTAACGCGTTTCATGTTTACCTACCACTTAGTCATAGGCAATCTCTGGAATCTCTGCCTATGACTAAGTGCTAGGTAAGCATGAAACGCGTTAGGCTCCATAAGGGGTCTTTTTTTGACTTTTACTATGTGAACTAAAAGTTTATTTTTTATCTTTAAGCATGCTTTGGGACTATTTTTCAAAAAGCTTCTTTCTCCTGACAACTTCCTTGACTACTTGGTGGTCAGACTGGTGGGAAAATGATCAGCAGGTGGCGCTGTTGTAATAAAATCCATTCCTATTAACAGTACATGTATCCCTTAATATCTTAGAATAAATAAAAATGAATCTAAATGACAAAAGTGCTTAGAGTAGCACCCTCATCAATTTTACATTCACTTATTTTAAAGGTTTAATTATCCTAAATTCATGTGCCTCACTGTAAATAGTAAATCTGGCCCTATAATAAGATTCGAAGGTTGACCTTACATTAAAGAATTTCCACCTTGTAGTCTTAATGCATTAGCAGAACTACACGTTCCAGCAGCCTCACTTGCTTAATTAATGCTAGGGCCAAAGGCTTGTACTTTTAGTTTAGCAACTTGTTAAGCACTTCCAGAGTTTGAGTGGCCCTAAAATAATTTTCCTGTGGGGCCAATTAACTATTCGATACATCACTGAGTTATCCTTATGCATTTTAGTATAACTACATTAATACATTAGATGTCACAATTGTGCCCCCTTGTGGGCATGGAATGTGCTGTTGGTTACCTTGCTTACAATTTAAAAATAATTAGGGTATTAATTGAGTAGACCAAGGTTTTCTTTTTTAATAATAAATGACAATTCCAACTGTTGGGCAACTAATACAGAGACGTGCCAGACATTATTAAGTCGCCATTTGAAAGATTCGTATATATCACTGCTATATAAGGGTAATAATAAGAATAACCGCAAAAATAATAATAATATATTGCTTATTATCTGACGCCATCCTGTGGGCAAATCTCTGTTAGCAGCTTCACCGACTAAATGGGATTATGGGAGAGCAGGCAAGGCGAGATGGTGCTCTAGGAAGGGAGTGTGACTGTGGGATAGCAGGTATAGTAGGGAGAGATGGTGCCTATAGTAACAGTGGATAATAGTCTCTGGGAAGGGAGTGTGACTGTGGGATAGCAGGTATAGTAGGGAGAGATGGTGCCTATAGTAACAGTGGATAATAGTCTCTGGGAAGGGAGTGTGACTGTGGGATAGCAGGTATAGTAGGGAGAGATGGTGTCTATAGTAACAGTGGGATAATAGTCTCTGGGAAGGGAGTGTGACTGTGGGATAGCAGGTATAGTAGGGAGAGATGGTGTCTATAGTAACAGTGGGATAATAGTCTCTGGGAAGGGAGTGTGACTGTGGGATAGCAGGTATAGTAGGGAGAGATGGTGCCTATAGTAACAGTGGGATAATAGTCTCTGGAAAGGGAGTGTGACTGTGGGATAGCAGGTATAGTAGGGAGAGATGGTGCCTATAGTAACAGTGGATAATAGTCTCTGGGAAGGGAGTGTGACTGTGGGATAGCAGGTATAGTAGGGAGAGATGGTGTCTATAGTAACAGTGGCATAATAGTCTCTGGGAAGGGAGTGTGACTGTGGAATAGCAGGTATAGTAGGGAGAGATGTGCCTATAGTAACAGTGGATAATAGTCTCTGGGAAGGGAGTGTGACTGTGGGATAGCAGGTATAGTAGGGAGAGATGGTGCCTATAGTAACAGTGGGATAATAGTCTCTGGGAAGGGAGTGTGACTGTGGAATAGCAGGTATAGTAGGGAGAGATGTGCCTATAGTAACAGTGGATAATAGTCTCTGGGAAGGGAGTGTGACTGTGGGATAGCAGGTATAGTAGGGAGAGATGGTGCCTATAGTAACAGTGGGATAATAGTCTCTGGGAAGGGAGTGTGACTGTGGGATAGCAGGTATAGTAGGGAGAGATGGTGTCTATAGTAACAGTGGGATATAATAGTCTCTGGGAAGGGAGTGTGACTGTGGGATAGCAGGTATAGTAGGGAGAGATGGTGCCTATAGTAACAGTGGATAATAATCTCTGGGAAGGGAGTGTGACTGTGGGATAGCAGGTATAGTAGGGAGAGATGGTGTCTATAGTAACAGTGGATAATACTCTCTGGGAAGGGAGTGTGACTGTGGGATAGCAGGTATAGTAGGGAGAGATGGTGTCTATAGTAACAGTGGATAATAGTCTCTGGGAAGGGAGTGTGACTGTGGGATAGCAGGTATAGTAGGGAGAGATGGTGCCTATAGTAACAGTGGGATAATAGTCTCTGGGAAGGGAGTGTGACTGTGGAATAGCAGGTATAGTAGGGAGAGATGGTGCCTATAGTAACAGTGGGGGTAATAGTCTCTGGGAAGGGAGTGTGACTGTGGGATAGCAGGTATAGTAGGGAGAGATGGTGCCTATAGTAACAGTGGGATAATAGTCTCTGGGAAGGGAGTGTGACTGTGGGATAGCAGGTATAGTAGGGAGAGATGGTGCCTATAGTAACAGTGGATAATAGTCTCTGGGAAGGGAGTGTGACTGTGGGATAACAGGTATAGTAGGGAAGAGATGGTGCCTATAGTAACAGTGGGATAATAGTCTCTGGGAAGGGAGTGTGACTGTGGGATGCAGGTATAGTAGGGAGAGATGGTGCCTATAGTAACAGTGGATAATAGTCTCTGGGAAGGGAGTGTGACTGTGGGATAGCAGGTATAGTAGGGAGAGATGGTGTCTATAGTAACAGTGGGATAATAGTCTCTGGGAAGGGAGTGTGACTGTGGGATACCAGGTATAGTAGGGAGAGAGATGGTGCCTATAGTAACAGTGGATAATAGTCTCTGGGAAGGGAGTGTGACTGTGGGATAGCAGGTATAGTAGGGAGAGATGGTGCCTATAGTAACAGTGGGATAATAGTCTCTGGGAAGGGAGTGTGACTGTGGGATAGCAGGTATAGTAGGGAGAGATGGTGCCTATAGTAACAGTGGGATAATAGTCTCTGGGAAGGGAGTGTGACTGTGGGATAGCAGGTATAGTAGGGAGAGATGGTGCCTATAGTAACAGTGGATAATAGTCTCTGGGAAGGGAGTGTGACTGTGGGATAGCAGGTATAGTAGGGAGAGATGGTGCCTATAGTAACAGTGGATAATAGTCTCTGGGAAGGAGTGTGACTGTGGATAGCAGGTATAGTAGGGAGAGATGGTGCCTATAGTAACAGTGGGATAATAGTCTCTGGGAAGGGAGTGTGACTGTGGGATAGCAGGTATAGTAGGGAGAGATGGTGCCTATAGTAACAGTGGGATAATAGTCTCTGGGAAGGGAGTGTGACTGTGGGATAGCAGGGTATAGTAGGGAGAGATGGTGCCTATAGTAACAGTGGATAATAGTCTCTGGGAAGGGAGTGTGACTGTGGGATAGCAGGTATAGTAGGGAGAGATGGTGCCTATAGTAACAGTGGGATAATAGTCTCTGGGAAGGGAGTGTGACTGTGGGATAGCAGGTATAGTAGAGAGAGATGGTGCCTATAGTAACAGTGGATAATAGTCTCTGGGAAGGGAGTGTGACTGTGGGATAGCAGGTATAGTAGGGAGAGATGGTGCCTATAGTAACAGTGGGATAATAGTCTCTGGGAAGGGAGTGTGACTGTGGGATAGCAGGTATAGTAGGGAGAGATGGTGCCTATAGTAACAGTGGATAATAGTCTCTGGGAAGGGAGTGTGACTGTGGGATAGCAGGTATAGTAGGGAGAGATGGTGTCTATAGTAACAGTGGATAATAGTCTCTGGGAAGGGAGTGTGACTGTGGGATAGCAGGTATAGTAGGGAGAGATGGTACCTATAGTAACAGTGGATAATAGTCTCTGGGAAGGGAGTGTGACTGTGGGATAGCAGGTATAGTAGGGAGAGATGGTGTCTATAGTAACAGTGGATAATAGTATCTGGGAAGGGAGTGTGACTGTGGGATAGCAGGTATAGTAGGGAGAGATGGTGCCTATAGTATAGTAGAAAATACCCATAACACACCTGGGCCAATAGGAACTCCATGGGACTTCCTGTCAGGTAGGAAATACCCACAATGCACCTGAGCCAATGGAAATACCTCCCACAGTCACTGGGCATAGGGTATCACCACAGGACCTCCTGTCACCATTAAGTTAACTTTTAGTATGTTATAGAATGGACAATTCTAAGCAACTTTTCAACTGGTCTTTCTTTTCATTTTTATAGTTTTTGATTTCTTCTGACCCCCATCTAAAAAACAAATGCTCTGGTAAGGCTTCTAGTGAAGCAATCAGAACTATGGATGAGGCAAAACAGAAAAATAAAACACATTTTTTGATATATAAATATCTGTAATAAGTATTTCTTATGTCACAGAAACTAGAAGAACACTATTGAAACATGCAGGAATTTAATGGTATGCAAAATGTCACCATCCTGTCTCCATCTTGCCCTACCATCTCCATCTTGCCCTACCATCTCATTCTTGCCCTACCTCCTCCATCTTGTCCAACCGTCTCCATTTTGCTTTTGGCCTACCATCTCCATCTTGCCCTACCATCTCCATCTTGCCCTACCACCTCCATCTTGCCCTACAGTCTCCATCTTGCCCTACAGTCTCCATCTTGCCCCACAGTCTCCATCTTGTCCTACCGTCTCCATTTTGCCCTACAGTCTCCATCTTGCCCTACCGTCTCTATTTTGCCCTACAGTCTCCATCTTGCCCTACCGTCTGCATCTTGCCCTACAGTCTCCATCTTGCCCTACCATCTCCATCTTGCCCTACCATCTCCATCTAGCCCTACCATCTCCATCTTGCCCTACCATCTTCATCTTGCCCTATATTCTCCATCTTGCCCTACCTTCTCTATCTTGCTCTACCGTCTCCATCTTGCCCTACCGTATCCATCTTGCCCTACAGTCTCCATCTTGCCCTACCTTCTCCATCTTGCCCTACCTTCTCCATCTAGCCCTACCTTCTCCATCTAGCCCTACCAACTCCATCTTGCCCTACATTCTCTATCTTGCTCTACCGTCTCCATCTTGCCCTACCTTCTCCATCTTGCCCTACAGTCTCCATCTTGCCCTATCTTCTCCATCTTGCCCTACCTTCTCCATCTAGCCCTATATTCTCCAACTAGCCCTACCATATCCATTTTGCCCTACCGTCTCCATCTTTCCCTACCATCTCCATCCTGCCCTACCATCTCCATCTTGCCCTACAGTCTCCATCTTGCCCTACTCTTTCCCTACTGTTGCATTTTTTTTCCTAGATGAAATCTTGCTGTTGGACTCCATAAAGACAGATCAGGGCAATAAGACACACAGGGACTTATTTACTAATGACATGAACACTACACTGGAATGTCTTCCATTTACCCCTCTGTAACATTCCTCCCAGCAGCAATCAGACATGTTCTCACCCACGCTCTCTTTACCTTTACGCCCCATTAAGTCCCACAAGCCTGCGGGTTCCCCCTGATACTGCAATTTCTGACTTCTGTCTGTTCTCTTATTGGATAATGAGTGCGTTTTATACACTTGGTGACTGCCACCATCGTTATACAAACAGCACTTCAAAGGCACAAAGCTCAGTAATCTGCATGTTTGTACAGCTAATTATATGCAATCGTGCCATAAAGGCTCTGATATAATAACTTGCCAGAAATTATAACTCCCTGCTCCCTCTCCATTCCCTGCATGGGGAAATGTCAGCAGAATCTTTCTGTAGTATAGTGAGACAAGATGGTGCCAGGGGAGAGGACATACAATAGGTTAGTGTGTTTAGTAGTGTAGCGCTATAGTAAATTGTGTGTGTTGTACACCACTATTGAGCTCCACTCCCATAAATGTGCATCTGGATGAGACCTATAATCTTAGGGAGTAAGCCCTCGCAACGGTGTGGAGGTAGGGTGTAGTGCAACTGTAACTGGATTCAGGGTACAATAATTGGGCGCCAGTGGTTCTTATAACTTAAAAATGAACTTATTTATTGAACATACACAATCCTCAGTGGAGTATACAATAGAGCATGACAGGATTTAGCATCACATTGAATAGGAAATACTCACAGCACCATATGGTCAGTATTAATCCCCACAGGCAAGAGGACAAGCTCAGCAGCAATAAAGGTACACCCAGCTTTCAGCCTTTTCCCTAAATGGAACCTGAGGGGAATACTCTACCCTGTTCCTATACACTTAGTCCCTACTTCTGGGCTGTTAGTACCTGGAATCTTAATCCCTTGAGCTGCTCAGCTAAATAACCTGTCTGTCTGTCACTCCTAGAGTGACCTATAATGGTGAGTAGCTTATTCTTACTAGACCTGACCTGTCTAGGTTCCACAGGGCTCTACCTGCCTGCTCAGGTCAGAGCCAGCACAAAATGGACACTGAAAGCATGGCTTCAGAGCCTTTTATATCCTAGAACAGTGCCATCTGCTGGTCACTGTGAGAAACAGCAAAGGGCATAGCTTAGAGCAGAAAGAGCAAACAGTACCCCTCCCAACTGTGTTTTAGGACCCAGTTAGGTGTCTATAACACTGAGGGACTGCCTGCACATAATACTAGGGGTAGCTATTTTACACATCCCTACAGTAGAATGAGAAGGTACCTGGGATCAGTGGTGTAACTGAGAGACAGTGTGTGTAGTAAGGCAGAATAGTATCTGATACTGTGGGATAGTGTGTGTATAATAAGGCACAGTGTGTGATACAGCAGGACTCCTGGAATGTGCTTTTAGTGAGTAGTTACCTATTGTGTTGTTAAAGTGTCATTAGCAACTCATAAAGTAAGGAGGGCACAACGTTCCAGGGTGGCACTGACACTGGCACAATGACTTCTCCTGCTCTCTGCCAATAACTGAATTTGGGATAGGGAGGGGGGAGGCCCTCAGCCGATTCATTGGACTGAACTTTTATTAAAGGGGTTGTTCACATTTGAGTTAACTTTTACTATGACATATAGAGGGATATCCTGAGACGATTTGCAATTGGTTTTCATTTTTTATTATTTGTGGTTTTTGAGTTATTTAGATTTTTATTCAGCAGCTCTCCAGTTTGCAGGTTCAGCCATCTGGTTGCTAGAGTCCAAATTCCCCCTAGCAACCATGCATTGATTTGAGTAATAGACTGAAATATGAATAGGAGAGGCCTGAATAGAAAGATGAGTAGCAATAACTATACATTTGTAGCTTTACAGAGCTTTTGGTTTTAGATGGGGTCAGTGACCCCCATTTGAAAGCTGGAAAGTGTCAGAAAGGCAAATAATTAAAAAACTATAAAAAAAAAAGAAAAAACTAAGGCCCATTAAAAAGTTGAGAATGAGCCATTCTACAACATACTAAAAATTAGCTTAAAGGTGAACCACTCCTTTAACTCACAGCAACTGCAGAATCCAGTCGGGCCCCGTGCATTGAGGGACCCCGCCCCTTTAGTTAATGAGGATCACAGCCATGACTCCTACTATTAGGGGCAGATTTATCAAGGGTCGAATTTTGAATTTGAAAAACTTCGTAATTCGAATTGAAAAAGACCAACCGAAATTAAATCAAAGGTTATTTTGGTCGAATAGGTCCTTTTTCGATCGAATTCGAATCGTACGAATCAAAGTTTTTCCCAAAAAACCCTTTGATTTTTTTAAAGTCCGCCAATTGACTTCAAGTAGGTGCTAGGGAGGTCCCCCATAGGCTAAAACAGTAATTTGGCAGGTTTTAGATGGCGAATGGTCGAAGTTGAATTTTTAAAGAGACAGTGCATGATACATTTCGAAATTCTAATTTTTTTAAAATTCAAATCGAATTTGGACTATTCCCTAATCGAAGTACACAAAAATGTGTATAAAATTTTTTAAATTCAAATTTTCACTTTGACCTTTGATAAATCTGCCCCTTAGGGTCAGCCCCTTAACCCTTCTAGGCATCAGCGCTACCACACTGTGGGTCTGTCATTCCCTTGGCGGGGGGTGAGAGGTGAGATTTGGGGTACAATATGGAGAATCCTGGAAATGCATCAGGGTGAATAGAAATGGCTGCTTTTTTAGAGGAGTTCGCTTCCCATTGCCTTGTTCAGGATTAAAATGAACTGGATATTATGGTGAATGAAAGACTTCTGAGTATCTCCTCTGATACATATAATAAATACATTAAAATTTGGACACCCTGGATTATGTATACCAGACTTCATAATGAATAAATAAATGAGCCAAACCTATGCTTATGTAACCTGTAGTTTTCGCAGAGTACTCTCAATGTTGCCTTAACTTTAGGTACGGGGATTTGAGACCAATATTTTATGTTACTTCTTTTCTATGGAGACCCTACACACGTGTGTTATGGAGACACTGGACTTATATTAGACTTTACTATGTTGAATGCTGAAGGAGACTATGAAAACGGTTTAATTGGTTGAAATATTATTTTTCTTATTTTTTTATTTATTTATTTATTTTTTTCGGTTCCCTTTTTCCTTTTTTATTGTTACAAAAAAGATACATTTTGCTACGAGATTGTTTCTTGATGTTTCCATTCTACTATTGTACCTTGCGACTTCCTATGTGCACACGATATAGCTTGTTGTACAATTGTTTTCTCTCTGTTAATAGTACAGCACTTCTTCATGTTTTGTCAGCACCTTCCTCCGCGTAGGAGGGCTTCTATTTCCATAAAAAATGAGACAAAAATTTGTGAATGATTATGCTTTTTGTACTGTACGCATCATCAATAAAAACATGTTGAAAAGAAATGGCTGCTTTTTGTTACACAATCTAGTGGAGAAATGTATTCCTGGCACCTGAATTAACATAGCATCATATGAATGCATTACAGCAGCCTTGTATTTCCTCCCTTGCTAAAAAGGCAACCGACCCTTCCTTAAATCTGTATCCACTGTATCTGCTATTTCAGCTGCTTCTGGGAGAGAGATATCACAGTGTCCCAGTGATTACTATTTAAATACTAACCCAAATTGAAGCCTAGATATTGGGCACCTTGTTTTCCTGTAGGCTACTCCGGTTAGAACTTTACTATTATTCCTTGGGCCTCTGGCATACAAAGGATCTTGGGAGTTGTAGTTCAGTCTCCCTGAAATAAAACAGCATTACCACCCTAAGGTGTAACTCCATTTTATCAAGTAATGTGAATTAATACCGAAATATTGCTTATTGGCTAATTATACATATACTCACTATTGAATAGGGAAAAAAAGGGAACCTGTGACTCCTTGTTACCTAAAGGGATTATTCACCTTTAAATGAACTGTTAGTATGATATAGAGAGTGATATTCTGCAACATTTCTCAATTGGTTTTCCTTTTTTATTATTTGTGGTTTTTGACTTTTTTTTTTTAGCTTTTTATTAGGCAGCTCTTTAGTTTGCAATTTCAGCAATCTAGTTGCTAGCGTCTACATTACCCTAGCAACCATTTATTGATTTGCATACAACAAACTGGAATAGGAGAGGGACTGAATAGAAAGATGAGTAATAAAAAGTAACAATAACAATACATTTGTTTTTTTATACCAGGGGTCATTTACCCCCCATTTGGAAGCTGGACAGAGTCAGAAGACGGCAAATAACTCAGAAACTATAAGAAAGAAAAAAAGAAAGCCATCTGAAAAGTTGCTTAGAATTAGACATTCTATAAGATAATAAAAGTTAACTTAAAGGTAAACCACCCCTTTACTAATGCAAACTGCCTCTTCCCCTTAACCCCTTTGATGCTGGTACAGGTGGTGCTATTGTCTGCCAAACTCTCTCTGCTTCTCATCAGCCCAGTGCAGTTTTGAAATGTGACCAATCAGCAGGCAGGTCAAGCTCCCAGCTAGGCAGGGGATTGGTTGCTGAGAGAATGTCACCTTCCCCCCTCTGCTGCTGAATAAAAGGGAAAGGGACAATTGGAAATGAATGGCACTCACATTGATGGATGGCTGGGTTTTTATGGGACTCCCCCTGCTGGGACATGGAATGGCTCTTTCCATACTCTGTTTCACCTCTTTGTCTATGTGGATTATTATTAACCCTTTCCTGAGGAATGTTCCATTCTGTAGCGAGACAGCAGGGAAAAGCTCTGCCTTCCTTCTGGGTCCCTGCCTCAGTATATTTCATTATTGTGGCACTCAAGCTGAGCACACTTGACTACAGTTATCTCAATTTAGAAAAGCAGAAAGGGATCTGCCAGGAGATAAAATGCTGTATAGTCAGCCCAGATCTTTAAAGGGGAAGTAAGACTGTATCACATTGTTATATAATGACATGGTCAGCATCTAAGGCTGAAAAAAATATAAATTCCTATCAGGTACAAAATGATACTCATTCCTACATAACTTCTAGATCATTCAGAAGAAGATGAAAACAAAAGTAAGGTTAAAAGTCTGGCCTGGCCACTAGATGGCGAATAAGATTGTCAGGAGACATCTCTAGAAATTTTCTACGGCAGATAATTGCCTGACATTAAAGGGGTTGTTCACCTTCAAATTAACTTTTAGTATGATATAGAGAGTGATATTCTGAGACAATTTGCAATTGGTTTTCATTTTTTTATTATTTGTAGTTTTTGAATTATTTAGCTTTTTATTCAGCAGCTCTTCAGTGTGTAATTTCAGCAATCTGTTTGCTAGGGTGCAAATTCCCCTAGCAACCATGCATTGATGCGAATAAGAGACAGGAATAGGAATAGGAGAGGCCTGAATAGAAAGATGAGCAATAAAAAGCAATAACATTAAATTTGTGGCCTTAAGGAGCATTTGTTTTTAGATGGGGCCAGTGACTCCCATGTCAAAGCTAGAAAGAGTCAGAAGAAAAAGACCAATAATAAAAAAACGATAAAAAAATAAGTAAGACAACCAATTATAAAAGTTGATTAAAATGGGCCATTCTATAACATACTAAAAGTTAACAGAAAGGTGAACCACCCCTTTAAGGGGCAGATTTATCAAGGGTCTACTTGAAAATTCTAATTTTTTTTATGGTCAAAACTGTCAAATTCGACTAGGGAGTTGTTCAAATTCGATTCGTGTTTTTCCAAAAAATCCAATTTGATTTTCAAGATTGATCATACTCTGGCCCTTTAAGAACCCGAATTCAACTATTCAGCACCTAAAACCTGCTGAATTGCTTTTTGAGTCAGTGGGAGACGTCCAGGGATCAATTTGGAGCTATCTGCAGTATTTTTCGGGTGCATTCAATTCAACCGAGTTTTAATCATTTTATTGTATTAAAACATTTCGATTGGTCGCATGTATCGGAGTTTAGGGGCATTTTTAAAAACTCACTTGAATTCGAAATTCGACCTTTGATAAATGTGCCTCTAAACATTGCTCTGCATATGTCCCATTAATGCATCTCATCATAGCTGGTTTGTATTCTCTGCTACCCAGTTAGGTACATTGGGAGGGAAGAGTGCGGCTATAGGAATTCCAGAAGGGACCAGGCCTTGGTGCCTAGAGGTGCACAATGGACAACAATAATGAAATTATTCCTACATGAGATCTGCACCTATAGCTACTTGACGTTGACGGCACTTCCAGTGCCAATGTTCCCAGGTAGGGACTGCCGAACAGTACTGTACCCTTTACCAGGGTCGGATTGGGCTGGTGGGATGACTGGAAATAACCCAATGGGCCCATCTTGCTCCCACTGAAACCTTGAGTGCTGTCTCCTGACCTCCTTCAGGCCCTAATTGCGGCTGCAAAAAGAGAAAAAAAGGCAAGCAACAAGGTATGCATTTGTGGCTCCAGATAGACCTCACAGTTGGATCAGGGGGACCAGGTTGGTGTGTGTGGGCCCCTAAGGTTTCTTCCAGTTAAACTCTGGACTTGGGGCGGGACTGTGCTGTCGTGGGGGAGGGACCGTGCTGTTGTGGGGGTGGGACCTTGACATCACAGGGCGGGACTGTGACATTGCAAGGGTGGGTGGGTCATCAGGGGGCTCGGCTATGATGAGGCGATTGCCCGATCAACGCGTCAGTCAAATTTTCTAATTTGGAAAACTGGGCAAGCAGGCAGTTTTGACCTAGGCAGCCCTTCAAAAAACCAGGCTCAAAACCAGACAGGTGGCAACCCTAGTCTGATGCTGACCTGTACCCAGCTTCCACTATGCATGCTCCTGCCTGACCAATGAGCTTCAGGGAGCCAAAATCTTGGCCTCCTAATTCATAACTTTGGGGTTGAGACTCAACTACAAATGGGATTCTCCAGCCTTCTTGATCAATACCTGACTCGACCGTTGAGTCAGGTATTGATCAAGAAGGCTGGAGAATCCCATTGGGTGATGATTGCATTTGGCTGTAAATGTGGCCAAAATCACCCTGATTTTGGGTGAAGCCATTGGGCAAAGCTCCTGCAAGATTAAATCCTTACAAAAAGCCCAGTGGGGCCATGTTCCAATAGGTAGCCAACAGACCCATAAAGTAAATGGGGCTTGCTGAGAAATGAGCAGGTTTGGGGCAGACTGGGACTAGTTTTGGGTGGAATAAGGTGTGGTTGAAGTGTCTAGGCAGATGTATGTGGCCCCATGATTTCTAATGGCAGCTCTGGAATTCATAAACTGCATATGTAGCTGCCAGTTCTTTCAAGCGAGGCTGAATATGCAGCCGATATCTGGGCACCTTTAGTTAGAAACTAACATTGAGTCTAACTGATAAGATCGGTTCCAGTTCAGCACACAGCCAAGGACTCTCATGCCAAGCCCTGGTAACATACCACTAATAATTATAATTCCAATAAATGAGCAGAGAGTAGAAGTTATCCTGCCATAGGGGTGTCTGTATTTTGTCCCAAACAGAAACGTCCCCTTTTCTGCTACGAAGGGGCAATTGCTTTCAGCCCAGAAATATACGGAATGCCAGAGAATGCAGAAGAGCCAAAAAAAACGTTGTTTAGTGTCGGATCATTAAACTGGAAAAATGTCCCCTAGAAGGAATAAAACTTTACAAGTTGTAATTATAGTTTATAAGGCTGGGAATATTGTTCCCAAACACAGCCATTCATTTGTGTCTGGTCTGAGTATCAGCATTGGAAAGGTTTCAATTGCACCTCGGAGTAAAGCTGCCCATACACAACTGAGGCCCCTTCTGAGTCAACAGTTTATCTGCCTGTGTGTTGGGCCTACTGAAAGGCTTGTCCAACTCACATCTGGCTAAATTTCACCCAGATCTAGGGCAGGTTTAGCCCTAAACAAAGACACACTTCTAATGAAGCTGGATCTTCTAGTGCCCTGGTACCCTTACCTTTCAGGGTAAATTCAGGATTTCCTTACACTGATGCGGAGGGCTCACTCACAAAAATACATATAGACAGTAGAGACACTAGGTGGTAGGACTGGTGGGAGTTGTCCTTGGCTGGGGCCCACCAGGAGATCTTTTGGTACTTTGGCGGGCCGATCTTTCATTCATCCATCTACAGTTCTATGAATATCCAGGATAGTAAATAAGGGTTCACCTCAGATCTTACTTGGCCTACAAGTTGGACTTTTAGGAATATCTAGAAGATCAATTAAATAGTCACCCCATTCCAGAAGTCCTATAATCTCGACACTTGCATCTGCTGCTCTTCCCCTCCCCAAAGGGGTCATCCCAACACTTTAGGAACTTCTGCCTTACACCTTCTTTAATAAGTTTTCCAACTGTCTCTGCTCACCCTCCATCTTTGCTCATTCTCTTGTCATTACACCGTCTATTCTCTGCACCTGTGGTCATTCCTGTTCTAACATTTTCTTCTCCATTCATCATCTGTTTCTTGCCTTGTAATAGTTTCCCCTTATGGACATTAGAAGGAAGCAACTCAATGGATGATGGAAATGCATTTCTTGTTGGTTGAATAACAGTTGGCTGCTGGTAAATGTTGGGACTGGTGCTATATTGTTCTTACCACGTATAAGTAATTCTTTTATTCAGTAGGTGGTCGAAAGCTTTTTTTTGTACTTCTTGTTATCTTTCATCTTAAATCACATGCTTGCCCATCTGACTGATGATACTGTGTCCTTTAAATAGTATCAGAGACTACTTAGCATTGTTGCAGGTGACAAAAAATGGATATAATGGATTTTAGAAGTGCTGACAACTGTCACCCTAACCCTTTGTCTTCTGCTTCTCCAAGTCCTACCTTCACATCTCCCAAGAAGTCTATCATTCCTGTCTTTCACACCCCTTTAACCATATAGGCACGTTGATGCAATCTTCACCCAATGGGTCTCCATAGAGTAGACCATCAGTATTATACCCCAAGTCCAGCAGTCAGGTCAACCTAATTGGCCCAGTTTGGGGTGAGCTGCCAAATATGTAGATCTCAAAGTACCATGAGTGGTGCATGGGGAGGGTAAACCAATTAGTGGAGCACAGTCTGGTCTACTGTAAATGTGTGGTGTGGGCCGACAAAATCAACTATATGCAGGTGGCAGGTTTTCTCCTAACGTCTTTCATCTCAGGAGGTGCAACCAGACTGACATTATTGCCTTATCCCTCCTTATTGGTGACAGCACCCAACCCATCTCCAGATATAAGGAATACAAAGATGGGCCAGGGTGTCCGTGGATTGGGAAGGGGCAAGTTAGTTTTGGGATGTGTTGCTGAATCACTTTGTTTATGTAGTATATATATTAACTGTATATATTCCTATATTTCTGACCAAGCCCACAGACTACCAGTAATGTTAATTCAAGGTTGATGTTCTCCCCTTTCCATTCTCTGCAGTGTAAGTGATACCTCGGCAAACAAAAGCCGCTCTGACGCTCCCTCTCGGAGTTCGACTCTGCAGCTGTTTAACTGTTTCTGAGACTGAGATATTGTTGCCTTTCTTTTCCCCTGTGAATTGTAGACTCTGTTATTCCAGGCCCTGAACATAAATAGAATGCTCTACAGGTAAAGCTTGTTATTAGACAAACCTAAAGTGACACACAAATACCTTCTTCCCTCTTATCAGAGGTGAACAAACCATTCACATTTTGTCTTTCTGAAATGCAGACCTGTCAACCCTCCCAGATATTTTGGGAGTCACACATATTTATATCTCCCATCAGGGGCACATCAGAGGGCGTAGTTTAGGTGGAATGGGGCATGGCCTGGACAGGTATTCTTCCTGCTTGCAAAGCTTACATTAGGGGTCTTGAAGACCTGTATAGACCAATTAGACTTGTGGTGAGTCACTAGGTAGGCTCTTTGTAGTAGCCCTTTACCTAATAGTGATGGTGCTGCCTATTGCCCACTCCCCACCACTGCAATCCCTGGATTCACAGAGCCAGAGCTATAGAAGGCCGCAGGAGTTTTTGCCTAGGGTCTTAGCACCGACCAATTGTTGCACCATACCCTGGTCATACATATGGCCACCTTGAGGTAGGCAATATTGGGCTGATCCGATCGTGGGCCCTAGGGCCCAACAATCGGATTGCATTGAGGAGAAAATGGGCGGTCGGATCGAGGACCACATCAACAAACCCATTCGGTCCTCGATCTGTTGGGATTTTTAAAGGTGAAGTAAACCCTTGCTACTAAAATCCCCTACCCTACATAGACCCCCCTCCCTGCTCCTCCCAGCCTATTTGGTACCTTTGCTAAATGCCCCTAACTCTTTACTTACCCCTCGGTGCAGATTCTGTCCAGCAAGGTTCACGGCAGCCATCTTCTTCTCTTCGGTAGTCTTTGTGAAGTAAGGGACGTATCGGCGCATGGGCAGTTGGAGCAATTTTCTGTTTTGCGACAACTGCGCATGTGCCAAAAGTCACGGAAATTGCAGAAGTGCCGGAAGAAGACCCAAAGCGGCCGAAGATGGTGCCCGTGAACTGCACTGAGGGGTAAGTAAAGAGGTAGGGGCATTAAGCAAAGGTACCACCTAGGCTGGGGGGGGAGCAGGGAGAGGGGTCTATGTAGGGTAGGGGATTTTAGTAGCAAGGGTTTGTTTATAATTTAAGCCCAGCTGATTGACATCTGGCTGACTTTCAACCAGAATCAGGGAAGCCCATCGGAGAGCCTCATCAGGGCTGCCATCAAAAATCGCGGGTCTCCCCAGTGATGGCCAAGGCCCCCGACAAGGTTAAAAAACATTAGTGGCTAGGGTTCCTACAAGTTAAAAAAATATGGTGCCAGGGCCCACTACACATTCAAAAAACATTGTTGGCCAGGGCCCCCTCGTACAATTTAAAAAACATTGGTGGCCAGGGGTCAAAACATTGGTGTTCAGTGGAACTTACCATCAGCAGGTTATTTTCATCCTCCTCTGTGAGCGGTCATCTTCGTTCTTTTCTGCCGCGGCTTCCTTTTTCTTTTACAGCGTCTTTTTTCTTTTCAGTCACGGCCTCTTCGTTCTTTTCCTTCATGGCTTCTTTGTTCTTTTCCGTTGCGGGTTCTTTGTTCTTTTCCGTCGCGGGTTCTTCGTTCTTTTCCATTTCCATTTCGTTCCTTTCTGTCGCGGCTTCTTGATTTATATTCTTTGTTCTCTTCCATGATTTTCTTCGTTCTTTTCCGGAGAGTTTTTTTTTCTTTCTTTTCTTGAGCTGTTTTCTTTGCTCTTTTCCAAAGCTTCTTCTGTAAAATGACCGGGCACTCCTAAGAACCCAAAGAGTGACCCCTGTGCCACCCTGATGTCGGCCCTGGGCCTAGAGTCCTGCGCGGGTCCATTTCTTGGAACCCGTACCCGCAACCTGCAATTTGCACCCGCAACCCGCATTCTTACCTGCTGGAACCTGCTACCCAACCCGCAAGTACCTTATCCGCAACCGAACCCGCTGACCATCAAGAATCAGGAAGTGCTGTCATTGTAAACCGGAAGTGACAACATCGGAAGTAGGTGTGATCAGAAAAAAGGAGTAAAAATTGCTATTGAGAAGACCCGCGGCCCGACCCACAAACCCACGTCTATACCTGCACACGGAACTTCTACCCACAGGGTACCAGAGGTTTTTGTGGGTAACCCGTGGGTACCTGACCCGCTGCAGGACTCTACCTGGGCCCCATACACTGAGCAATAAACTGCCAACTTAATCTGTCAATTAAAACTGCCCATGTATGTGGCCCTTTAGGCACGTGTGCTTCTGCTGCCTACACCTAATGCAGGACCTGACACCCAGCATCAGTGGATGAGCCTTGGAAGTCCAAAAGAACATTACCTGCTGTATAAACTGGGGAAGGTCCCGGTGTGTCAGTGAAATGTGCATTTCTGGTTCTGACTCAGAGCAAAAGCTCTCCACCTGTATTAGCCAGTCCAAAGGAATTGAGAGCCCTGTGTATCTGATACAGTCACATTCATATGAATGGAAGCTGCCATATTGCTTGTCTCTGCGCTATAAAAATCCCATTGCAACGTCACCATGTGTTCCAGCCACTAGAGGTGCTGTTCTTGTTGTTTTCAAGCTTACACTTAGTAAGGTACAGGTGAATATATTTCTTGTAAATATATACAGAACTGCTGATCTACTGTGCCCCCTATTCAGCTTGGGCCCCAGAAGTTGCAGGGCCCTAACTGCTAAATAGCCATTTGCTTGTAACACTTTCCCTGTTGGTCCGTCCCTTGATATTCCGGAATGAGTTTATTCTCCCAACTCCCTATTAGCGACCAGATGTGGGTATAACTGTACTGCCTTAAAAAAAGAGGGACAAATAAATGTGGAATTAATGTTGTGTCTTCCAGGTTGGTTCCCCTGGCCTGCGCTGCACTCGGTCACATTTAAGCACGAGCACATGGGACTAATGGGAACAATGTGAGGGAGATGTGCGGCTGTTGGGAATAAAGGAAATGATTTTATTGCCTGAAAAGGAATTCTATTAACCACCCATTCAGTTAAAGGGAATCGTCCCTAGAACACTTTTTACTGGGGCCCCGCCTAGTGTGACTTCTTCTCCAGACGAGGGCGCTTTTCCTCAACTTGTTCTGAACCTCAGACTCGGGGTAGGAGGGGGAACGCCATAGTGACTTCTATGAATCACACCACGTGCTGTACTACATCTCCCAGGATCCTCAGCAGGGAAGCCCAAACTGTTTTGCTCAGCGACAAGAGCCTTGGATTAGGCATTTCCTCTTGCTGCTGTTCAACTACAACTCTCAGAAACGCATAATAGCCTTCTGAGCTAGGAGTTGTAGCTCAATAACAGCTGAATAAAGGCCAAGGTCTAGAATGAAAGGACCCAGATAAAGTATAACGCAGAGGCTATAGTCCATGAGCATGGGTGCAAAATCTGGGACTGCTGCCCACCATCCCTGCTGGGAGTCCCAAGAGAAGAGAAGAGGTACACGATGCGGTGTTGGGGGGCAGGTTTGGCAAAGGAGATGAGGGTGGTGTGCCCTTAAAGGGATTCTGTCATTATTTTTATGATGTCATTTTTATTTCTAAATTATCTGCAAATAATTCACTATCCAGTATAAATGTCATTGCCTGAACCAGCAAGTGTATTTATTTTTAATTGTAATATTGGTGTGTAGGTGCATCTCAGGTCATTTTGCCTGGTCATGTGCTTCCAGAAAGAGCCAGCACTTTAGGATGGAACTGCTTTCTGGCAGGCTGTTGTTTCTCCTACTCAATGTAACTGAATGTGTCTCAGTGGGACATGGATTTTACTATTGAGTGCTGTTCTTAGATCTACCAGGCAGCTGTTATCTTGTGTTATGGAGCTGCTATCTGGTTACCTTCCCATTGTTCTTTTGTTTGGCTGCTGGGGGGGGGGGTGATATCACTCCAACTTGCAGTACAGCAGTAAAGAGTGACTGAAGTTTATCAGAGTACTAGTCACATGACTGGGGGCAGCTGGGAAACTGACAATATGTCTAGCCCCATTTCAGATTTCAAAATTAAAGCTAAAAAAAAATCTGTTTGCTCTTTTGAGAAATGGATTTCAGTGCAGAATTCTGCTGGAGCAGCACTCCACTGCCGGCTAAAATGTAAATCTTCAGTGGGATGGAACTCGGAGCGATTCGCGAGTCACCCAAAGTTTCCTCGTGAAACGAGTGCCATCCCGGCGGCACTTTACATTTTAGCTGGCGGGAAGGCAGTTTGGGGAGATTAATCGCAGGGCGACTAATCTCCCCAAATCTGCCTGTGTGCCCCGACCCTTACCTCAACTGATGCATTTTTTGAAAAAAAAAAATTTTTTTTCCCATGACAGTAACCCTTTAAGCTGGTGGTCCTAGTGTGCCCCAAACCCCCAGGCCAACATTGACAGGGGCCCAGTAAAGTCCCACTGCACCCCCAAACTCCACTAATAACACCACCGTACGCTCAATCGCCCCAAGGGTGGTAAAAGTTGGATCCTTTGGAGTGTGCATTCAGGCTGGGGTTGGAGCCCAGATATACATTATTGGGGGGCCCGGCTACAGTAGTGCACCCCCGGTTAGGTGCTTTTATGAAGGTCATGGGACTCCCAAGTTGACTTCTATTATCCTTATAATAAAGGGCTACAAATAGATGATAGATTTAGTGTTATTATAAAGTGAGTCATGTGACTGATGACATCACTACACTTCAATTATAACCGATGACATCACTAGGCAGCATTAAGTATAATGTATAATGCTGGTGTTTATGATATAAATACATGTCATATGCAATTAACCCTTACATTGCTGCCAGGCCTATAGCAGCAGCTAGATGATAGTACAGATAAGAGTTGCTGATAATGATTTGCTGAGCAGCAGCCCCTTGGGGAGGATTAGGCAGAGGAGCAGAAGGTGAGAGGGGAGACAAATCCCAAATAAGATCAGAAGCCCCGAGCAGCGCCGGCCCCTGTTAGAGAAAGGGATCGGGGGAGCGAGACAATGGGCAGGAGGAGGAGGAGGGGGAGGAGAGAGGGGAGGGCTGGGCTTGCCGGGCTGCAGTACCAGATACAACTGGATGGAGCTCGGGGGGAGGCAGCGCCGCTCTCACTCACAGTCTCAGCCAACGGATTGTGCATCTCGGGGGATCCCGCCTGCGCCCCACTTGCACCCCCAGACTCACCCTGAAACCGTGTGGATTTAGCGCAGTCCCAGGACTCACAAGCGGCTCATACACAGCGACTCGCTCCCCCTTCCTCCTCCTCCTCCTTTTTTCAAACAGTCTCCGTCTCCCTTCCCCCCGCGCCTGGGATCTCCGACCCTTCCTGCTGCTCCTGGAGTCCCGGTAAGTGCCTGTCCGGCTGCTGCTGACACTGGGGCGGCTTGTGCTGGATACATTGTAACCTGGGTGTGTGTGATACACTGGAACTCCATGCTGTGCTGCAACTGCCTGTTTCCTATCTGCCACTCACATTCCTCCTGCTTTTCTATTAGTACATTGGCTTCCCATGTCCGGACTTATCAGATCCCTCATCCCCAGGCCTGAATTAGATGCCCCTCAGCCTTCCTTTTACTCTGGATCTAATTACCCCAAAATCTTCCTCTCCTCCTGTTAGATCTGATGTCTCAGGCCCTGCACCTCATTCCCTATTTTAGTCTGGATCCAATTAACCCTTATCCCTAGTCTTCCTCATAAATATGGTGCCACTGGCCTTTTAATCTGGGCCAATTCCCCTGATCCTTAGCCCTCCCATTGGATCTGGATCCCTCTGCCCCAGCCCTTCTGTTAGATCGGGGTCTCGGGGGCCCTGCACGACTAGGGTTGCACCTTTCTGGAAAAAAATACCGGCCTTCCTATATATTTAGCTTTTTTCTCTATTAATAACATTGGGATCAACCATCATTTTTACCGGCCAGGCCAGTAAAATACCAGCCAGGTGGCAACCCGTTCTCATCCCTTCTTTCAGTCTGGACCCACTTGCCCTGTTCCCCACTGAGCCCCAGCCCTTCATTTAGATACAGACCCAATTACCCTAAGCTTTAGCCCCATGGGGCAGAACCTCATCTCTTCTTACAAATTAGATCCCATTATCCTGATCTTAGACTTCCCAATTGCACCAGAGCACCCAATTAAATCTGAGCCCCATGGCCCTGTACCTCACCCCTTCTATTACTCCAACTACCTTGGTTACCCCCCACCATCATTAGTTCTGCCTCTACTGCCCTGTATCCCAACCCTCCTGCTGGATCTAAATCCAACCGCCAGATTCTTCTGCATTCATTCGATCAAGCATGGACTAGTTGAGGCCCTCCAGATCTTTTTACTGCAACTCCCAGCACCCCTCCTCAGAAGCTGTTGTTCAGTCTGTAATCCCAATGACAATGGCTTCATTGGATCCTTCTCTTTGGCTTTGATTCAAAACCCCCCAGTATTAGATCCATAACTGGGACATTCCCATGGGAAGCTATAGGGTGATCCCTTTCACCACTGATCCTTATTGTGCCTGACAGAGAGCAGTAACCGCAGCAGCATTTCACTTCCCAAGGCCTCGAATTCCATGAAATCCCTGCAAGGCCCCAGCAAGCCTGGGACTCTCCTGACAGATCAGCCTGGGTCATAAGTCACTTGCCTGGGGCCAGTTGGTTTGGGGAGGAACTGCCAACATTACACGTCGCACCCAGTCCACACCAACCGCTCAGCTCTCAATTGTTTCCCCGTTGCTAGTCTGTCTGTGCCGGCCTGTTTACTCTATGCCTATTTATTCCTATACAACCCACACGGGCGTTTATTGTTCCACATTACTGCCAGAAAGGAATTGACGATAACACAACAATGTAGCAAAGCAACGCCTTGTTCATAATTAACCACAAAGCTAGGAAAAAAACTGTGAATCCATTTTTGATCTGTATCCCTTTAAGAATGATGTGACAGTGTATAATTTGTTTGGATAGATATAGATAGATAGATATAGATAGATATAGATAGATATAGATAGATATAGATAGAGATAGATAGATAGATAGATAGATAGATAGAGATAGATAAAGATATAGATAGATATAGATAGATAGATAAAGAGATAGATAGATATAGATAGATATAGATAGATATAGATAAAGATATAGATAGATATAGATAGATAGATAGATAGATAAGATAAAGATATAGATAGATATAGATAGATATAGATATAGATAGAGATAGATAGAGATAGATAGAGATAGATAGAGATAGATAGAGATAGATAGAGATAGATAGAGATAGATAGAGATAGATAGAGATAGATAGAGATAGATATAGATATAGATAGATATAGATATAGATAGATATAGATAGATATAGATAGATATAGAAAGATAAAGAAAGATAAAGAAAGATAGATATAGATATATATCAATGGATTTCCTTGTGGATTTACATGTATGTGCGTGTAATGTTTATACGTGTGACCTGAAATTAATGAATTGTAAATGAATTCTGAGCCCAGTAATTGAGTGTCAGGGTCAAGTATCTGTGAAAGAGGGGTGGGCTGATATATCAGGAGACTGTGGGGGAGGCTGTTTCTCAGTGAATGGGAGCGGGTTACAAAGGAGTAAGTGAAATAGTGGTGGTCCTTATTTATAAAAAAAAAAAAAAAAAGGTATTTCCACCCCATGAGAAGAAGGAACATCAGTGAAGTAAGTTGGTTTGGGTTTGATTCAGGGGGGTTGCTTTGAGGTGGTACCTTCCATAAGAGAGGGGGGGGGGAGGTTGGAGGGTAACAGGTGGGAATAATATAGGAAATAAAACATGCCGGGGGGGTTGCTTTAGGTTTATAGTTCAAAAGCCACTCCTTGAATATGACTGGAAAACCAGGGCTTTAGATTGTGAGCTCTGATGATCATGGCACTCTTTATTGACCACTAAGTGGATCATTTTGGGGTATATATGCTGTGAAATGTGTTGCCCCTTGTTTGGCTGTAGGTTTTCTGGAGCCCTCATTTATTGCTTGGAGTCATGGATCTGGTTTTCGATAGGGATGCACCGAATCCACTATTTTAGATTCGGCCAAACCCCCGAATCCTTCGTGAAAGATTTGGCCGAATGCAATTGTGCATATGCAAATTAGAGATAGGAAGAGGAAACCATTTTTTACTTCCTTGTTTTGTGACAAAAAGTCACGTGATTTCCCTCCATATGCAAATTAGGATTTGTTTCGGCCCGGCAGAAGGATTCGGCTGAAAAAGGTTGAAAACCGACTCCTGGATTCGGTGCATCCCTAGTTTTCAACCAGTGGCGGGTAATTGGCACGTGAATCAACCCAGGCTGGTGAAGATGATGGTGGAGAAGGACTGAGAACTTGACAGACTTGTAGAATAAATGTTGCCATTTATCATTTAAATTTATCAACAGACTCTGCTGCTTATGGGGCCTAGACTGACCAAGGTTTGAAAATTAGGCTGGTGATGTGCTCCTCTCCTGGCACTTCTGTATGGACCTTGTGCTTGAGTCGGCCAAACCAGGCCAAGATCTGTTTGCTTGGCCAGCTTAAAGGGGAACTATTGTGAAAATGAAAATTTAATATAAGCTTCCTCATACTGAAATAAGAGACTTTCTTAATACAATATTCTGCATTGTTTCTGAAATAATCAAGTTTATCTTCACTATTCCTCTCTCAGCATCTGTTTCTCTTCATTCTCTCTTCATGCAGCAGTTGGGTGTCAGATATTCATTGACAGTTAGATCCAATATATCTTATAGGGGGGCTCCTTTTGCCTAGAAGATGTATTAGAGCTCACTCTATTAAACTCACCAGACATTGTGTCTCTCTACATGCAGAATTTGTGCAAAAGGCATTTAGTTTGTTACATTTTGTTTGTGTTAGAATTAGAGTGAGCTCTAATAAGGAGGAATATATTGGATCATTCATCTGACACCCAACTGCTGCTTGAAGACAGAATGAAGGCATTATTTGCCTTTTTCTTCTGACTCTTTCCAGCTTTCAAAATGGTGTCACTGACCCTATCTAAAAACAAATGCCCCGTAAAGCTACAAATATACTGTTGTTGCTAGTTTTTATTGCGCATCTTTCTGTCCAGGCCTCTCCCATTCATATTCCAGTCTCTTATTCAAATCAATGCATGGTTGCTAGGGTAGTTTGGATCCTAGCAACCAGATTGCTTGAATAGCAATCTGGAGAGCTGCTAAATAACCACACATCATAAAAAATGAAAACCAATTGCAAATTGGGTCAGAATATCACTCTCTACATCATACTAACATTTAATTTAAAAGTGGACAACCCCTTTAAGTAGAGTAGAAGGCGCCAGAATGTGCCTATCCAATAAGACCCTGTTCTTCTAAAACTTAGAACTTGGGGGGAGTTGTAGTTCTACTGTAGTTGCAGTCCCAGAGTATGTCCTTCAGTTCCTGGTCTGGGCCTTGTGACCAGTACCAAACAGGAAGTGAGGAGTGCACACTCTATAGCTTCCCCCTTGTTTTGTGCAAACAGTTGACTTATGTATAATAACTTGTCATTTCCCATTCATCTGAGCTGCGGCAGATAGGAGCCTCTCCACGCTCCACCTCGCTTACAATTTCATGCTTGGCCAGATCTCCCATAAACTTACATATTTGGGTCTGTCAATTCACTTCCCTCTCTCCGCATTTGTCAATGATCCCTCGTCAGTAACACATAAATAGATTTCTTCCTCTTGACGCTTGAGTAGTGGGATGCTTTACCTCTAAATAAACCAAGGATTCGTATTTCTCTTTGGCTCCTGGGGGGTGCTGGGAGTTGTAGTTGTAGGGGGTTAAACTTCCATCAACAGCTGGTGAGACCGACTGCCTAACCCTGATGTAAACTAACCAGGCTCTGCGGGGGCGGGGAACTAGAGACAAAAGGTAGTGGTTAATCATTGTCCCTATTGTGATGTGCCTCCCCCATGAACTGTGCCACAATGGAATAGTCTGCCCCCTGTCCCATTCATGTCCCTGTTAGTACAGATGGGACAGTCATTGAAACGCAAATACCCCTGACATTAGTCATATCCTGGATGGGGGATTTATATATAGTGAATAAAGTACCCCCTCTTGTAAAATATAAGGATATTATAAGTTACCGAGGAGTTTCATGACCATATAAAAACACGAGGCCGAAGGCCGAGTGTTTTTATACAGGTCATGGAACTCCGAGGTAACTTTTAATATCCTCATATTTTGCAACTGGGGGTACTTTATTTATTATAATACACAAGTTTCAGTGAGTCATGTGACAGAAATGACATCAGAACTCACCGTTTATACATGATGACATCAGAACTCACCGTTTATAAGGATATAATTTACAAGATATTCATAGCTTTTGTGTATTTTATATATATATAATGCTTCATGGTGAAGGCAAGCTGCAATGTGTCTCCAGGAGCTTGCAATCCGTCCTAGAAGCTTCTGCTTCCGACTTTATAAAACAGAAGTCCGTTCTTCTCCCCCGCCTGTTAATCAGCTTGCTTCTGCTACATTGTTTCAGGAGTCCGCGCCAACAGTGCAGAGAATCGAAACAGTCAAGACAGATCCAGCCTTCGGCAGCAGTTTTATTTCCGTCATGGAACATTTATTAATGGAGGGACAGTTGAAACCCTGTGTTTATTATATCTCCCCCACCCCTTTATTACATTGTCCTGAAACCTGAATATAATACGTCTCATTATTTGCACTTTTCACACTGGTATTTACGGTGCATATTTCCCGGCTCTAGACAGAATGTGTATAATTAGCATCTGTGTTTGTAGCCCCAGTGTTAATTAAGAAATTACTGCACAAACTGCATTTTTAACGCTCTCCTGCCTTTTTAACTCTCTCTCTGTATATCTGTAACCTTGTTATGAGCTAAGGGGGCCCAGTCTGAAGGTCAGTTAGGGGGAGATTTGGGGTGAGTGTTTATTTGTACCCTGGGTACCCCTGGAACTATAGCAGGGTGACTGTTACCCCAATGTTCCTATGTATCTGTAACCTTGTTATGAGCTAAGGGGGCCCAGTCTGAAGGTCAGTTAGGGGGAGATTTGGGGTGAGTGCTTATTTGTACCCTGGGTACCCCTGGAACTATAGCAGGGTGACTGTTACCCCAATGTTTCTATATATCTGTAACCTTGTTATGAGCTAAGGGGGCCCAGTCTGAAGGCCAGTTAGGGAGAGGTTTGGGGTGAGTGTTTATTTGTTCCCTCTTAACCCTTTAGAGTACTAATCTTTTCAGGGTGACAACATCTGGATGCCTTTTCTTTGGGTTAAATCACTCATGGAAAGCCTCCTGGTTTGACATTGGCCTACCAAAGCAACAGCCTCACAACAATAACAACAAGATCAATACACTACACTATATACTCAGACTTTCCATTATTTATAGTGACACCATTATAGCAAATAGAGGACATCACAAATGTAAATCAAACTGATGCAGCAATGTTCCAGGCTCATGTTATCCCTTCTCAGACTTCTGAACCGAGGGGCCCCACCCTGCAGCTCTAACACAGGGCTCAAGATAGTAGAATAGTAGCATTTTTGTTTTGTATTTAATATAATGGTTCTGCCCTGGCCTAAATACATGTTACTTTCTGCCTAGCATAGATTATACCATGCTTTGAAACAGGACATACATTTTCTTTAGTTTTACCTTTGAGAAGATTAAGTTGAATTGTTCACTTTTAAGTAAATTTTTTAGTACAGGTATGGAACCTGTTATCCGGAATGCTTTGGACCTGGGGTCTTCCGGATAATGAATCTTTCCGTAATTTCGATCGTCCTACCTTAAGTCTAATAGAAAATCCTTTAAACATTAAATAAACCCAATAGGCTGGTTTTGCTTCCAATAAGGATTAATTATATCTTAGTTGGGATCAAGTACAAGCGACTGTTTTATTTGTACACAGAAAAAAAATAATTTTTTAAAATTTGGATAAAATTGAGTCTATGGGAGACAGCCATTTTGTAATTCGGAGCTCTGTGGATAACGGGTTTCCGGAAAAGGTTTCCATACCAGTATGTTATAGAATGGCTAGTTTTAAGGAACTTTGCAATTGGCCTTTTTTGTTATAGTTTTTGAATAATTTGCTTTTTTCTTCTGACTCTTTCCAGCTTTTAAACAGGGGTCACTGACCTCATCTAAAAAACAAAAGCTCTGTAAAGCTGGCCATACACAGGTAGATCGCCAAACGAGCGGATCTCTCCCCAATATGCCCACATTGAGCTGGGCGATATTGGACTGATCCGATCGGATCACAACGCAGTCCGGGCGGGCGGATAGTGGCACCGCATCAACTGACAGATGCAATGAGATTTTTTAACCTGCCCTATCGAGATCTGGCCTAGTTATCGATTGGGGGAGTCTGTTGGAGGACCCCACATACCAGCCAATAAGCTGCCAACTCAGCCTGTCAGCAGCTTTTATCGGCCCGTTTATGGGGACTTTAAGGCTACAAATGTATTGTTATTGCTAATTTTTATTACTCTTTCTATTCAGGCCTCTCCTATTCATATTCAAGTCACTTAAGTCAAATCAACGCCTGGTTGCTGTGGTAGTTTGCACACTAGCAACTAGAATTTGCAAAGTGGAGAGCTGCTGAATAAAAAGCTAAATAACTCAAAAACCACAAATAATAAAAAATGAAAGCCAATTGCAAATTGTTTCAGCATATCACTCTCTCTATGTCATACTTGCTTTATAGGTGAGCCACCCCTTTAAAAAAAAAAAATGGTGTATTTTATGTACTTCACTTATAGTACCAGCCAGAGACTGAGCGGCTGGTGCCATATTGTTTCCCACAGAGTACAGGGGGCGTAACTATAGAGGAAGCAGACCCTGCAGCTGGCCCCATGAGGGCAAATAATGAGGGCAAATAATAATTTCGATATTTATTGATAAAACTGCAATTTCTGGATATGTTGGGGGACCATAAAATAAAGGTGCTGTGGGGCCTAGTAACATGTAGTTACACCACTGCCCTACTATGAGGGTATATTTTATGACTTTTTCTCTGAATATAAGCAGTTATACATGTAGGGTAGAGCTTCCATACTATGCAGACAATACTCTTGTGTTTTTGTAGGAAACTGTCAGTCTTCTCAGGTGTGTGTGGTGCTGCGTTATGGCCAATAACCGCTGAAAGCGGCAGTCAGGAAACCAAACAGGAGCTTGTGGGAAAAGCACACACCTCTCAAAGGGAACCTTTTTACAAGAGATTTACTCTGTTACTTTTTCTAAAGGACGTCGACCCATTTTACCTGCTCTTGAGTACATATTTCTTAGCAGCTTTAATACGCAGGTCTGAAAAGTGAATCCTGAGCTATTGTCTGGCAACTTGATCTACTTAGTCGGGATTAAGCAGAGTATAAAACACGGGGTAGGAGCAAGACGGGGCAGGCCTTTTGTATGACTGGAAACGTCCTATGATTCCATAAGTCCTCTGGATCGGAAGCTCTTAGGGCTCCTCTGTACTGTTAGTAGTTGTTTGCATTTCATGGTGTGCAGTCATCCGAGGCTGCTCCTTGCCGCAGAATGGGACTCGTGCTTAGCAATCAATACACAGAACCCTGTGCCCCTTAAGGGGGGTTTTAAAATATCTGCATTCTTTGAATAATTCCGCTATCTACAAATAAAAGAGGGTATTTAATATGCTCTGTAGCATCTATTTATGCAATTCCTGTGGGATCGCATTTATATTCTATTTCAAGAGGCCAGTTGTTAATTGTGATGTCACTAAGACTACAATTGTGCGCAATTGTGATATCATTTGTTAGCTAGTAGAATTTTATTCTTTTTGTATAAGAGTGAAAATATATATATTTTTTTTTCGGGCTGAATGCTTATGTGGACTGGCTGGTTTCAACCTATACAGAAATGGGCTGCTGGAAATTTTAGGGCGAGTCATGGGGAAATTACTAAAAAAAAATAAAAAATTAACTTTAGTACATAAACCAGTCTTTGGGTTATGGGTATAACTCTCCAATTTAATAATCCCTGAATAATAAATATGTTCTGAGCGTATGACTGTCTGCAAGTTACTAACACCTCCCACTTTAGAGGTGGTTACATATTATAGCCCCTCCCACTTTAGAGATGGCACCCAGAGCACTTAAAGGATTGCTAATTGTTCAATAGTGGGTTTAAAAGCTACATTTACAGATATAAAGGGCCATATTGCGCCCCATTGATGGCCCCAATAATTAATTTTTTAATAAAAAAAAAAGGGGGAAATTTTGGTCCGTTTTGGGCACAGGCACCGTTTCAGACCTTTCATTTTATTTATTCAGCTTCTCTATTGTTCAGTTTGCTTTGCATTTTCTTCACTATGATTTAGTTCCTTGTGTCAATAATGACATAGGCTTTAGTAAACACTTTAGAAATTACAGCCACAAAGATGGCTTTGTGTGCCGGGGTTCTGTAGTTCAAGGGCAGTAGGGGGGTGTCTTTGCTTTTGTGGGATAATAATGTCCGAAAAAGAAAATTGTTAGGTTAGTTTTTCGGTTTGTCTTCCCAACGATTTTACGTTTAGAAACGTTACTGCTGCTGAAAGTAGTATTTGGCTGCTTATATTATCTGCCTTGCTGGTTCTGACTCCTGAAACTGGCAGAAGCCAATCCCAGAGGAGAACTGACAGTGGTGGTAAACAAATACGGCTTTCAGTTACTTCAAACCATTGGAAATGTTTAACCAATAATGGAAAGTTTCTTTCTTTGTGCAGAAAACAGTGTTTCGGGTGAAGTTCCCCTTTAAAGCTGAGGTGCTTTGCTTTAATGAGCATAGAAAAAAAAAATAGAAAAGAATCAATTCTGTGTTTGGCCCCGAGCTGGTCCGTTGATTTATTGTTTGTTTATTCAGTGTAAATTATTTGCAGATTAGGTGGAGTGAGGGCAGCCGTGGAACAAGGTCATTTTCTCACAGCAGATGGTGCAGAGGTGCAAGTGCAAATGCTCATTCCTGGTGCAACCAATGTGCAGATGTGGATGGGCTTTTACCTTGCCATAGGGATATAGGACTGACGCTGCTGTGTATTGAAAGATTTGGAGATTATGTTAAAGGGGAAGTAAACTTTTTAAGAATGAGGTACAAAATCCTGCCTCCTGGTGCTCTTTTAAAAAGCGCTTGCCTCCAGGGCAAAAAATGTAATGTCACTGTAAACTTCCCCTTTAAATGAAGCAGAATTGTATGTTAATTTGCCAGGGTGTGTATTGCTAAGGGGTGGAAGAGACAGCCCTATGTTTGGTCCCTGCATGAAGGAGAAACCTCCCCAAACATGAAGTGTCCCAGACTCCCAGCTGGAGGCTTTAGAGGCTTCCTCCCCTGCGGTCTGCACATTAACACGGCAAAGGGTTTGTGTTTGCACACAGTCAGTGCCGGAGTTATTCAGCGATGCCTGGTGGGAGAGGAAACCTGCTAATTCTCTAGGATTTTTAGAGTGTGAACATGAGCTGTTAGTTGGATAAAGGAATCTGTTCTGCCCGCTGCTTAGTTTTCTTCTCACCATCCCCCCCCCCATTATGTGGCTCCTTTTATAGTTCCCTTGAGGACCCCGACTCTATTTGCTTCTTGTTGGCTGGCCTGTCACTTCTCTCTTGTGTGCCTTTGCACTCTCATCAGTTTCTTTTGTGTTCTCTCATTTCCTAGTCTCAGCCTTCTATCCCTGCTCTCGGAGCTTGCCTGCTACCTCTACCACTGCCTTGTCTCTTTGCCACCCTCCTCTCCTTGTTGTCCTGTTGCTAGGACCTGCTTACATCAACCCTAGTTCCATCCACTGGTGCCCACTCCTATTCCTCTCATTGGGTAGTCTCTGAATCCCACCTTTCATTTCATTGACTTTGAAGGCCATCCCTCTGCTTGTCTCTCCCTAGCCATCCATTTTCTCTTTGACTTGTCTCTGGAGCCAATCTCTAGTCTTTATAGCAGGGGTCCCCAACCTTTTTTACTCGTGAGCCACATTCAGATGTAAAAAGAGTTGGGGTGCAACACAAGCATGAAAAAGTCCCTTGGGGTGCCAAATAAGGGCTCTGATTGGCTATTTGTTGGCCCCTATGTGGACTGTTAGCCTACAGTAAGCTCTGTTTGGCACTATACTTAGTTTTTATGCAATTAAAACTTCCAAGCCTGGAATTCAAAAATAAGCACCTGGTTTGAGGACACTGAGAGCAACATCCAAGGGGTTGGAGAGCAACATGATGCTCACAAGCTACTGGTTGGGGATCACCGCTTTATAGAGTCTCTGTAAACTTCTACTTTCAAAGTTGCTTCAGCCAAGCACAACTTTAGTAATATCTCCCTATTTTTGTCATGATTTGTTATTACTTCAGTTATGGTGTTGTCAAATGCTTGTGTTGGGTCAAATGGTGTTGTTATGGACTGAAAACCTACTTGTTTCATGACCTCAGTGATTTGTATTTAGAGTCGTGGGGTCAGCACCCATACATTATTAGATCCCTCTCTCATTTGACCTCCAAACAGCCCTTTTGTCGCCCAGAGGTTAATCATATCCAGATGTTTTCCTTCTCATTCCAACATCTTTGTTATAGATTCAGTAGAATGAGAGCTAAATACCTTTATTTATAAAAAAAAAATTCTTAGTGTAGAACATAACTATGGGGTCAAATATTTGGAGTCAACACTGCTTCAACGTCTAAGATATTTATTGAGCCAGGGCTGGATCAACATTTTCATATATGAAAACCTTATGAGCTATGGTGGGGTTCTTGACCTAAATAAGTTGGACAACCACTGGCCAAGGTCAAACAGGCTTTGATGTAGGATCTCAACCTAGAAACTCTGAAAGATCGATATCGATTGGACACGTTTCATTTTTCTGTCTGACCAAGGGCTGCATTAATTCAATCCGACAACCTACAAAAACTTTGCAGAGCAGCAGATCTTCTAATGTATGGCCAACTTTGGACCTCCTGCCATTAGAAAGTGTTCACCATTCCAACATGCTAATACTAATTAAACAAGCCTGTATTAACTGTGGGATTTACTTCTCCTTTAATGCAGACCTTACTTGTGCCCCTCAGAAAAACACTTCCCCCCCTGACTTCTACCTGCTGCCTTGTCTCCAAAGCTAATCATGGTGTGGCTCGTTGGGCACCATTGAACCGTTACGGTCATCTCTCGCATTGAGTAGAGTCACCACCTTCCTCTACCAAGATAAAGAAACCATGTAATGAGTTAAAACCCCCTTTTTTTTTTTTTGCCCTGTTCCTTCAGAGCAGCCTCACTCTTGTTTGACACTTTCAAAAACTTTGCACGTAGGTGCGACAGACGATTGAATGGGATCCATGGCAGTTTGTGACTGAGCAAATGTTACTGTGCAAACAGGACTGAAGTTCTCAAGGCCCTACTAGTGAAAGTCGTGTTTACCTGAGACAGTGTGCAGGTCCCTACATAATCCTTATTACAGAGAATGGCTGGGCGGGGGAGCAGCTCAGTAAAACAGGTTTTTTTTTTCTTCTTTCCAAAAAGCCAGATCCCTTTAGGTCATAGAAGATTTATAGTAAGACAAGAATTGTTTCTAATAGTCCCAGTGTATTCTAATAACACAGGAATGTCACTGCTTTTTGGGTCTTTGTATACACATGTCTTTTGTAGAAAAAAAAAAGTCTGTGACCATCAGATTCTAAAAATAATGGGGGGGGGGGAACCTATTCATTGTATCTGGAGAGAACTTTTATTTATTACCAGTAGTAAATGCTTCCCCCCCCATAAATATTACTAAAATATTACAAAATATTAACAAAATATTACTATTGTGATATCATTTTAGTATTGCAATTGTGACATCACTCTGAAGTATTGAATAATGTTCCACAAAATACAATACATAAGAATCAGCAACATCTGAAGTATGTAGGATATAATGCAAAACCGATATCGAGTTTCCTGAGGGTGACTTCTAATATCCTTATGATTTCAAATTGGGCACACATTATGGTTTTTAATACATGAGTGATACTCAGAGTTCCCTGTATAACTCAGCCTGCAGCCTTGTGCCTTTATATGGTCACAGAACAACCCCTCAGTGACTTCTAATATCCTTATCATTTACAGTAGGGGGTACATTATCTCTTATAATACATGAGTGATACTCCGAGTTCCCTGTATAACTCAGCCTGCAGCCTTGTGCCTTTATATGGTCACAGAACAACCCCTCAGTGACTTCTAATATCATTATCATTTACAGTAGGGGGTACATTATCCCTTATAATACATGAGTGATACTCAGAGTTCCCTGTATAACTCAGCCTGCAGCCTTGTGCCTTTATATGGTCACAGAACCCCTCATTGACTTCTAATATCTTTATAATTTACAGTATAATACATGAGTGATACTTTTGCGCCTTTGTATGGTGAAACTTTGGCACCTTCCAGTTGGAGCAGTGGCCCAGTACTCCACAAGCTAATGTTACTACTCAGTGTTTTTGAATAATGCAGTCTAATCATTGGATCTTGCTAATCTTGGGAGTTGAATTGTATGGTTATTGTGAACCACAAGATTAAAGCCCTACCTCGGCATCCGGTAGCTTGCGCAGAAAACCTTTTGTAAAGCTGTCCCACCCCCCTCTTTTCCCTTAGGGTCTTTTCCAAACGAAAGCTTGTCTTACCAGACTGTATCAAATATCCATCTGTGTGCGGAGAATGGAGCGGGCTGCATACTTTCACATACTCACTGTCACTTAAATGTGAAGCTCAATGTGGTCCTTTTCTAACTAAAATATAATTTTTTTTTTTTTTTATAATTTTTAAAACTTTGCAACATTTTTATATATATTTTTTTTTTCCCCAGAAATGTTTTCCATCCTATATTTAGAGTGGATCTTACAATGGATGTGGCATTTTGTGGCCAATTGCATTCTGACTTTTGCAGTTTGCAGTGGTAATGCTTGCACGGGCTCTTTCAGGCGATTCCCATACCGGTGGGCTTGATATAGCACTACTTCCAGAAATTCTCCCATGTGCCATTCTTGTGATTGAATAGTGACTGAAAAAAAAAACTAAACTACTATTTGACCGTCAATAAATTCTCTTATGGAAGCATCCGGTCTGCTCAGACTGTCATTTCATAGCAGTGCTGTTAAATTTATTGCCCGTTATTATCCGAGGTAATGGTGATGTTATCTACCTGCTACCTGTCTTTCTGGCAGTAATATGCTGATTTATGAGACTGATACCACACGTGCTGTTTCTACCTGCATATTTCAAACATTCATTCATGTGCCATCATTTAGAGGGAGCGGTGGTGGTCGCGTGTCGGGGTTCATGCGGATTCTTAGCCCCTAGGTATACCCTTTACAAGTCCTCTTATGAGTCAAATGTGCATCACAGGATTTAATTAAGACACAACTGGCCTTATTAACTAAATATTTTACTTTTGTAGCCTTGTGGACCTTCTCTGGGGGGATGACTTTAAAAAAAAAAAAACACTTGACACACTGACTGACTCATGTTTGTTTAAGCCAACTATTTATGTAAATATTATATTCACAATCCATTGTGCCCTATGAGTACTAAGGCCTGTGTTTTTTTTGTCTTAATATCAATATCTATGTTGACGTTCTGCTGAATCCATTGTGTGATCATAAAACTAACAGGTAGTTTGTGTACACTCCCAATTCTTTCCAAGAAGTCTGCCATTTAAATATTGTGGCCTTCAGCCTCTGGGTATGTGATGGATCCAGTCAGGTGATATCAAGGTTTGGAAATAAACTCTTGGGAGTGTCATCATATGTCAACAGAAGCTCATAGATCCCTGTATGTGCTCTAACATGTCAGATTTTGCTGTGTACTGATAACTTGACCTTGTTATTTACTCTAGGCGCCATCTCTCCCTACTATACCTGCTATCCTACAGTCACACTCCCTTCCCAGAGACTATTATCCACTGTTACTATAGGCACCATCTCTCCCTACTATACCTGCTATCCCACAGTCACACTCCCTTCCCAGAGACTATTATCCACTGTTACTATAGGCTCCATCTCTCCCTACTATACCTGCTATCCCACAGTCACACTCCCTTCCCAGAGACTATTATCCACTGTTACTATAGGCACCATCTCTCCCTACTATACCTGCTATCTCACAGTCCCTTCCCAGAGACTACTATCCCTCTGTTACTATAGGCACCATCTCTCCCTACTATACCTGCTATCCCACAGCCACACTCCCTTCCCAGAGACAATTATCCACTGTTACTATAGGCACCATCTCTCCCTACTATACCTGTTATCCCTCAGTCACACTCCCTTCCCAGAGACTATTATCCACTGTTACTATAGGCACCATCTCTCCCTACTATACCTGCTATCCCACAGTCACACTCCCTTCCCAGAGACTATTATCCCACTGTTACTATAGACACCATCTCTCCCTACTATACCTGCTATCCCACAGTCACACTCCCTTCCCAGAGACTATTATCCACTGTTACTATAGGCACCATCTCTCCCTACTATACCTGCTATCTCACAGTCCCTTCCCAGAGACTACTATCCCTCTGTTACTATAGGCACCATCTCTCCCTACTATACCTGCTATCCCACAGCCACACTCCCTTCCCAGAGACAATTATCCACTGTTACTATAGGCACCATCTCTCCCTACTATACCTGCTATCCCTCAGTCACACTCCCTTCCCAGAGACTATTATCCACTGTTACTATAGGCACCATCTCTCCCTACTATACCTGCTATCCCACAGTCACACTCCCTTCCCAGAGACTATTATCCACTGTTACTATAGGCACCATCTCTCCCTACTATACCTGCTATCTCACAGTCCCTTCCCAGAGACTACTATCCCTCTGTTACTATAGGCACCATCTCTCCCTACTATACCTGCTATCCCACAGCCACACTCCCTTCCCAGAGACAATTATCCACTGTTACTATAGGCACCATCTCTCCCTACTATACCTGTTATCCCTCAGTCACACTCCCTTCCCAGAGACTATTATCCACTGTTACTATAGGCACCATCTCTCCCTACTATACCTGCTATCCCACAGTCACACTCCCTTCCCAGAGACTATTATCCCACTGTTACTATAGACACCATCTCTCCCTACTATACCTGCTATCCCACAGTCACACTCCCTTCCCAGAGACTATTATCCACTGTTACTATAGGCACCATCTCTCCCTACTATACCTGCTATCTCACAGTCCCTTCCCAGAGACTACTATCCCTCTGTTACTATAGGCACCATCTCTCCCTACTATACCTGCTATCCCACAGCCACACTCCCTTCCCAGAGACAATTATCCACTGTTACTATAGGCACCATCTCTCCCTACTATACCTGCTATCCCTCAGTCACACTCCCTTCCCAGAGACTATTATCCACTGTTACTATAGGCACCATCTCTCCCTACTATACCTGCTATCCCACAGTCACACTCCCTTCCCAGAGACTATTATCCCACTGTTACTATAGACACCATCTCTCCCTACTATACTGCTATCCCACAGTCACACTCCCTTCCCAGAGACTATTATCCACTGTTACTATAGGCACCATCTCTCCCTACTATACCTGCTATCTCACAGTCCCTTCCCAGAGACTACTATCCCTCTGTTACTATAGGCACCATCTCTCCCTACTATACCTGCTATCCCACAGCCACACTCCCTTCCCAGAGACAATTATCCACTGTTACTATAGGCACCATCTCTCCCTACTATACCTGCTATCCCTCAGTCACACTCCCTTCCCAGAGACTATTATCCACTGTTACTATAGGCACCATCTCTCCCTACTATACCTGCTATCCCACAGTCACACTCCCTTCCCAGAGACTATTATCCACTGTTACTATAGGCACCATCTCTCCCTACTATACCTGCTATCTCACAGTCCCTTCCCAGAGACTACTATCCCTCTGTTACTATAGGCACCATCTCTCCCTACTATACCTGCTATCCCACAGCCACACTCCCTTCCCAGAGACAATTATCCACTGTTACTATAGGCACCATCTCTCCCTACTATACCTGTTATCCCTCAGTCACACTCCCTTCCCAGAGACTATTATCCACTGTTACTATAGGCACCATCTCTCCCTACTATACCTGCTATCCCACAGTCACACTCCCTTCCCAGAGACTATTATCCCACTGTTACTATAGACACCATCTCTCCCTACTATACCTGCTATCCCACAGTCACACTCCCTTCCCAGAGACTATTATCCACTGTTACTATAGGCACCATCTCTCCCTACTATACCTGCTATCTCACAGTCCCTTCCCAGAGACTACTATCCCTCTGTTACTATAGGCACCATCTCTCCCTACTATACCTGCTATCCCACAGCCACACTCCCTTCCCAGAGACAATTATCCACTGTTACTATAGGCACCATCTCTCCCTACTATACCTGCTATCCCTCAGTCACACTCCCTTCCCAGAGACTATTATCCACTGTTACTATAGGCACCATCTCTCCCTACTATACCTGCTATCCCACAGTCACACTCCCTTCCCAGAGACTATTATCCCACTGTTACTATAGACACCATCTCTCCCTACTATACCTGCTATCCCACAGTCACACTCCCTTCCCAGAGACTATTATCCACTGTTACTATAGGCACCATCTCTCCCTACTATACCTGCTATCCCACAGTCACACTCCCTTCCCTGAGACTATTATCCACTGTTACTATAGACACCATCTCTCCCTACTATACCTGCTATCCCACAGTCACACTCCCTTCCCAGAGACTATCCACTGTTACTATAGGCACCATCTCTCCCTACTATACCTGCTATCCCACAGTCACACTCCCTTCCCAGAGACTATTATCCCACTGTTACTATAGACACTATCTCTCCCTACTATACCTGCTATCCCACAGTCACACTCCCTTCCCAGAGACTATCCACTGTTACTATAGACACCATCTCTCCCTACTATACCTGCTATCCCACAGTCACACTCCCTTCCCAGAGACTATTATGCACTGTTACTATAGACACCATCTCTCCCTACTATACCTGCTATCCCACAGTCACACTCCCTTCCCAGAGACTATTATCCACTGTTACTATAGGCACCATCTCTCCCTACTATACCTGCTATCCCACAGTCACACTCCCTTCCCAGAGACTATTATCCACTGTTACTATAGGCACCATCACTCCCTACTATAACTGCTATCCCACAGTCACACTCCCTTCCCAGATACTATTATCCACTGTTACTATAGGCACCATCTCTCCTATCCCACAGTCACACTCCCTTCCCAGAGACTATTATGCACTGTTACTATAGACACCATCTCTCCCTACTATACCTGCTATCCCACAGTCACACTCCCTTCCCAGAGACTATTATCCACTGTTACTATAGGCACCATCTCTCCCTACTATACCTGCTATCCCACAGTCACACTCCCTTCCCAGAGACTATTATCCACTGTTACTATAGACACCATCTCTCCCTACTATACCTGCTATCCCACAGTCACACTCCCTTCCCAGAGACTATTATCCACTGTTACTATAGACACCATCACTCCCTACTATACCTGCTATCCCACAGTCATACTCCCTTCCCAGAGACTATTATCCACTGTTACTATAGGCACCATCTCTCCCTACTATACCTGCTATCCCACAGTCACACTCCCTTCCCAGAGACTATTATCCACTGTTACTATAGGCACCATCTCTGCCTACTATGCTGCTTTCCTATCCTTCCCCCCCCCCCCTTCCTATCAGTGCAGCCTAATTTGGTATTATTTTTCAAAATTGTCTCCCTTTTCATAATATGTCATGGTACTCTGCAGGACATAAATCCCAAGGATTGTAACGATAGTGACAGATTTGGTTTCTAGATAATCCTGCCTAGCAGGCCAAGAGCGAGTGTCAAGGAGCCGATCATCTAACTATTATGTTTGTCTAGAAAGAAAGAGACTGTGGGAAAGAAGAAGAAAACTTTGTGTATCCAGAGAACAACGCGTCTCTGGGGGCCTTTCGCAATTTTTCTTTGTTTTTTGTGCTTAATTTAATTATCAAGTTAGTAGACGTGTCTCGCTGGGAGGTGAATAAATTAGAATCACTTTCTGGCAGACTGTGTGGAAACACCATATTGTGGTGTGAAATGCATTTTTTTCTTGGTTGATGAGTTGGGAAAGCCTAAGTGCAAGGTGATTGGCTAAAGATAAAGAAGCCATCTTAATTGTGCTACAGTCCTGGCTATAAGGAGGGTGCAGTTGGAAATGTTTGAGATCATTGGAACGTTTTTAGATCGCATAGGAGAGATACAAGCTCATCATGCATGTAAAGATGGGTTCCAAACGGTGGGTCTCCCAACGGTGATCTGATCACTTAGACCTTGGTCTAATCACTAAATCATAGATGAGGTCCATGTAGACTTCTTTTGACAGTTCAACCTTTGTCATTGATACCTGAACAAGCTCCAACAAGATAAGATTTAGGACAGGGATCTCAAACTTTTTGAACCTGTGAACAACATTTAGAAGTAAAAGGAGTTAGGGAGCAACACAAGCATGAAAAATGTTCTTGCTGTGATTGGCCATTTAGTAGCCCCTATGTGGATTGTCAACCTACATTGAGGCTCTGTTTGGCAGTACATCTGGTTTTTATGCAGCCAAAACTTGCCTCCAAGCCTGGAATTCAAAAATAATCACCTGGTTTGAGGCCACTGGGAGCAAAATCCAAGGGGTTGGAGAGTAACATGTTGCTCACAAGCTACTGGTTGGGGATCACTGGTTTAGGAGGTCGTTGGTTTAGTCTATATAGAGGTTAGTTTGAGCCAAAATCTTTCATGCGTGGTCATCTTTAGTAGATCATCAAATGGACCATAGAGCTCGCCATGAATGGGGCATTTGATGACGCCAATATATATTTTGTGGGTATCTTAACATCCTGGGTACAAGAGCCCACATATAGACTGAGTGACTCCGAATAAGTCCACCCGGAGGGCCACAGCCCAAGCCGTCCATGTGACTTTTCACATAATGTTCTCCCTTGTAGCTCTTTAATAACGATGGTAACATTTTGAAGTGCGAGAGAATTCTGGGTAGACTGTAGAATATCTCATAGTCCTCTGTGTACTTCATTATAATTGCTTATTCGGCGCATCATTCATCAAATCCAATATAGTCATTGACTTTTGGTTCCTGTATATTGATTCCCCTCTTAATATCCAGTTCATCTTCAGAGTCCTCGGAGATGGCTTCAAATGCATTCCCATAGTGCACTGGGCTCATTGAATCCTCTTGGGGCTTTCTGTCTGCTCTTGAACTTGAGCCTCATGCTGTTAACATGGAGGTCACTGTAGCAGACAGAGAAGGGGGTGTTCACTGCTGTAGCTTCTTTGTCTTAAAGGGCCAGTAACACTAAAAATCATTTTGAATGTATTTGTTTTTTAGTAATGCAGTATTCACTTTCAAATCTCTTAATACATTGATATGACCCCCCCCACCCTCCAATAGCCATGGAGGGTGGGGGGGGTCACCTTTTCAGTTACGGCCGTAGGACCCACATTAGCATTGCAGATAATTCATGAGCAGATCCCAATGTTTTTATTGCTTAAAGGGGTTGTTCACCTTTAAATTAACTGTTCGTATGATGTAGAGAGGGATATTCTGAGACAATTTGCAATTGGTTTTCATTTTTTATTATTGGTCGTTTTTGACTTATTTAGCTTTTTATTCAGCAGCTCTCCAGTTTGTAATTTCAACCTTCTGGTTACTAGGGCCCAAATTACCCTAACAACCATGCCTTGATTTGAATAAAAGACTGGAATATGAATAGGAAAAGTCTGAATAGAAAGATGAGCAATAAAAAGTAGCTACAACAATAAATGTTTAGCTTTACAGAGCATTTGTTTTTTTAGATGGGGTCACTGACCCCTATTAAAAGCTAGTAAGAGTCAAAAGAATAAGGTCAGATAATTTAAAATTATATAAATAAATTAGGGATTCAGCCAGGATTCGGCCTTTTTCAGCAGGATTTGGATACGGCCGAATCCTATATGCCCAACAGAACCGAAGCCGAATCCTAATTTGCATATGCAAATTAGGGACGGGAGGGAAATTGCATGACTTTTTGTCAGAAAACAAGGAAGTAAATTTTTCCCCCTTCCCACCCCTAATTTGCATATGCAAATTAGGGTTCCAATTTGGTTCGGTATTCGACCGAATCTTTAGCAAAGGATTCAGGGGGTTCGGCCAAATCCAAAATAGTGGATTCGGTGCATCCCTAAAATAAATAATGAAGACCAACTTAAAAGTTGCTTAGAATTAACCATTCTATAACATACTAAAAGTTAACTTAAAGGTAAACCACTCCTTTAAAGGAACAGTAACACCAAAAAAATGAGTGTTTTAAAGTAATACAAATATAATGCAGTGTTGCACTGCCCTGGTAAAACTGATCTGTTTGCTTCAGAAACACTACTATAGTTCATATAAACAAGGTGCTGTGTAGACATGGGGACAACCATTCAAGCACAGGTTACACAGTAGATAACAGATAAGTGCTACTATAGTTTATATAAACAAGCTGCTGTGTAGCCATGGGGCAGTCATTCAAGCACAGGATACACAGTAGATAACAGATAAGTACTACTATAGTTTATATAAACAAGCTACTGTGTAGCCATGGGGGCAGCCATTCAAGCACAGGATACACAGTAGATAACAGATAAGTACTACTATAGTTCATATAAACAAGCTGCTGTGTAGCAATGGGTCCATGGCTACACAGCAGCTTGTTTATATAAACTATAGTAGTACTTATCTATCTACTGTGTATCCTGTGCTTGAATGGCTGTCCCCATGGCTACACAGCAGCTTGTTTATATAAACTATAGTAGTGTTTCTGAAGCAAATAGATCTGTATTACCAGTGCTGGGCAACACTACATGATATTGTCATTTCAGTGCATACATGGGAGTTCCCAGCTGGGGCACATTTGGGAGTGGAACCTGCAAGGGGCACGGTGACACATGTTCTTCATTACAGATAAAACTCTGTTCAGGAACAATGTGCAGAGGGAATCTGCAAGTGAATGGCAACCGTGCCCTCAGTCATGTGGCTTGTGCTCTGATAAACTTCAATCACTTTACTGCTGTACTGCAAGTTGGAGTGATGGCACCCCCCCCCCCCCAGCAGCCTAACAACAGAACAATAGGAAGGTAACCAGATAGCAGCTCCCTAACACAAGATAACAGCTGCCTGGTAGATCTAAGAACAGCACTCAATAGTAAAATCCATGTCCCACTGAGACACATTCAGTTACATTGAGTAAGAGAAACAACAGCCTGCCAGAAAGCAGTTCCATCCTAAAGGCTCTTTCTGAAATCACATGACCAGGCAAAATGACCTGAGATGCACCTACACACCAATTAAAGGAATTAAATATTATATTGTAGAGTGAATTATTTGCAGTGTAATCAGTGTCATTTAGAAATAAAAACGAAATCATAAAAATCATGACCGAATCCCTTTAAGGACTCCTTTGCTATTGCTAGGTGCAAAGATGCCTTTCCCAAAAGTGCTTATTCCTACATGTGTGCCGACGTGTCTCAGTCATTGGCCTGGCAGCCTTGCAGTTGCTCCTTTTTTTATTTCACTTTGTACTTGTTTAGTAAATGAAGCCTTTGTTTCAGCCTGCTGAATAAACGGCACAGGCAACTTTGTGTATCCTGAATTTTTAAAGGCATTTAAAAGTTAATCTGCATGTTAACCCCATGAGCTGACAATTTAGGGTGTTTTGGCGTCGCTAAATCCTCAAGCGCCCCGGCATCCCCTGTGCTCCGTAGGCCTACGAGGTTAATTTATTTGTAAGACATAGCTGTTTTCTCTCTATGTGTGGTATCCATACTCTGGGTATAGTCAGGCGCTAAATGAGCATTTTGGTAATGAACATTCTCCCTTCTGAAAAAAGCCAATTTGTATCTCATTTAGCCAACAACACAAGCAGCCGGCCTCCTATTCCTGCAGAGAGCCATAACGAGGGAAGCCTGAAATAATATCCCACTCAGGCCATCTGGCTGGGAAGCTCCATTCATTTAGTAATAGGATTTCCTCATTAGAATATGTTTAACTTCAAAGGAACCCTAATCCTCTGCCTTCATTCCACCCACAGGCGCAGAACTCCATATGTAATAATAATGGGGCTCTGGAACTGAACTGCACATTATACAAATAGTTTATAGAGTGAAAAAAGTACCCACTATTGTGCCTTTATATGGTCACAGAACAACCCCTCAGTGACTTCTAATATCCTAATCATTTACAGTAGGGGGTACATTATCCCTTATAATACATGAGTGATACTCAGAGTTCCCTGTATAACTCAGCCTGCAGCCTTGTGTCTTTATATGGTCACAGAACCCCTCAGTGACTTCTAATATCCTTATCATTTACAGTAGGGGGTACATTATCCCTTATAATACATGAGTGATACTCAGAGTTCCCTGTATAACTCAGCCTGCAGCCTTGTGCCTTTATATGGTCACAGAACAACCCCTCAGTGACTTCTAATATCCTTATCATTTACAGTAGGGGGTACATTATCCCTTATAATACATGAGTGATACTCAGAGTTCCCTGTATAACTCAGCCTGCAGCCTTGTGCCTTTATATGGTCACAGAACAACCCCTCAGTGACTTCTAATATCCTTATCATTTACAGTAGGGGGTACATTATCCCTTATAATACATGAGTGATACTCAGAGTTCCCTGTATAACTCAGCCTGCAGCCTTGTGCCTTTATATGGTCACAGAACAACCCCTCAGTGACTTCTAATATCCTTATCATTTACAGTAGGGGGCACATTATCCCTTATAATACATGAGTGATACTCAGAGTTCCCTGTATAACTCAGCCTGCAGCCTTGTGCCTTTATATGGTCACAGAACAACCCCTCAGTGACTTCTAATATCCTTATCATTTACAGTAGGGGGTACATTATCCCTTATAATACATGAGTGATACTCAGAGTTCCCTGTATAACTCAGCCTGCAGCCTTGTGCCTTTATATGGTTACAGAACAACCCCTCAGTGACTTCTAATATCCTTATCATTTACAGCAGGGGATACGTAATCTCTTCTAATACATGAGAAATGGCCTGAGATTTAGAGCCTCTGTCTGCACTATTTATTTGTGTATCTGGCTATGGTGCAGGCTGTTGTAACCTTTAACCAGGAAACTCTCCCGGCACCTAACATTGCTTACTCTGTAAATAAACCTCTTACTATTGTCTGTGCTCTTTGGGTGGGGTGGGTTATGCTTGCTGCCGAATATGTAGACAGGAATGGCTTGTGTGCAGAGATTTTTTTTTTTTTTTTTTTTAAATTCGGTATTTGCAGGTAGGAGCAAGTCACAATTGCCTTTGCTGGAGTAATTTACTAGGTGGGTTCTGTATTGAATTCACTGAAGTTGCTGCTGTCATAACAGTTGATGTGTTTGTATTTATTTTGTCTTATCAGAGGGTGTATGTTCTTGCATGCACAGACCTTTTCTTCTCTGCATGTTTGTATTTATACTTGTGAGTGGGAGCTGCCATATTGTTTTCTTTAGGTCACACAAATTGTCCATCTAACTGGAGACTCCCTTGAATAATTATAAAGCAAAACACTGGTCCAAATTGGGCTCATCTGATGAACCCCACCATGGTTAACTCTGGTCGGGATGTATTTGACCTTTAAGCTGACCATACACAATGAAGTCTCCAAATGAACTGATCTGGACTGGATCATAAAGTGGGCCTGTGGAGACCCATCAGACAAGTACTGGATCATAAAATGGGCCTGTGGAGACCCATCAGACAAGTACTGGATCATAAAGTGGCCCTGTGAAGACCCATCAGACAGACCACATCAACACACCTGTCTTATAGACCTCTGGAGGATTTTTGGCCTGGGTAGGCCCTATCTAGGATGATTGAGAAGCTGCTAACTAGGAATGGAGAAGATCAGTTTTTTTTAGTCTTTGTATGGGCAGCTTTAGATTTACTTTTCATTGCAGGGAAGGTGGGTCATTGAACTTATCGTGGATGATGGCATTTGAAGACATGGAAAGCCAGCTGGCCAAGAGTGAACATTTCTAATCAAGATCTTTGTGTGTGTGTGTGTGCAGAGTAGAGAGGCAGTTGTGTTTCTTGATAAGGCTTGTATTTTTGTATCCTGGAGAAGCACAATTTCTTGTCTATGGGGGGAGGGAAGACCTTTCATCTGAGTCTCATCTTTCATCCTGGCTAATGTTCATCAGAGCTACTGCAATGTGGGAACGCAATCCCTTGGAGAGAGCCCAATTGGTGGGGAGAACCAAGGTTGGCTCAGAATGCTGGCGGATGTCTGGAGAGAAATGGGCAAGTGATGGATTGCTAGGGATGGTTCTGCTATGCTAACGGCAGCTGGTGGGCTCAGTGGGGCGTCAGAGTGGAATCACTCCGTCCTTGGTTCTTTGTTACCTTTGTCATGCTCATTGCTTAGGAGCTTAGAGAGAAGAGCCCAGACCTTCCCCCGGTTCTGTCTTGTCCATGTACTAGCCTGGCTCCGAAAATGTATGCCCAAGAAGAGGGGTGAAGGTGGAATATCTTCCTCAGCAAGCCTCGAGATGATATTATTGATTCGACTAGACCTGATTTTTTACAAAGATAGAAGACTCTAAGCTTTCTAATAACCCTTTGTTACAAATCTTTCTAAGGGTGGTGGCAGACCGGGAAATTTGTAGCCCAGCGACTAATCTCCTCGAAATGCCTTCCCGTCGGCAAGAATACGAATTGCCTGTGGGATGTCAAACGAATCGCTTCGTATTTCCAAAGTCACCTCAGGAAACTTCGGAAATGTGTTTCCTATTGGTATTTGAAGCCATCCCGCCAGAGATTCATATTCTTGCAGGTGGGAAGGCATTTGGGGAGATTAGTCGCCCAATGTAGAGAAGGTTTGTAGCTGGGCCACCACCCTTAGAAACATGGGAACCTGCATAGACAACGAACTGCAGCTGCATCACCCAAGCTCCTAAATTGTCCCCCAGTCCCATGTACCTCAAGGCTCAATGCACGTGCACAGAACACCCACCCAGGTCTCGGATTTCAAGCAATGACCCAAAGCATGATGTGTTGGCGTTTTACAGTTCTTATTGCCCAGGCTGTGGTCCTAACCTATGGAAACAATATGAGAGGTGCCCATAGTGTTCCTTGTATGTAACGCCCATGAACATATTGATCTACAATGTCTGGCCACCTTAAGTCTTCTGACTCAAGGGTTTATTAGAACTTCAGTGGCACAAGACCGGCTGCGGGTGCTCCTGTGAAATAGGTCCTGGCACCTTTACCTCCCCAACTAAACCCAATGGTTATGCTTTGCAATTAAGAACAGTCATGTGCTTTATTTCTCCATGCCCTCGTGTGCCAGGAGACCTATAAAACACTGTTCTTCCCAATCATGTGCAGATCCTGCCAGCGAGGTTTCTATAAGGGTGAAAGGTTCATACCCCCTCGGTGTTGGAAGGAACGGGCTGGAAGAACAATGCTAAATGGATGTTACCCGCCGTGCGAGTGCCAAGCACCAATTGCTACAATATATTTCTGTGTTTAATTGAACGTCTCGTAGCAGAGTTCCAGTAGTCTCATTGGCCCACCAGATCTCGTCTTGGCACTGTTTTACCTGGATCTGGAACTAATTACCTTTTTTTAATACTGTATTTGTGGTTTTGGCTCCGTATTGTTTCAGGAGACACTCGGGGCATTGTTTTGTATAAAATGCAGTCGCAAATTAAAGGGGAACTACACCAAAATGTGTTTTTGCTAAGTGGAATTTCCAATATTCATGTATTAAAATATTTCTGTGGTTTCAAAGTTATTCTGGGTCTGAAACAATGTAGAAGAAGACCATACTCTTCCAGGGCTGGTTTCTGCTAGGTTGTTGTTTCAGTAGTCGGAACCAGCAGTGCAGAGAATGTAATGTCAGCCTGGCGGATACTGCTTTCATTAACCCCTACAAAGGGGCAGGGTTGTCAGACCATCACCCACCCCTGACCCTCCAGAGGCTCAGTTGTTCGGGCCTGACCCATGTTGTGTTGCTTTAATCATAATTTCATTTGAATGTGCACTTATTCCATTCTAAAGGGAAAAGCAACTGTTAAATAAACGTTAGGGGCAGGTTTATTAAGGGTCAAATTGAAAATTCAAATTTGAAATTAGAATCTAAGTTTTTTTTTTTGTTTTGTTTTTTATGGTCAAAACTGTCAAATACGACTAGGGAATCATTCAAATTCTTTAAACTTTCCAACCTTCCAGTTATTCAAATTCGATTCAAATTTTTAAAAGAATTCAAATTCGATTTTTGAGATTTATCCTTCTCTGGTCCTTAAGAACTCAAATTCGACCATTCGCCACCCAAATCCTACCGAATTCGTGCTAGTCCATGGGAGACGTCCAGGGATCAATTTTGAGTTGTTTGCAGCCTTCCTTACATTCAAGTTCTTTTTCAAAGAAAAAACTTGAATCGAGTATTTAACATTTGAATCAAATTTGATTTTAGTTTATGGGTCGATTACATTCATCCAAGTTTTAAAAAAAAAAAATTTTTTTTTTTTTTTAATACATTTTGAATTTATGGGAATTTAGGGTAGTTTTTTTTTTTTTTTTAAAAACTTGCATGAATTCAATATTCACCCTCTTGGGGGCAGATTTATCAAGGGTCGAATTTCGAGGGTTAAAAAACCCTAGAATTCGAATGATTCGAACGATTTTAAGCAATCGATCGAATGATTTTTATTCGATCATAAAAAGTGACCAAAATCTATCTACAATGTCCCCATAGGCTAACATACAATTTGGTAGCTTTTATTTGGCGAAGAATGAGTCGAAGGATTTTTTAAAGAGACAGTACTTCGATTATCGAATGGTCGAATGATTTTTACTTCGAATCGTTCAATCGAATCTGACCAATTCGATGGTCGAAGCACCCTAAAAATTACTTCGAAATTCGAATATTTTTGGATTCGAAGAATTCACTCGAGCTTGGTAAATCTGCCCTGTAGTGTTTCATCGCATGGACGACGGTTCAGTTCCATCTAAATTCCAGACTGCTGGGATTGCTGATCTGTTTTTTCAAAAAACACCTGAAATCAACAAAAAAAGACCAATGGCAAACTGGCTTAGAATATCACGGTCTACATCATCCTGAAAGTAAATATTAACCTAAAATCACTCTTTCAACTAAAAGTAACGTGAATGACTATGTTACTATAAATATCTATAATAAAGGAAACAAAGGCTATTGGGTTGGGTTGCCATTTACTTCTATTATGCACACAAAGCAGCAGGTCTGTAAATTCCCATCATAAAATCTGACTCCCCTCCCTCCCTCTCTCTCTCGCTATTGGTTGCTGTATCTCTACAGTTCTCTAATGGCTGAGAGCGGTGCTGCCTTTCCTTAAATCACCCCCTGTACCTCTTTCATCTTCTCTCTGCGACTCCACCAAATAGTCTCATCTGCCTGACGGCTCCTTCCATCTCTTCCAGAGTAGGGGGGGGAGAGGCCCTACTGCATCTTTTATCTCAGGCACCGATCATTCTCCTTGTGTTTCAAGGTAGATTTCAAAGGCAAAAGTACTTGTCCTTATTTGCTTTTTGTAAAAATATTAGGGCTACGTGCATCTTTTATCTGTTGCCTGCAGCCCTGAAGAACAGACAGGGTTAGACATTTGGGTCTGCTGCTGATATTCACACAATTTGCATGTAGAAATCTAAAAATATTAGTAAATAGGATACAATTGTGCCATCAGGCAGTTACCGTCAAGACAAGTCAAGTTTCCCTTTAAAGGGGTGGTTCACCTTTTAAGTTAAGTTTTAGTATGTCACAGAATAATCAATTCTAAGCAACTCCTCAATTGGTCTTTATTTTTATGTGGCTTTTTTTTATTATTTGCCACCTTCTTCTGACACTTTCCGGCTTTCAAATGGGGGGCACCGACCCCATCTAAAATGCAGAAGCTCTCTAAAACTACACATTGTTGTGATCGCCATTTTTTTTCTGTTTTTCTGTTTAGGCCTCTTCTATTTATATACCAGTCTCTTGCTTAATGGGATACTGTCATGGAAAAACATGTTTTTTCCAAAACACATCAGTTAATAGTGCTACTCCAGCAGAATTCTGCACTGAAAGCCATTTCTCAAAAGAGCAAACAGATTTTTTTTTATTCAATTTTGAAATCTGACATGGGGCTAGACATTTTGTCAGTTTCCCAGCTGCCCCAGTCATGTGACTTGTGCCTGCACTTTAGGATGGAATTACTTTACTTTCTGGCAGGCTGTTATTTCTCCTACTTAATGTAACTGAATGTGTCTCAGTGGGACTTGGCTTTTACTATTGAGTGCTGTTCTTAGATCTACCAGGCAGCTGTTAACTTGTGTTAGGGAGCTGTTATCTGGTTACCTTCCCATTGTTCTGTTGTTAGGCTGCTGGGGGGGGGGGAGGGAGGGGGTGATATCACTTCAACTTCCAGTACAGCAGTAAAGAGTTACTGAAGTTTATCAGAGCACAAGTCACATGACTGGGGGCAGCTGAGAAACTGACAATTTTTTTTTCTTTTGAAAAATGGATTTCCGTGCAGAATTCTGCTGGAGCACCACTATTAACTGATGTGTTTTGATAAAAAAACATGTTTTCCCATGACAGTATCCCTTTAAATTAATGCATGGTTGCCAGGGTAACTTGGACCCAAGCAACCAGATTGTTGAAGTTGCAAACTAGATAAAAAGCTAAATAATTCAAAAACCACAAATAATAAAAACCAATTGCAAATTGTCTCAAAATATCACTCTCTACATCATACTAGAAGTTGTATAAAGATGGCGGGTGCCTCTCTCTCAATCCATTTACACTTTGATGGTGGATATCTTGGCTGCCATTTAGAGTGGAGCTTTGTTTAGGGACAATGGCGGAGCTGCCTGAAAACACTATGCAATTAAAAAAAAGCCTTGATATCCCTTGACACAAGTATTTTGATATACAGGAGAGATGTGAACGGTACGGCAAGTCAAATGAGCCATTTCAATTGATAGTTGTTAACGGGCCTTTAAAGCCAGAATTGTTATATATAAAAAGGTATACAACAGCTGCCTTGCCCTTAGAATTGAGGCCACACGTTAAAGCCATATTATCTGAATATTACATGACACTCGCCGATCAAGGTGACTTGTGTTCTTGCATTCTTACAAGCGCCGTGCCGTGTTTAATAGAAAATAATAGATTCTGTCCATCTGTTTCTGCTGTTTGCTCCTTCAGGCCTCTGTAATGTATTCCCCAGCATTCTAAATAATGTATTGACCTACAGATCTTTTGACAGCTCCCAGGACAAAGACCAGGCCTGTGCAGCAGCTAAAATGTGGCGGAAATACCCAGAGCCCAAATCTCTTTACACGCTAGGCAAGGCGTAAACAACAGACACATGTAGACATGCTCCCTGTTTATAAATCTCCTTCTTCTGCGTGTTCCAGACAGTGGGTGGTGGGGGATAAGGGAAATGTCATTTCTAACAGATGATTGTATTTAGATAAGAGAACGTTCCCACAACAACACAGGCAGCTTGGAGAAGCAGATCTTCTGTTACAGGAAGGTGGACCGCAATGTCATTCATTCTGGTGTTTCGGTATATACTGTAAATCATATTGCATGTTACATAGGCGTGACGCCGCCTGCTGTTTGCATCCACACAATGTTCTTATAATGATGACATCATAACTATAATCATTGTGATCTGGTGATGCGTCTGTGGTCAAGCTGGGACAAGTAGACAAAGTAGAAAATCAAAGACATTTGGTCCTGGTCACTTCTGGGTGGGCTGATGTCCCCCGTGTAGGATATAACAGTGCTGTCCAATATAAAAGAGCTGTACACATAGAGATCCAAATGAGTGGGTATCTCCCCGATGTGCTCAACGATCGGATCATAATGAATGGAAAACAGGTGGTCAGATGACGGGACCACATCAATGGACAGATGCGCTCTGCGATCTGACCGGATTTATCTAGACCGGCCCTTCCTGTCAGGGCAGACGCGATGGGGTTAAGTATCCACCTCCAGAGGCAGGACAGTAGAAGAAACCTTCAGCTCCACCCTCAAAGGGATTTTAAGCTCTGTCCAATCGACATCTGGCTGACTTTTGGCCAGATATTGATCGGGGAGGGCCCATACACAGACCAAGAAGCTGCCGACTCGGTCTGTCGGCATTATTTATCGGTCCGTGTATTGCCACCTTTAGCCCATTCAGCTTTTGTTTATAACTCCCAGCATGCCAGCCTTCGTTGTTCAGCAACAACAAAGGCAATAGGTTGGACAGCAGCTGAAAAAAGTGTTATTGTGCACCTATATGGCCTGATAAATGCTGCACACTCTGGCCTTCAAGACCAAATTGGCAGATTTAAGGCCATGTATGGGGCACTTGAGAGTTTCTTGCCCATCCGATATCTGGCCTTAAACCGGCCAGATATCTATTGAGCAGGTTTAAAATTCTCATTGGGTGAGGACCGCATCATCATGTAGCCGTAGCCAAATAAGTTCCTAGTAATCCGATCAGCTCGATGTGGCCAATTCAGGCACGGATCTCACTGTGTTTGGCCAGCTTTGTGTTGCAGTATTGACGGCTATCAGCCTCTCTTTCCACCTACAGTTGCTGGTCTCTAAGGCTTGGTCGATCATTACTGTATAAGCGTCGTTGTACAGTGAGATGCTAGACAACCAAGACAGCAGCAGATCTTTCCTTGACACTGATGGTTGAATGTTTTATTTCCAGACTATTTCTTAAGGCTGTCGCTTCCATGTTCTCCGATGGCTCTTTAGAGCAGCCTGTGATTATTGAAAACAGACCGTGAAACAACTGCAATGTGATGAGAGTTGTCCATGAATTTTGTGTAGAGCAGGTTGGCTGGGGCTTTCTTCACAGTCTGGAAGGAGTGTCTAGCCAAGCCATCTCGTGTTAGAACTTAATAAAGAAGGGAAATTCTCCAGAAATTCTGTGGGAAAGAATTTGTTTGTCATTATTAAATGGAATGATTGCTCTTCTTCTCTGCCACCAGGAAGCATTATAGTTGAGTTACATATAGCTGCACTTTCAGATTCATCATCTGATGTGATGACGGTCCCATCATAATTTGATTTAGTAAGGAACAAGTGAACATAATCATATTGTTTTTCGCAATGGACAAGGTTTCCATGGGTCACCCAAGCCTCTGCTCTGTTTGTTTGTTTCATATATAATTTATAATCAGTAGCAGACCTTTGTTCCTCTCTTCAGTTTATTTTGTGTTTTTTGTTTAAATGGCTGGTGGAGACCGTTCTCAGTCTTTTTCTCTCTACTATCACCACTATGGAGACTATCTGACCTGCAGGGAGGTCTTCTCTCTGAGTAGGTACAGTACTGCTTGCATCTGGTTCAGTGCAGACCATTCACTTCCTGGGAGGACCTCCCTATAGATCTGATGGTCTCCCGTGGTGCTGATGGAAGAGTGACGATGAGGTGTTGACAGTTAAGGGTTGTAGGTTTACTATGTTAACGGTTTCATGTATCTCCTGGCTAAGAAAGGGGTCCAGACTCTCCGAAACTAGAAGATTGTTGTATTGTCCAGCTTGTAGTCGTGGAGTCATTCCACTCAGTGAATTGCAATTGGATGCCACTGAATGTCAACGGTTGGGTGGTATAGCTTGAGTCAGATTAGCCTCTGATCTGTGGAATTCTATTCTGGCTGCTTGACTGCAGGTTCGTTGGTTCCTAAGCCAGTAGTGCACATGACAAACTGGAACTGTAGACCTATTTATGCTCTCATGTTTGCTCTCCTTTGAAGTGTGAAAGGCCTTGTGTATTTTGATTCAGGTTACTGATGCTGTAGCTTGCTTAGGTTAAGATGAGATTGTACTGGAATCTACCTATAGCAGAATTCAGGCCAATGGAAACTGTATCGACGCAATAGTAAATTTTTAGCTGCTTTGTGTGTGCTCTTCTGTGTAGCCCTTGAAATGCATTCAGGAGAATGTTCTTAGGGCAGCTGATCTTCTACTCTCTTCAAATGAACGGATGTAGAACATACAAGGGGTCACACATGGAATGGCCACTTTTAATTCTTCCGTTCAAGCACACGAGTTATTGGAAACCAGAGGAATTGAAAAGGCTTCTCTTCACTTCTTCCTCTTGCCCATGCACCATTTTCTGGTAGACATGGAGCATTGGTAGACCAAATTCTCAAACCTTATCATCCGTTATCCATAGCATGTGAATATTGGTCAGGATCAGCAGGCTGAGAAAGCTGGAGAAAACTTATGTAGGGGATGCAAGGCAGCAGCTTTGGTTTTACGTCAGTGGAGAAACAACCTGTATGCCACTACCCTTAGTCTTCCATATTTTGCCTTGACGTCAAGAGTGATGAAGAAACAGTTCAAGTAGTAGAAAAGAATAAGAGGTGAAGAGCGTGGTGTCTTATGCAGTTTCTGGAGGTTAGAAGGTACAATTCTCTGATCTCTAAAACAGAGATTGACTTCAGTTCTGCAACTGTGTTTGTACTACATGCGTGTATCAGAGATACTCATATTGTGGCCTGCTTGGAGGGTGATTACTTGTAACTGAACCAGGCTTATCTTTTCCCAGCAACATATTTCCAGGCTTGTCGACAAATGATCTGGAGGTTCTGGAACGTCCTCCTCACAATGGCCGCCTGTTACTCAAATTCACCAGGCTTCCCACGCAGCCTCTCCTTTAGGGCCGTGCTTTGTAACCCGTGGCAGCCTCATTGGCTCTGACTTGGGCATTTCACAGATAATATACTTTTTGTCCGTTCGGGTTCCATACCTGAAGTTCTTTCTCCGGCTGTTTACAGCGCAGGCAGTTGGAGAATAATGGGCCATTGTTTTAGCCCCGTACCAGGAATTCTTAATCCCTTTCATACTTCAGAGGCCCCTGAGAAATACAATGACATGCGAGTGGTAATTACCTAGTAATAGGTCTGTTTCAGAGTTGGTAGCCTGGCTTATCTCAACATATACAGAAGCGTCAATTATTTCATGCAAATAAAGCCAGCACGAGAATCCAGAGGGGAAAATAAAAAAAAATAATTAAGAGAAAACGGTTTAAATAAAATTAGCATTTTACCATTTACAAGAAAAGAAGTCTTGTTTTCCCAGAAAAAGAAGCTTCACCGCAGTCCGTGAGATAAATACTTAAATAAAATGTTACGTGGGCAGCTAAGGGCACCACTGTGGCACCTGGAGTAATACTGCTGAGTATTAATATTTGTTTAAAAATCTTCTGGGTGCATGAGCGTGGAGTGAGTCTAGAGTTTCCAGCGTTTTGCTTCCATCTCCAGAGCAAGGAAGTCATTAATAACGATTAGCCTCAAACTGAGCCAAAGGCTCGGCATATCCCTGGCTCCTCGAGAATATACTTGAAGCCAGGGGCCCGGTCTCTGCAATCCGGAGCCCTCTAAGTGTAAGTCTCTGGACTTTTATGTGCAGTCTCCTGGATTTGAAGCTCTTCTTTAAGGGATACTGTCATGGGAAAAGATGTTTTTTTTTTTTTTTTAAAAAACACATTAGTTAATAGTGCTGCTCCAGCAGAATTCTGCACTGAAATCCATTTCTCAATAGAGCAAACTGATTTTTTATAATTTAATTTTTAAATCTGACATGGGGCTAGACATGTTGTCAGTTTCCCAGCTGCCCTCAGTCATGTGACTTGTGCTCTAATAAACTTGTCACTCTTTACTGCTGTACTAGAAGTTGGAGTGATATCACCCCCCCTCTTCCCCCCCCTCCCCCCAGCAGCCCATCAGCAGAACAATGGGAAGGTAACCAGATAACAGCTCCCTAAAGGTGGCCATAGACACACAGATAATATTGTACGAAATAAATTTTCGTACGATATTCGGTGCATGTGTGGTGGGAAAAGAGCCGACCGGTATCGGCAGAAGACTTGGATATCAGTCGGCTCGTCGATCGGGCTGGACAGAAAATTTTGATCGGGCGTCTTTCAAGGCCCTCAAACATCGCCCATTGTTAGTGCAAAATCGACAGATTTCTATTGTTTCTTCCTGTATATCTGACGATTCAGCTCTACACGTGTGTATAGAAACGAATGATCTTTCTTGGAAAGATCTTTTCCAAGAAACAATATTTTTTATGTGTATGCCCACCTTAACACAAGATAACAGCTGCATGGTAAATATAAGAACAGCACTCAATAGTAAAATCCAGGTCCCACTGAGACACATTCAGTTACATTGAGTAGGAGAAACAACAGCCTGCCAGAAAGCAGTTCCAGAGTGCTGGTTCTTTCTGAAAGCACATGACCAGGCAAAATGACCTGAGATGCACCTACACACCAATATTACAACTAAATACACTTGCTGGTTCAGGAATTAAATTTTATATTGTAGAGTGAATTATTTCTAAACCGTGTAATTTAGAAATAAAACAATCTAAATATCGTCCTATAAATACAAACTGGAGCTGCCATATTGCTTCTGTTGTGTTTCCAGAACATTCCTTTTCTGTATATTTGAATTAATCCCAGGTGTCATTTTTGCAGGTGTGACATACGTGCGCCCTGAATGGCATCTTTCCTGCGCGACCTCCATGCTGAACCCCACAGGACCACGCACTGCTTCCCATCTCGCAAGTAGCCAATCAGCATCAAGATGTGCTAATCGCATTGGCATATGCCCAACTCCCTGTGTCTCTTATTTCGGTGAGTTTTCTAACCTGCCTGTTTATATGTTACCCATATATACATATTCTTGCCATATTGTTCCCCTTATTATATAGGGTTTATAGCATTTTGTGTGCATAGAACATTTAACAGGTAGTTCCCCTTTTATATGAACTTTTAATATGATACAATGAGAGACAATTTGCAGTTGGTTGTTTTTAGTGGTTCTTGAATTATTTATAGTTTTGTTCAGGGCTCTCCAGTGTGTTGGGGTTAAAGGAACGGACAGATAAAGGTCACATTGCCGTGCCCTTCAGAGTCTGTAGTTTTAGGGCCGGGTGGAAATTCTTTGTTGCTGATACATTTTAGTTTGTGTGTAAGTGACTGGAGTATGACTCAAGGGCTGCAGCCTTTCTTCTCTCCGTCAGGCGCTTTCTATCAATTAGACACTCATTAAAGGGGAACTTGTGGAATTTGCTGCTCAGGCAGAGGGTATAAGACTGTCAATTCTAAAGGCTGGTCACATTTACCTGAACTGCCCTCTGCTGCTTGACCCCCATTTTCAGCTGAGTCTGCAGTGTCCTAGCTATAGGCCTCTAGCAGCCGACGCGTTTCGCTTTGGATTGCTTGAGAAACTTCTGGGTTTTTTTTTTTTTATGTGGACTTTGAACTGGGAAGAAACAAACAAACTGGTATTTCCAGTTCCCTTTCAGACCGCGCTGCAGTGCAAAGTGTTGTTTCTACCAAGTATCCAGACTTGAAATCCTATCTGCTACAGTCTTGAAGCTTCAAGGGCCAGTTGTTTGGGTCCATTTGCAGACTGCTTATAAAGTGTGAAATTGTAAAAAAAAAGGTCAGACCTTGTATGCATTTGTATTTTGCTGCCTAGGGAAGCTGGGTATGTCAGAGCCATATATGTGCAGTTAAAGGGCAACTACACCCAAAAACTGTTCGACAATTATATTTTTTTCATTATATAAAACAACAGTTCTTAGGTGAAGTTCCCCTTAAAAAATTACAGTTTGCCTTTAAACAGTTAATTTTTTAGTACAGGTATGGGACCTGTTATCCAGAATGCTCGGGACCTGGGGTTTTTCCGGATAACGGATCTCTCTGTAATTTGGGTCTTCATGCCTTACGTCTACTAGAAATTCATATAAACAATAGGCTGGTTTTGCCTCCAATAAGGATTAATTATATCTTAGTTGGGATCAAGTACAAGTTACTGTTTTATTATTACACAGAAAAAGGAAATCATTTTTAAAGATTTGGATTATTTGGATAAAATGGAGTCTATGGAGACTCTATGGGAGATTTCGTAATTCGGAGCTTTCTGGATATCGGGTTACCGGATAAGGGATCTTATACCTAATGCTTCAGGCAGAACTGGATTTTCTACAGCTTGCGTCTATACTGAATACTAATTGGGAATTAAAGTCCCCTTTATTGTAAGGGTGAGAGCACGCCTTTAAGGGCAGAGACACATGGTCAGATTTGGGGAGATTAGTCGCCCAGCGACTATTCTCCCCGAAGTGCCTTCCCGCTGGCTAGTATGAAAATCGCCGGTGGGATGGCACTCAGAGCGATTCGTTTTCCGAAGTCGCCCACTTTGAAAATCGCCGGCGAGATGGTACTCGGGTCGATTTGTTTTCTAAAGTCGGCCACTTTGGGCAACTTTGGAAAACAAATCGCTCCAAGTACCATCCCACCGACAATTTTAATTTTAACCAGCAGGAAGGCAGTTCAGGGAGATTAGTCGACCCGAAGAACAGAAGATTTGCCGCCGGGCGACTATTCTCCCCGAATCTGACCACGTGTTTCTGCCTTTATTGGAGCAACAGCCTGGTGCTCACCAAATACTGACTTTCTGTTCTGGAACTTGAATGCATTGTTCATGGCTGTACAAAATGCAGTGCAGTCAGGAATGGGATTCTAAATAACTCAATGATCAGGAATGCAGGATGTGGTGGTAACTTTAACCTTTAACTCTTAATTTGCAAAGCTCATGAGCACTTTTATGACTTCAGTCCCCTGGTTGAACACTTGCTTGACTTTACTGAGCAGTAACTTTTGAGAGAATTTGGCAGGTTCGGCGAAGCCCCAGGTGCCAGTTCAGGAGGGTAGCCGGCCCCCCAGCTCGTTGGCCATGTGATGTGCTGACCCCTCTATTACAGTGACTGATCCTCCCTATATAGGAGTCGCCAAAAGAGAATTGGGTCTGTTGCGGGTCATTAAGCAGAAGAGGATTTTGGGCTGGGTTGGCTGCAGGTTTAGGTTTAAAGATTTTTTGCCCACGTATTAACGGGCGAATTGTTGTGGTTATTAAAAGATCCAAATCTAAAAAGTACAAACGGAAAAAAATGTTTACTGATTTGAATATAAATACAAAAACTTTGAGTATTTTGGACAATTGCTAGCAAAAGAAAATCAAAAACCTTTAAAAAGTCTGGATGGCTTAAAAAAAAAAAGGTCCAATAGGATCAGTGCAGCTCCCATTGGTTTCTTTAGGACTGCTCTTAATTTAAGTTTTGTATCAGTTTTTAATGGTTTTTACACTTAAAGGAACAGTAACACCAAAAAATTGAAGTGTTTTAAAGTAATGAAAATATCATGTACTATTGCCCTGCACTGGTAAAACTGATGTGTTTGCTTCAGAAACACTACTATAGTTCATATAAACAAGCTGCTGTGGAGCAATGGCGGAAATTGAAAAATGGCTATATGTCACAGGTTAACTAATGGATAACAGATAACATTATGTTCTACAGAGCTTATTTGCTATCTGCTGTGTAACCTGAGCCTTTTCTCCTTTGAATGGCTGCCCCCATTGCTACACAGCAGCTTATTTACCGGTATATAAACAATAGTAGTGTTTCTGAAGCAAACACAACAGTTTTACCAGTGCAAGGCAACACTGCATTATATTTCCATTACTTAAAAACACTTTTATTTTTTGACGTTACTGTTTCTTTAATGACAGTCGGATTGTTTGAGTTTTACAGAAATTCTAAAAGAAAAATTTTTTTAGAGAAAAATCTGATTTGTAAAATAAAAATAAATAGAAATGTGATTGTTGCTAAATAGGCCCCAATGAGAAGTTTTTTTCATTGTCCAGAAAAAAAAACTGGAAGTTCCGTTTTTTTTTCTTATATTCATTTCAGTCTGAATGGCTAAAAAAAAAAAAAAAAGGTTTGATCGAATCAGTGCAGCTCCCATTGGTTTCTTTAGGACCTCAACTGCTTTTAATTTGTTTTGTATCAGAGTTTTACAGAAATTTTAAAAGAAAAATGTTTTTAGAGAAAAATCTGATTTGTGAAAGAAAAAAAAATAGAAATCTGAATGTTGGTAAATAGGTCCCTATGAGAAGTGTTTCCCAGCTTTGGAGCACTCCTGTTTTAACTTTCTGATTTTTTCTGTCATTGTCCAGAAAAAACCCAATTTTTTTTCTTAAATTAATTTTCGGTCTGAAAGGTTCAATCGGATCAGTGCAGCTCCGATTGGTTTCTTTAGGACCTTAACTGCTTTTACTTTAAGTTTTGTATCAGAGTTTTCCATGATTTTTACACTTCTCAGATTTTTTTGAGTTTTACTGAAATTTTAAAAGAAAATAATAATAAAATATAATAAAACATACATCTGAATGTTGGTAAATAGGCCCCTATGAGAAGTGTTTCACGGCTTTGGAGCACTTTTATTTCCTGTTGTTGTCCAGAAAATACAACAGAAAGTAGTTCCGTTTTTTTTTTCCTTGTATTCATTTCAGTGTTTAAAAAGTTGGCCCTGTAAAAAAAAGAAGATATATAATAAAACTTCCCCTTTTCTGGCTAATTAAAAGCTTCTCACAAAACAGCTCTGTGGCCCCCGGAGGGGTTGGGGCGTAGTTGCCCTTTGGGAAGAGTTTTCATTTTTTTTTCTTTTTTTATATTCACGCTCCCTGGAGAAATCTGATCCGATCTGTGGAACAAAAGGAGAAAGGTTACAAAAATGGGACTTTTTTTTTTTTTTTCTCTTATTCTCCTTTTTTTTTCTTCTTCCCCCCACAACACCCATTTAGTGCAACTTTCTCCTCCCAGATTTGACTCCCATTCCCTGGCTGGGAAGGGGGGAAATGCTTGCAGGCCCGAAAGCTATCGCCTTGGAAACAAGTGGTCAAAGAAAAGGGGAGGGTGTAGGGAAGAAAGGAGAAGAAGGCCTTTGTGTTTCCATGGTAATAGAAGCAAAAAAAATCCAGCTTTCAGGACAAAAGCTTTGACAGCAGCAGCAGCAGCAGCATCCTGACCCCGTCTCTTCCTCGGCTCTTCAGGACAGGATTGTCTTTTATGCTTCAAAATGGCGTTTCCATGGCGATGCGGCCTAAACAAGACACCTCCCTGCACCCACACACCCCACTGCTGTCTCTTTGTGGGATCAAAGCCTATTTCACTAGGTGTGTGGGGTCTTAATGCTCTCTCTCTCTCTCAGAATACCAGGGAAGCCTTTCAAATTAAAGGGCAACTAAGCTTCACTAGAGGTGAAATAAAATAAAACGACAGGCCCTGAAAGGGTCGGTGTTGCCCAATGACAACTCTGCAATAATGCTGCTGCCCCTTTAATAAGACGAGTGCGGTGTGTGTGTGTGTGCGGCAGGTAAACAAAGACTGAGTCTCGTTTGGTGCCAGAGAAACTTAAACAGAAAGTTGCCCCGGGGGTGATTGGTAAACAAGATAATGAGTTCTCACCTGTTGGCGTGTGATGCTCAAATAGGAGAGGGGGAGGGGGCAAGTTGGGGCAGTAGAGAGATGAGACAGATCAGCCCAATTACTGGCTCCCGCGCCTCTCAGTTTCTTCTGCTTTGTATCAGACACATTATGGGCATTTAATAAACATTGAGCTGTTGGGGCTATAACTTTCCTGCCTCATGTAGGAGTAAAACTGATGTGATATGTGTCAATGACCTTCCATCACCCCCCCCCCACCGCCTTAACCGTTCCCACCCACCATTGGCAGTTTGCCTCCCCCCAGTGGCAGTTTGCCTTATCCTTCCCCCCTATTGTCGATCCACCTCCCCCCCCACCCCCCACTATGGTCAATCCACCTTCTCCTTTCCATCCCCACTATTGGCGGTTTGCCATCTCCGGCCTGCCGTCTGCCTTGCACCCTTCCATTCTGCCTTGCACCCTTCCATTCTGCCTTGCACCCTTCCATTCTGCCTTGCACCCTTCCATTCTGCCTTGCACCCTTCCATTCTGCCTTGCACCCTTCCATTCTGCCTTGCACCCTTCCATTCTGCCTTGCACCCTTCCATTCTGCCTTGCACCCTTCCATTCTGCCTTGCACCCTTCCATTCTGCCTTGCACCCTTCCATTCTGCCTTGCACCCTTCCATTCTGCCTTGAAACCCTTCCATTCTGCCTTGCACCCTTCCATTCTGCCTTGAAACCCTTCCATTCTGCCTTGCACCCTTCCATTCTGCCTTGCACCCTTCCATTCTGCCTTGCACCCTTCCATTCTGCCTTGCACCCTTCCATTCTGCCTTGAAACCCTTCCATTCTGCCTTGCACCCTGACATTCTGCCTTGCACCCTGACATTCTGCCTTGCACCCTGACATTCTGCCTTGCACCCTGACATTCTGCCCTCTCAGATCCATTAGCCCATCACATTTTTCTGGACTCTCCTATATTTGCAGCATAACAAGGGGATGTGGTCAAGGCATGACACGGCCAAAACCCACTAGAATTGTGGTCCAGTTCTGTTTTTTTTCTGCCTTCCGCCACCCTCACTGGCCTTTCTACCCTTCCCAAACTGAACCCTTCCTCTGTTGCCTAACCATACTCTTCCTCAGCAGCACATATATATATATAACATGGGCAGTCTCCTGTGCCTCCCTGATTATCATGAGATTATTAATCTGCCTATAGATCACTCGCCAGCTTCCCATTAGCAGCCAATCAGCTTGAGCGCTGACAGATTAGCCTATTAACACACCCTCAATCGTTTATCTATTTATTGCCTCGTTTGTATATTTCAGCTAATTATTCCTCCAATATGATCATCAGTAATTATATTTTGTTTGCTTTTTCTAATTATATAATAAACCACCAACACAATGTGCACAACTATAAATCCCACGCCTCTTCCCAAGCAATTACCCACACGCCACTAATACTCTCCATTTCCCTTCCAGGCCATCTGATTTTCTTATGAGTGGGGACTGGACAGCCAATCAAAATAGAGTCGCTAAAGGTTAAAGTTGACTTTCTGAAGGTGCCTTTCGGCCTGAAGAAGCCTGTGCTGAAAGAGGCAGTCGCAGTTTTGGCTTCGACCCAGGGTTCGGGGGGACCCAAATCCGCCAACGTGGATCGCCACAAAAGCCGGTACTCTGAAAACATGGACAACGATTCCCAGTACTCTGGTTACTCCTATAAGTCCGGCCACTCCAGGAGTTCCCGAAAACACAGGTGGGAATACTGATTGGGTACCCCTGGAACTATAGCAGGGTGACTGTTACCCCAATGTTTCTATATATCTGTAACCTTGTTATGAGCTAAGGGGGCAGCCTGAAGGCCAGTTAGGGGGAGATTTGGGGTGAGTGTTTGTACCCTGGGTACCCCTGGAACTATAGCAGGGTGACTGTTACCCCAATGTTTCTATATATCTGTAACCTTGTTATGAGCTAAGGGGGCCCAGTCTGAAGGTCAGTTAGAGAGAGATTTGGGGCGAGTGTTTATTTGTACCCTGGGTACCCCTGGAACTATAGCAGGGTGACACCCCAATGTTTCTATATATCTGTAACCTTGTTATGAGCTAAGGGGGCCCAGTCTGAAGGTCAGTTAGGGGAAGATTTGGGGTGAGTGCTTATTTGTGCCCTGGGTACCCCTGGAACTATAGCAGGGTGACTGTTACCCCAATGTTTCTATATATCTGTAACCTTGTTATGAGTTAAGGGGGCCCAGTCTGAAGGTCAGTTAGGGGGAGATTTGGGGCGAGTGCTTATTTGTACCCTGGGTACCCCTGGAACTATAGCAGGGTGACTGTTACCCCAATGTTTCTATATATCTGTAACCTTGTTATGAGCTATGGGGGCCCAGTCTGAAGGTCAGTTAGGGGGAGATTTGGGGTGAGTGCTTATTTGTACCCTGGGTACCCCTGGAACTATAGCAGGGTGACTGTTACCCCAATGTTTCTGTAACCTAGTTATGATTACTCCTTCTACCAGTGGTTCATGCTGCTCTCACCTATTGGCTCATGATATTAAAGGAAAACATTCCTATAACAAGACTTAACACGACGGCAGTTTGATCTCATTCCCGTTCCTTGGGGAAAAATCAGGCAAGGGAGAGACTTTGCTACTTTGTGGCTAATTAACTGATGCCCTTTTTTAATAAGCATTCTTGAAATAAAGGGATAGTTTTACCTGCAGGTTGGCACCTGTTTCAACTTCAGTTCCCAGAATCCTCAGCAAGCCATTGCAGGTCAGCATAATCCAAATAGCCTGTTGCAGCGTTACCTAAACTGTTGTGCTGACGCACGCGGGGGGTATTGACGAATGGGTGGGGGGATCAGCCTGGAGGCCATTTAGGGGAAGATCTTGGAATACTGCCTATTGGCCCTCCTTGATACACCTGGAAGCCCAGCTTGAGGGTCAAGTAGGGCGAAATCTGGAGAAAAAAACAACTATTTGATATCCTGGATATACTTGGACCTCTGGCAGAGAAACCAATGGTTTCCTATAGGTGTGACCTTGTTATGATCTAAGGGGGCCCCTGACCAAAAGTTGAGCCACTAAGGAAAGCTAGAACTGAAAAGACAACCATCAGCTTATTTTAATCAAAATTCTTACATTTGTAGAGATCGGAGGGAGCGGCATCGATCTAAAAGCCGAGAAGGAAGCCGCGGTGATAAATCGGTCACCATCCAAGCACCAGGGGAGCCCTTATTGGATAACGAGTCAACGAGAGGGGAAGACAGGGTAAGTTCTGAAATTAGATTGGCTAGATCAGTTGGTACTTCTCTAAAAATTGCCTTGGTATGCTGTGGTGAAAAATTAGGGGTGCCTGAGAGGCAATAGGCTGTATCCGAAGAGGTACCATAAAACTATGGCAGCATAGGTATTCCCCTGTACTAAGCACAATTCAGCAGGAACAGCCCCTAAGTTTGCTCATAGTCTACAGAGAGATCCCATAAAACTATGGCAGCATAGGTATTCCCCTGTACTAAGCACAATTCAGCAGGAACAGTCCCTAAGTTTGCTCATAGTCTGTACAGAGAGATCCCATAAAACTATGGCAGCATAGGTATTCCCTGTACTAAGCACAATTCAGCAGGAACAGTCCCTAAGTTTGCTCATAGTCTACAGAGAGATCCCATAAAACTATGGCAGCATAGGTATTCCCCTGTACTAAGCACAATTCAGCAGGAACAGTCCCTAAGTTTGCTCATAGTCTGTACAGAGAGATCCCATAAAACTATGGCAGCATAGGTATTCCCTGTACTAAGCACAATTCAGCAGGAACAGTCCCTAAATTTGCTCATAGTCTGTACAGAGAGATCCCATAAAACTATGGCAGCATAGGTATTCCCCTGTACTAAGCACAATTCAGCAGGAACAGTCCCTAAGTTTGCTCATAGTCTGTACAGAGAGATCCCATAAAACTATGGCAGCATAGGTATTCCCTGTACTAAGCACAATTCAGCAGGAACAGTCCCTAAGTTTGCTCATAGTCTGTACAGAGAGATCCCATAAAACTATGGCAGCATAGGTATTCCCCTGTACTAAGCACAATTCAGCAGGAACAGTCCCTAAATGTGCTCATAGTCTGTACAGAGAGATCCCATAAAACTATGGCAGCATAGGTATTCCCCTGTACTAAGCACAATTCAACAGGAACAGCCATCTCACTTAGCCTGAGATAACGCCATTCTTTATTTTTAGAGGGGAGAAATATCTGTCTGATCTCCTGTCTATGCTCCCGGGATCCTTGTAGTGAATATGTTCTCTCTTTAGCTCAGATGCTAACTGTGCAGATATTGAGATGCCGTGACAGGGCTTGTAGGTAATTATTTTCCAGGAGTGTGTGCCGAGGTAATTAACGAGAGAGCTTATTGATTCCTGCACCATTTATCCTCTCTCCCGGCTTCTCTGGCCTAAAAAGCCCATCGCTGCCACACTAACGAGGCCTGCTAGCCAGCCGAGTGTGTAAATGAGATGTGCCCGGGGCCCTTACTGTCTTGGCTCCGAGCCAACTACACTATACAAGCTGCTCTTGTGGGAACGATAATTGGTGGGGCTTTGTGATTGGTGCCTGGTGATGTCATTGTTGCCAAGCCATGTCAAGGATTGGAGTTGCTGCTGAGCTCGTGTTCAAGGTGTGTGGCAATGAATGCCAGACTTATGGTGTATGATTCCTTCCTGCCCAGAGCATGTCACCAGCTTATCATATATTATTGATGATGTATTAAAATAGGTGCTAAGTTGAATAAACCCAGTTACAAAGGATCTGGTCTCTGATTGGTTGACCCCTCCAAGACCAATTAAGATCTGATTGTTAGCCTGGATCTCAAACAATCTGGGAAGACCCATCTGGCCCACCGTTTGGCCCCAGCACCACCCAGAGTTCCTAATTCACGCCTCTTGTTAATATTTCTATTAGGCAAAATAAAGGGAAAGATAAAAAAATGAAGTTACCAGGGCAAGAGGCAAAGTTGAAAACCAGCACAAGGCAAGGGTGCCCCTTTGTCCCTCAGGTCAGGAGCCCTATATTTAGCATCTCATTAAGGCAGATCTTCTTCAGTAAATTAAATCCCCTTTTCTCAATATATAAAGTTTGGTGTAATGTTTTAATCTTTATTTGTGCCCACCTTGTTTCCGTGCTCTCCTTGTCTCTGCCTCGTTCTTTTTTAATTTGTTCCCTTGTCCTCATTTTTGATTTTTCTTTTGTTGTTCTCTTCCTCTCTGACTAGCTGGGTATGGCTGTAGATGAGCAGTTACTTGATCACCTAGAACAGAGGTCTCTAATCTCTCATAGCCATATGCCAAATAGATGTGTAGAAAGTGTTGGGGGCCAAACAGGGTGGACCAGATGCATCTGCTCGGATTGTTTGGGGCCCAGGCTAACGATCAGATCTTAATTTGGGACAGTTTAGACCAGTTGAGGGAGAAGACCACATCAACAGGAACTTATAATGTGTAGCCTTTTCAAAACGAATTGCTGTTTGGTGCTATTGATACCTGTCCATATGCAATTTTGCACCTATTTTAGGTGTCCTGTTTCATTCTAGGATGAAGACATGGGCAACCAGATGAGCTTGGACCATGTTACAAATGTATTCACACTTATTTATTTTTTACTACAGGATGATAACTGGGGAGAAACCACCACAGTGGTCACAGGAACCTCTGAGCACAGTATATCTCATGATGATATCACACGTATCACTAAGGACATGGAGGACAGCGCCAAGCTGGACTGCTCTAGACACCTTGGGGTTGTCATTGGTGGAGCCTTGGCTCTTCTCTCATTCCTGACCCCAATTGCCTTCATGCTGCTGCCCCAGATCCTATGGAGGGAGGACTTGGAGCAGTGTGGCACAGCCTGTGAGGGTCTCTTCATCTCCGTGGCCTTCAAGCTCCTCATACTTCTACTAGGTAGCTGGGCACTGTTCTTCCGTCGCCCAAAAGCCTTCTTCCCAAGGGTGTTTGTTTTTCGAGCCCTTCTCATGGTGCTTGTCTTCCTCTTGGTGGTTTCCTACTGGCTCTTTTATGGAGTACGGATACTGGAATCCCGGGACAAGAACTACCAGGGAATTGTACAGTATGCAGTGTCTCTGGTGGATGCACTACTCTTTGTCCACTATTTGGCTGTTGTCCTTCTGGAGTTGAGGCAGCTCCAGCCTCAGTTTACCATCAAGGTTGTACGGTCAACAGATGGAGCTAGTCGATTCTACAACATTGGTCATCTAAGGTAAGAGACGCCAACTAGTTTTTATCAATATATGGATGGCTGCTGCCATATTGTTCTTCATTGATAGTCCAGTATGAGGGTATAGTGAGCTCTTTGTGTTCCCAGAACATTTCTTCTCTGTATATTCGTATTTATACTTTTTTTGTAGTTGAACTTGTGCCTGGTCATTTTCCCCAGTGACTCACCCTGAATTCCTGATTCACGCCTCTTTTGTTAATATTTCTATTAGGCAAAATATAGGGAAAGAAAAAACAATGAAGGTGCCATGGCAAGAGGCAATGTTGAAAACCAGCACAAGGCAGGGTGCACCTTTGTTCCTCAGACCGGGTGCCCTATATTTAGTGTCTCATTAAGGCACAGGTCTTCCTTGTACTCCTGTACTTCCTGCGGTATATAAATAAAGCCATTTATATTTGTTAAGCCAACATGGGCAGTACATTAAATCACCTATTCTCAATATATAAACTTTGGTGTAGAGTGTTTTAGTCTTTATTTGTGCCCACCTTCCTTCTGTGCTCTCCTTTGTGTCTGCCTCGTTCTCCTTTAATTTGTACCCTTGTCCTCATTTTTGATTGTTGTTGTTCTCCCGCTGTGCTCCCTACCCTGTTTGTTTTCCTCTCACAGTATCCAGCGAGTTGCCGTATGGATTTTGGAAAACTATTATCACGACTTCCCTGTCTACAACCCTGCTCTCCTGAACCTGCCAAAATCCATCCTGTCCAAGAAAATGTCTGGCTTCAAGGTCTACTCCCTCGGAGAGGGTGAGATGCTCTGCTCTTGCTCTGAGCTGCCTGGTCTTCTCCTAGACTTACCTTTGTGTCTTCTGCCCTTTCCTTCTATACCACCCGTTGTATATAAATGTCTTTTCAGCTTGTTCTTGGTGTTTTATACAATATTTTTTTAGTTTGAGATGGAGGACAACCAAGTAGAGCAAACCCTATTGTAGAACCACAAACCGATTGTGTTCCTTGACTGTACACTGCTGATCCTCCACGTTGTCCTTCTGATCAGCCCGATGGATGGATGCAGTACAAGTGACCACCCATGTATAGTGGTAGGACAGGAGTATGGATAGTTTTCAGATAATTGACCCGCTTTTTCCAGATGACCTCGTTCCCAACACCGGGGATGTGGGAGGCAGCCTTCAATTTTGTCATTTCACACAGAGCAGAAACCATTAGGGAGGAGCATGTCCCCATCCTTTCTGCACCTTAAGGGCAGCGTGTGTTGGGTATTGGAACATTGTTAGTCACCACTTCAAAGCTCTTCCGTGCTCTCATCTCTCTGGAGACATGTAGGATAAGTGGAAGCTGTAGGCTGCCTTTAAAATTAATTCCTTTTAAGCCCCTGAATATTTCTCTATTTACTTACTTTTCTACTGCCAGCACTTCTCACTATTATCTGCCATTTCACTCTGCTACTTCCCAGTATTGCCTAGGCAACAGTTATATGACGGCCATCTTGGAATATAGTTGAAAGGATATTCAGCTAAAGTTTGCCATAAATGGTCATAAAAATGGTTCTTTATCTGGGCAGGTAAAATGCTGACAAGGTGGCAATGCTCATAGTAGGTCGCTCTATTAGGTGTTTTTTTTTTCCGTCCGAAGGCACCTAAAGATCTAATGCTACAGGGTGCTGCTCCATTTGTAAGGCTGCTGCTCATGTTCAAAGGATCATTAGCTTTGTGACGTTCAAGATGGTTGCTCAGTACTTTGTTTAGAACTAGTAGCTAATTTTGTGTTGATAATACTTGCCCTTTATTAGATTGACTCATGAATACCGTTTGGACATCTTGCTTTACCTATAGCTTCTGCATCTTCCTTCACATATTGGTTTTCTTCACTTGAGTTAGCTACTTCACTTTATTAACAGAAGACTGTATGTTGCTTTTTAGAAAACACCACCAACAACTCAACGGGGCAGTCCCGAGCTGTGATAGCCGCCGCCGCAAGGAGGCGAGACAACAGCCACAACGAGTATTACTACGAGGAGGCTGAACACGAGCGGCGGGTTCGAAAGCGGAAAGCTAGGTAGGTAAATCTGACACTGGTGGGATTAGGCTTCAGACGTCACAAGTAGGATTGACTAAATTGTTGTTGGGTCAGCCATAGTCAAAGTGGACATGCAACTTATGGTAATGATGAGCATTTTGGCATTGGGGGTTGACTGTTGCTAAATGTACGGGACAATATTAGGCATTTTCTACTGACCACCCTGCCCATCCCATTGGGTCTTGGGAGCCTTTCTACGGCAGGAGGGCCCATACTTTAATAATGCGAGGTCTGCTTTTTGTGATATTGTCCCATTATGATCTACATCCATAAAAGCATTGTTAGCATTCTGTTCCATGGAAAATATTACTTAAATATTATTGATTTATAAGATGATTTTTATTGCTATATTTAACAAACAACTATTCCTTATGTAACCTTAACATAATAAATATCAGGAGGGTGATATAGACAAGCTGTTTGTTGACAGTGTCTTGAGATCTACTGATCACCAGCTAAAGGTCTACTGGTAGATCCCGATCTAACTTTTGGACATCATTTGGTGTGTTGATGCTTCCCATCAGCAAGTGTGACTTCTTCAACTCATGAGGCCTAAGACAAGAGTGAGTGCCTTTAGGGCTATGGCATATGTGGTGGTTTGACCATAGCAGTGTCCCATGAAGAACAGTTGCAGTAGAACTGGTGGTCACCAGTTTCTAAAGTGCCTGGTCACTGCCTGTCTATTACTGCAAACAGCAGAGTGGTTCCCATGTGTTTTATTGGGTTATTTTATGTATAGGAACCAGTGACAGCTGTTAAGGGCATTTTGGCTGATCTAGTGCACCCCAAGAGAGTTAAAGTGGTCGAAATGCCACCTGTATCGATAGATTTAAGACTGTCCATGAGGCACAGGGCATCCCTGAGCCTGAATCAACATGGAAACTTAATAAAGTTTCAAAAATATCGCTGTACACCTCAAAAATTAATTTGAGGGGGAAAAAACAGAAAAATAATAGTGTCATATTTTTTTGGTTAAAACACCACCATATAAGTGTTTTTAATATCATTTTAATTAAGTGTACCCCAAAGAGTTTCGTTAACTATAGTGAACAGTGAAAAAGCACGTGTATTTCGTTATTGGTGGAAGATGGGGATCTACCCACACTATGATCCTAATGGTAATAAGCGTAAATATGGTGGTGTTTTAACCAAAATATATTACACTATATCATTTTTTTGTTTTTTTTCCCCTCAAATTAATTTTTGAGGTGTACATGATATTTTTTGAAACTTTAATTTTGGAGGCGGAAGAGAGCCTGACGATTGCTGTTTTTGGGAGTCACGCTGTATTTACTAATGGAAACTTAATAGGCTGATGTCAGGTTGCTAGGGTGACTGTCGCACAGATGTACCAATAACCCTAGATTTACAGAACCCAGAAGGGGTAGACAACCGGGGATAGAGACGGGGCTCCCTTGACCTTGAAGCAAGATGGAACAGAATAGCCTAATCAATGGCATTTGGAGAGCAGAGATGGACCAGGTATCCAAGAAACCAGTAAGGGAAAAAAGCCTGGGATGCTTGAAGCATAAAGTAAGATGGGGTGTCATTAGTCAGATTCTTCTCGGGCAGATAGGGAGTAGGGTTTCATGCGTGTCATCGTTTTTTGTGTTTGTGTGTGTGAAAACTAAAAAGAAGTGATTGTTATTTCTCCCCCTTCGCTCCTCTCAAATAATAGTCTTGGAAACGGAGTTGAATTGATTCTCACTCTTGTTCCTACCAGTGGGTCTCCATTTATTGTTGAACCACAACTTGCATGGAGCACAGCACGCCATTTTCCCTAAATTTCTCCCTTTTATCCCGTTCTCCACAAAGGCCCTCCATTCAGATGGCCAGACCGCTGACCTCTCTGTTTCGCTCTTTCTCCCTCTAATGAGGCCTTTCCCCATTGACGGGGCTTTCTTGGCAATTAGACTTTGTGCAGAAGCCCGCGGGGCAAGTTGTCTGGAGATATCCATCAGAGCTAATCTCAGCTTAGGCTTGTGTCATTCTCCCTTAAAATAATACTCCCTGCCAAAGAAGAAGGGAGAATATTAACAGAGTTGTGAGAATATTTCCAGTGTTGTTTTTACAAAATCCAAGGCCAACAAACACTTTGCATTAATCCTGAAGATTTTGGGAGATCAGTTTAAGTGTTATGTTAGACTTTGTTCTATCCCGCAACTGACAATGTCTTGCCCTCAGAGGTTTCTTGCCCGACTGGTTATAGACACTGATCTTGTTTGTTCCAGGCTGGTGGTAGCGGTGGAAGAGGCTTTCACACACATCAAACGGCTACAAGATGAAGACCAGAAAAACCCCAGAGAGATCATGGACCCGAGAGAGGCAGCTCAGGCCATCTTTGCCTCTATGGCGAGAGCCATGCAGAAATATCTACGGACAACGAAGCAGCAGCCATATCACACCATGGAGAGCATCCTTCATCACCTCGAGTTCTGTATCACCCATGATATGACTCCAAAGGTCAGTTGTCCGAACTATCCGTGCTGGTTTTGGGGGGGTTGGTATTTTAGATTTGTTTAGTATGCCAATGTAAGGTTCATCATTTGTGCTCACATAAGATGGTGCAGTTATGTAAACCAACCACATTTTAGAGGGCCAAGTTGTATTAAAATGTATAAGTCTGAAACCTTTGAGTAGACAGAGGCCACAAAGATCCTTGCATGATGCATAAAGACTCCCAGGTATCCAGTTGGGCTTCCTAGGGAATAACTATTACATATTGTGGTGCGCAGACAGGAATAATACTAGTACATTAAAAGGTTTTGTTTTGCCTAATAACAATGTGTGATAAAACTATTAATTTTAAATTATTTTTGAAAAATGTATAGATAATTCCTGCTTGCAAATGGGACTGTCTATTTTTATTTCTTCAAGTCACGTGATTCTAGCCAGAATCACATAACTGGAAAAAAGTAGAGAGGCCCAGAAAATATGCAAGCAGGAATAAGTTATAACTTTCTCGTTTTATAATTCATTTTTAGGCTATGGCACACTGAGCAGGTTTCATGCTTAGCACCTTCATGTTCTCAAATATACTGAAAAGGCCCCGCCCACTCTCCCTATTAACAGGGCAATTTGTTTGAGCTCCTTATAGGCAAACCCCAAACCGGCAGCCTTTGTTAGGCTTTTAAGTTCTGTGGACTGGTAATTTGTTCTGCCGGCATCTCCTCTGCTCTGCAGAACCAGGAAGTGCAAAAGTGAACGTGGTTTTACTTTCTAGTACAAGAAATTACAAAAACACACATGGAAATGTCTGATTTAAAACAGCAGGAAAAATATATGTCCAGCACAAGTTCATTGGGGTACGTTGCTCCTTTAAAGGAGATCTAAACACTAAAGTTAAAAAAAACCCTACCCCCTTACCCTACATAGACCCCCCCCCAGCCTAGCTACTACCCCGGGCAAATGCCCCTAAGTCTTTACTTACCCCTCCGTGCAGATTCTGTCCAGCGGAGTTCACAGCAGCCATCTTCTTCTCTTCGGAATGAGACCGGCGTATCGGCGCATGCGCAGTTGGAGCAATTTTCTGTTTCGCGACAACTGCGAATGCACCGAAACTCACAGACATTGGCGAAGCGCCAGTCTCATTCTGAAGATTCCCGAAGCGGCTGAAGATGGCGCCTGTGAACTCCGCTGGACAGAATCTGCACGGAGGGGTAAGTAAAGAGTTAGGGGCATTTGACCGGGGTAGCAGCTAGGCTGGAGGGGAGGAGGTAGGGGGTTTATATAGGGTAGGGTTTTGTTAACTTAAGGGTTGAGTTCTCCTTTAAAATGCTCTTGTATATTATTTAATCTATACAAGGACTACAAAAATTGTAGCAGACGTGTTACGATCCACAGGTGAGTAGAACAGGTCATGACAGGTTGTAAAACAGCAAGTTGGTTCACAGCAATTATTTTTTACATTTGGTCTTACTGGTCCTTTGAGCCTAAGTATTTCTCTTTTGAGAGACTATTATTGCCCACGGATGCCTATTGGCTCGCTTTATCAAAACTTTCCCATGGAGGTGCTAAGCTGATGTAGGCCACATTTCTTAAGCTGTGGTTTACAGGCAGAACCTCGTTAATCAGACTTCTTCCCGCTTGTAACCCGATATGAGACTTTCCGCGGGGCGACAGATAGAGAAGTGTGTGGCTGCCACCTGCTGTCGGCTTGGATCAGTTTCAGATCCCTCGTCACGCTTCTCTAAGGACTTCCAGGGCTGCGTTTGTTATAGCCTTTACTGTACGCTGAGCTGATCTATTTCATTAAATATTCATTGTGTTCATTTATATTTAATTGCGGCCTCTCTGTTCGTTCCGTGCTTTGTGTTAAGCAGATGCATGTTAATCGCACCCGAGGCCTTTAATAGAGGGTTGGGAGAGGCTCAAAAACCTCACCGCTTATGAAAAAACAAAAAGGTCGTAAACCTTTAACGTGCGTTTTGGTGGCGGCGTTAATGTTATTTTTTTTGATTTGTTGCTTGTTTAACAACCTATTGTGTTGGTTTAAAGTTACACTATTCAAGTGCTCCATAGAACTATACATAAATGATACTAAGAGGGAGTATCGTACAAACGATATCCTTATAAAGGAGGAATTGGGGTGCGCTGATGTTATGATGGGTGGATGTCTGTCCCTATCGCCCGCCACCCACCTTCAACAGCCTCAGTTTTCTGCCAGCCCATGCAACACTAGTAGCAAATTGTGTTGTTTTTATTAGGACCCCATGATGGACCCAGGCATGGGTTGATAGAAACAGTTCAAGCCTGGGGCCAGGCCCACTAGTAGATCTTCTTGTAGGCCAATCTGATCATGATACCATGTGACAAATAAGGTTAAGTTGGTTGGCCCTCTAATAAGTGGTGTTATATCAAGGGTAGCTGGTATCTAGGTGTGAATTTCATCAAGATTATGTTGACTTGAACTATTTTTGTTTTTCACGGACAGGCTTTTCTGGAGCGTTACCTAGGCCCTGGCCCAACTATCCAGTACCACAAAGACCGCTGGCTGGCAAAGCAGTGGACGCTGGTCAGCGAGGAACCCGTCACCAACGGTCTGAAGGACGGCGTTGTGTTCGTCTTGAAGCGCCAAGACTTTAGCCTCGTGGTCAGCACCAAGAAGATCCCCTTCTTTAAGCTGTCCGAGGAGTTTGTGGACCCCAAGTCTCATAAGTTTGTCATGAGACTTCAATCGGAGACCTCGGTTTGAAAGACGCGAGCCACTGGGCAGGTGGAAAGAGATCTAAAGGAAAAGGGAGGTGGAACATGTTGCGCCCTTGCACATCTTTCCTTCTGGTGGGGATTTTTTTTAGGTCTCCACTTTCTGATTTTAGAGAACAACAATATGCCATCTTGCGCCAACCCAGGATTATTCCATCTATCGGCTACAATGCTCAGTTACTCTTTACACAGGGATTGAACAAGACAGATGGGGAATATCGTTCATTCTTCCAAATACCAGTGTGCCCAATGGTTGACTGGCATCAGGAGCCGATAAACTGTACAAAACTTGACCAATCCACAGTCCCTCCTCTTCCGACCATCTCTGCAATAATTGCCTTCACCAATAAAGGCCATAAAGGATACAAATCTCTTGCCAACATTCAAGGGCTATCCGTTTATTCTACGTGTACATGTTTTGTACAAAACCACCTTTGTGGTGCTGGCCCTAGAGGGTCCTCTTCTCACCTATGACAAACTCCCTAAGTCCCGTGCTGTGAGGCGTGTTGACTTGAGGACATTTGAATCAACGAGGAGCATGGAGGCCAAATTGGCTGATTTTTCCGGAAAAAGACTTGGTATCACCTGCTTCAAGAAGCTTACAATTTTTGATTGGGCAGGTTGGGTTGTGAGACCTAAAAGGGATGGTTCTTTTTGTTGACTTCTGTAGGTTTTTTTTTTTTTTTCATTGTATTTTCCAGCCATTCTGCTCAATAACCACTAACCTTGTGGCACTATTATTTTATTACCCTCTTTGTACAAAATTTTTCTACTTTTGTTGAGACACTTCGGGGGGAGGGGGGGGGAAACAAAAAACTGAGGAACATGACTTTATTTGCTCTTCTGGACTGAATTCCTGACTCCGCAGGCAGAGGAGGGGGCGTCGCCTTGTCCTTTCTGCCCACTGTGATTGGGTGAGAGGGTGTGAAGGTCTTGGGTTGCATTGCCTATGCAGTTTCATCATCTTCACCAACCAGAAAAAAACAAAAAATGACTATTGAACAGGCTGTTACATTCCAGCTCGTGATTCTTCTGGATTGTTCTTCACTACTCGGTGCACTAGCGAATCATCGTTTTGTTTACATCACACGTGGCCAGGTTTATAAATGGTATTATTATTGGGTAATCCGAGTTGTTTTTTTTAAATTCCACAATGATAAGAGTTCCTAGAACCGCGTTTTTTTATTTGAGCCAGGCGATATCAGGCTTAAAAGGGTAATTATTACTGGGTTTTTTTAAAAAATGTTCCTAACAGAAAACTTGTTTTTTTTTTATATTAAAGGTGTCGTTTTCCCAAAGGCATTAATTCTCTAGAATTTCCAAATTGCGGGAAAAAAAAACCTAAAACCATTTTTACGCCCCGTCTGTTTTACTGTTCAGGTGAAAAATTGTTACTGTACTTTGCGATGTTGTCTATCCTTGACCAGACAACAGAAGACTTGTAATATTTGTAGCCTCTCTCCACTGAAGGACGTCAATAATAAAGTTGTTTTTACACTACCTAACTTTGTGATTGGAAGGATACATTTATTCACCTGGAGGGGCGTGTGGTAATACAGGTATGGGATCCCATATCCAGAAACCTGTTATCCAAAACGCTCTGAATTATGGGAAGGGCGTCTCCCATAGAAACCATTTTTATCAAATCATTCAAAATTTTAAAAATGATTTCCTTTTTCTCAGTAATAATAAAACATTAACTTGTACTTGATCCCAACTAAGATATAATTAATCCTTATTGGAAGCAAAACCAGCCTATTGGCTTTATTTAATGTTTTAAATCATTTATAACAGACTTAGGGGGTTGTTTATTAAAGGGATCCTGTCATCAGAAAACATGTTTTTTTCAAATGCATCAGTTAATAGTGCTACTCCAGCAGACTTCTGCACTGAATCCATTTCTCAAAGGAGCAAACAGATTTTTTTATATTCAATTTTGAAATCTGACATGGGGCTAGACATTTTGTCAATTTCCCAGCTGCCCCTGGTCATGTGACTTGTGCCTGCACTTTAGGAGAGAAATGCTTTCTGGCAGGGTGCTGTTTTTCCTTCTCAATGTAACTGAATGTGTCTCAGTGGGACCTGGATTTTACTATTGAGTGCTGTTCTTAGATCTACCAGGCAGCTGTTATCTTGTGTTAGGGAGCTGCTATCTGGTTACCTTCCCATTGTTCTGTTGTTTGGCTGCTGGGGGGGAAAGGGAGGGGGTGATATCACTCCAACTTGCAGTACAGCAGTAAAGAGTGATTGAAGTTTATCAGAGCACAAGTCACATGACTTGGGCAGCTGGGAAATTGACAACATGTCAGATTTCAAAATTGAATTTAAAAAAATCTGTTTGCTCTTTTGAGAAATGGATTTCAGTGCAGAATTCTGCTGGAGCAGCACTATTAACTGGTTCATTTTGGAAAAAAAAATTTTCCCATGACAGTATCCCTTTAAGGATCGAGTTGTGATTTCCACTAAAATCAAGTTTTTTTTTTTGTTTTTTTTTTATTTATCAAAATTCACATTTTTGGTTAAAAAAAATCTTAATTTTTCAAGTTTTTTTTAAAAAAAAAACTCACATTTTCGAGATTTCGAGATTTCATCGAGATTTTTTTTATGCCCCCCACCCTTGAAATAGCTTGAATCTAAAAATCCACCATCTAAAACCTGTCGAGGTCATGTTGGAGTCAATGGCAGAGGCCCCTTGAACATTTGAAGATGTTAATAGCCTTCATGATTATTTTTGGAGTGTTTTGCCCAAAAACCCGATCAATTCAAGCGATTTCACGTTTTTTCCTCCCAAAAACTCTATGAATTTGAGGGGTTGTTAAACCCAAACACGCTCATTAGAGTTTATTGCCATTCAAGTTTTTTTGAATTAGAAACCATTCGAGTTGAGTTTCATTTGAGGTATACAAAACTCCACCTTTGATAAATAACCCCATCATTTGTATGGAGATCCAAATTACAGAAAGATCCCTTATCCCATGTCCTGGGCATTCTAGATAACCAGTCCCATACCTGTACAAATATTTTTAAAATTTATCTGAAATTTATCTCAAATTTATTTGAAATTTCCCATTAAACCAGCATTGGCCCATTGTGTTTTTTATAATAGAAGTAATTTTTTTTTTAACGTTTTATCTCCTGTGAAAATGTATTTACATTTTCTGAAAGTTTTCCCAAATTTATCGTTCTTGCCTAGCATTTTTTCTAAGAATCTTCAAAAGTCAAAAAAACTAAAATATTTTTCCAAACTTCCATCGTTCTTAGGAGAAGATGCGATCCAATAACAATAAATATGGGGAAATGTCCTGAAAATTAATTTTTTTACTGCTGCAAAACATTTCAAATTTTTCCACTGTAAATTTTTATTTTTTCTCTGGTGCTAAATTGTGCAAATAAATTACCACCAGTAGGGGGGGGAGATCAAATTATCAAGTTTTTTTCTGGTATGTTTTTCTGTTATGAAAAAGTGTAAAAAAGAGAAAAAATTGCAGGTCATTCCCCTAGGCTTTCACTGTAATAAAATTCACACAATGTGAAAAACTTTTTCACAACATTTGTTGGCTGATGTACTACGGAGCAGATGTCGACTTTTTTTTTTTTTTTTTTTGCCCATGGGATCAAGTAGTTCAACTTCTCAAAGCTTTTCCAACACAGGCAGGAAAAAAAATCTTTTCATTTCACATTTTATCAGTGGGAAGAAAAATAAAGGAATTATCAGGAACTTTCTCCTTATTTATTGCTGTTCTCTACAATTTTTAATTGTCTTATATAATATGAGCAGATTTGTTTTGGCCAATGGATTTTTTTTTAGACTGCTCAAAGTTTTTCCATGAAATTTCCGCTAAATGATTATTGTCCCATTGTCTCCTCGTAAAATAATCGTATAAATTAAATGTGTTGCAATTGCTGCTCTTTCCCTGCCTTGTATAAAGGAGTTAATTACAGATTCTGCCTCTTTGCTCTTTTTCTACAACTTTCCTTTGGGCAGATTTATCAAGAGTTGAGGGGGGGGGGGGTAAATTCCTTCCACATTCCATCAGCAGTGGGGGGGAAAAAAAAACTCTTGGGGGCAGATTTATCAAGAAAATTTGAATTTAAAAAATTTGAATTTCGAGCTAATTTTGGTGTCCTTCGACTAGGGAATGGTCCAAATTCGAGTCAAATTCGATTAGCCATCTAAAACCTGCCGAATTACTGTTTTAGCCTATGGGGGACCTCCTAGAACCTAAATGGAGTCAATTGATGGACTTTGATAAATCAAAGTTTTTTTTTTTTATTTTCATTGGAAAAAACTTCTAATTGAATTCGATCGAATGCGCTGATTCGTACGATTCGAATTAGCCTGAAAAAAAAAATAGATTTTTGGTAAATTTCGGTTGGTCTTTTTTCATTCGAATTTCGAAGTTATGGGAGTTCCCATTGCTTCGAAATTCGACCCTTGATAAATCTGCCCCTTGTTGTCAAGATTTTGTCCCATATTGATTGTTCTTCACTGTTATTATCAAAGAACAGACCATCAAATTTTTGGAAAATATATTTTTTCATTTCACATTTATCACCAGTGAAAAAATTTAAAATAATCAAGAAATGTGCCCATATTTATCACTATTCCTACCAGTTTTTACTAATGGTAAGTGATCAAAATCACAGTTTTTTTCAGAATTTCTGCAGAGGAAATTGGGGCGATGTTTTGATGAGTGAGCAGATCTGTATCATTTCATTTGATTCTGGAGAAAACAAGGTTATTTCCTAAAGTCGGCAAAAACGTTTCTAAATGTTTTTTTTAATTTTTTTTATTCTCGTTTCTATTTCTGCCTCTTCCCGGGTTTCTTTTTTAAATCCATGTTGTTGTCGGGGGTAACAAAAATCTGCTCCTCTGAGGCTTCATTTTTAAAGTTATTTTTAACAATTGCCGCTTATTTGTCTAAAGTGGCCCTACCCTATTTATATTCCATGCTGCTTTCTGGTTGCTAGGATCAGTACGACCCCAGCAACCAAATAAAAATTTCAATAACACAAAAAAGTCTAAAAAAACAAAATGGAGACCAATGGCAAATGTCTACATTGGTCAAATGTGAACTTACCTTTTCATTACAACTTCAGTTTCTTTACTGTGCAGGTGGTTCTGGTTTATAATATTATGGCTGTCTTTTAAAATAAAAAAAAATTGACATCACTTATTGAGCTGTGACATCACAGGAAAGGAAAGCATGCGTTTTTTTTCATCTGGATTTTGCCTAACTCTACAGAGCCACTGAATATGGCTGGGGACCAATCAAATCCCTTCAAGTGCCATATCCAAAAAAATGTATGTGGATTCTTTGTTCTTCAGTAGTGATGGGCGAATACATTCGGAAGGTGCGAATCCGGCGGCAAAAATTTTTGGACGTGCGTTGGAAAAGTCGATCGCGTCAAAACCGTTATTAGTCAACACTATTCAGACACTAATTTTTTTAGGCTTGATAAAGGGCCCGGAGCAAGGGAAGGGTCTTCCGGTAAATGTACCCGGGTAGAGCAATCCATTATCGTGTAGTATTCGGAAGCCCATCGACTTTAACGCTGGAGCCAAAAAAACGGGAGAAATTCGCCCATCACCATAATCTTCAGCTCTCCTAGCTTATGTCTTCTCCCCCCCCCCCACTGAATTAATTTAGAGGGACATTCACAACAAAACCTAAGAATGATAAGTGTGTAATGACATATCGGTGAATTCTCCCTCGTGTGTGTGAAAATCTTTCTGGTGCAGTAGAAGGCCAAGTTTCATTAGCCGGAGTTTTGCTTTCAGCAGTGACGTGGGCAGACATTTTTCAGCTGCTTCTTAACAAAGCCACACCCACTCGGTGTGATCATGGTCGGTATTCATTGTTTGCCATGGTAATCCTTAATGAATGCGAGTGACAGACACAGATATGCTTGTGTGACATAGTGTGACATACCTGAGGCGGCTTAACGAGTAGATTCCAGTTCCACCAATCACGGGGCGGGCAGAATCAGACCAATAATGTGGTGGAGCTGGGAGGTTTCTAAAGGGGAGGCACAGTGGCATAACTAGATGGCACTGGGCCTCACCACAAATTAATCTTAGGGCCCCCAGAGGTTATGGTTTTTTAACAAAATTTAAAATAGCACATTAATTATAATTATTATACCACCTGGGACCCCAGGTGTACACAGGGTGTAGCCATGGGGGCAGCCATTCAAGCACAGGATACACAGTAGATAATAGATAAGTACTACTATAGTTTATATAAACAAGCTGCTGTGTAGCCTTGGGGCAGCCATTCAAGCACAGGATACACAGTAGATAACAGATAAGTACTACTATAGTTTATATAAACAAGCTGCTGTGTAGCCATGGGGGCAGTCATTCAAGCACAGGATACACAGTAGATAACAGATAAGTACTACTATAGTTTATATAAACAAGCTGCTGTGTAGCCTTGGGGCAGCCATTCAAGCACAGGATACACAGTAGATAATAGATAAGTACTACTATAGTTTATATAAACAAGCTGCTGTGTAGCCATGGGGGCAGCCATTCAAGCACAGGATACACAGTAGATAATAGATAAGTACTACTATAGTTTATATAAACAAGCTGCTGTGTAGCCATGGGGGCAGCCATTCAAGCACAGGATACACAGTAGATAATAGATAAGTACTACTATAGTTTATATAAACAAGCTGCTGTGTAGACATGGGGGCAGCCATTCAAGCACAGGATACACAGTAGATAACAGATAAGTACTACTATAGTTTATATAAACAAGCTGCTGTGTAGCCATGGGGGCAGCCATTCAAGCACAGGATACACAGTAGATAACAGATAAGTACTACTATAGTTTATATAAACAAGCTGCTGTGTAGCCATGGGGGCAGCCATTCAAGCACAGGATACACAGCAGCTTGTTTATATAAACTACAGGGACTATACCATGCAGATAACCTTGTCCAATTTAATCAAGTGTTGTACTAGTCTGCCCTCTGCTGGTGAGTTCATTCAACTGTTCCCTTTTACTAAATCTCTCATTGTACTGAAAAAACAAATTCTGCCATGAAATTATGTTCTCTGCAATGTACTTGTTTTAAGTTTTTGTTATATTATATTATTATAGTGGGGTGAGTGTTTATTTGTACCCTGGGTACCCCTGGAACTATAGCAGGGTGATACCCCAATGTCTCTATATATCTGTAACCTTGTTATGAGCTAAGGGGGCCCAGTCTGAAGGCCAGTTAGGGGGAGATTTGGGGTGAGTGCTTATTTGTACCCTGGGTACCCCTGGAACTATAGCAGGGTGACTGTTACCCCAATGTTTCTATATATCTGTAACCTTGTTATGAGCTAAGGGGGCCCAGTCTGAAGGCCAGTTAGGGGGAGATTTGGGGTGAGTGCTTATTTGTACCCTGGGTACCCCTGGAACTATAGCAGGGTGACTGTTACCCCAATGTTTCTATATATCTGTAACCTTGTTATGAGCTAAGGGGGCCCAGTCTGAAGGCCAGTTAGGGGGAGATTTGGGGTGAGTGTTTATTTGTGCCCTGGGTACCCCTGGAACTATAGCAGGGTGACTGTTACCCCAATGTTTCTATATATCTGTAACCTTGTTATGAGCTAAGGGGGCCCAGTCTGAAGGCCAGCTAGGGGGAGATTTGGGGTGAGTGATTATTTGTGCCCTGGGTACATAATAAGGTGAGTGTGAGTGCAGAATAAGGTGAGTGTGAGTGCAGAATACAGTACATACAGATGACAGAATAAGCAGAGACCCAGTTGCAGACAGTGAGATACAGACACAGAAGGAGCAGAGTGAGGTTTAGTAGTGAGAATAGAATGAGTTTGGGGGCAGAAGTGTCACTTTCATATGGCTAGTTGTTTTTAGATGGGGTCAGCGACCCCCATTTGAAAGCTGGAAAGAGTTAAAAGAAGAAGGCAAATAATTCAAAAACTATAAAAAAATAATGAATGAAGACCAATTGAAAAGTTGCTTAGAATGAGCCATTCTATAACATATTAAAAGTTATATATTAATATATGTTAACGCAAAAGTGAAGCACCCCATTTAATGTTTGGGTCAAAACAGAACAGGTGGCAGCCCTAAGTGAGTGTCAGTCAGGGAAGGACTTCGCTCTCCATTTAGACCCCTCATATTCCTGTTCCAATAGGCCTCACTGTAGCGATTGTAGATCTAGGGCCCAGTTAGGGACTCAGGGAATTGGTCCATAAGAAGCAGAAGGTTCATTATTTAGGCCCCTTCTCTGATCAGGGTGGGTTAGACCCCAAGTTCCAGCGCCCGTTAGGATCAGTCACCCCGGCTTAGTTACTTGCCCAGTTCTATCCAAAGTAGAGCCAGGACTGACTACTGGACACTGCACTCTCTGGGAATTGCGTATGGATACACATGAATGGATTACTGGGATTCATGGATACATCACCAGGGTTACAGATAAGTGGCACCACTGTAAAGTGTACACAACAAGCAGCCTAAACTGTCAGTTATATGTGGTGCACCACAGGGATAATAAATGGTTAATAACTGTATTACTTTGTTCTTTACTGATATTGTTTTCGGCGAAACGAAACGGGACAAATTCACCCATCGATAATCATAATGGGACATCATCACAAAAAGTAGACCTCGTATTAGTAAAGTATGGGCACTCCTTGCTGTAAAATCCACCTCCCGCTGTGCCGTCAATATGTGAGCTCTGGGGGTATTTATACATGAAATTGCCACTATGCCAGAAGGGATACTGTCATGGGAAAACATGGTTTTTTTTTTCAAAATGAATCAGTTAATAGTGCTGCTCCAGCAGAATTCTGCACTGAAATCCATTTCTCAAAAGAGCAAACTGATTTTTTTATATTCAATTTTGAAAGCTGACATGGGGCTAGACATTTTGTCAATTTCTCAGCTGCCTCCAGTCATGTGACTGAGTTGGAGTGATATCACCCCCATCCTTTTCCCCCCCCCAGCAGCCAAACAACAGAACAATGGGAAGGTAACCAGATAGCAGCTCCCTAACACAAGATAACAGCTCCCTGGTAGATCTAAGAACAACACTCAATAGTAAAAGCCATGTCTCACTGAGACACATTCAGTTACATTGAGTAGGAGAAATAACAGCCTGCCAGAAACTAATTCCATCCTTAAGTGCAGACACAAGTCACATGACTGAGGCAGCTGGGAAACAGACAATATGTCTAGCCCCATGTCAGATTTCAGAATTGAATATAAAATCTGTAAAAATCTGTTTGCTCTTTTGAGAAATGGATTTCAGTGCAGAATTCTGCTGGAGCAGCTCTATTAACTGGTGTGTTTTGGAAAAAACATGTTTTTCCATGACAGTATCCCTTTAATAAAAATAAAAAATGTTACTTAAAAAATCAGTTTCAATGTCTAATCTATTACCGGGGTGGAGATAAGCAGACAAAGATTTTTTTATTCACCTTCTAAAACCAAGTTTCACTGTAGCGATAAGTGACTTAATTTCACAAACAATTTTGGTACCATGGGTTGCGGCAAAACAACAGTACACAGGCTTTGCAATTTGAATAGTCGCAGGCGTTTTTTCCACCAGGATATGACAAAATTTTTATACAGGATATGATGTCAGTGACAGAACAGTGTGGAAGATGTAGCTTCATATTTATTCGCCAGGTCCAAGGTGGCGCAGGAAGCTCTGGCGAAAGAGGTAACGTTCTGTAAAATTAGCATTTTAGTGAATTTGCAGAGTAACAGCCATTGGCCTGAGTGAAAATGCGCCTGGCGAAAGTACGCGAAACTGCGATAGCGACGGTCTCTAAATAAATTGCTGATGTCCATATGGATGAGATTTCTGTTGAATTTTCACTAGAGTAAATCTGCTCCTAAGGGTTTAAGCATACGGGCAGATACGAGGAGATGTATTCGCCTGCCGACTAATCGCCTCTTCTGCGGGGGCGACAATCTCCCCGAACTGCCTTCCACCCTGGCTGCCGCCTGCTAAAACGCTAGCGCCAATGCACTTGTGGCGCTTCGATTTCCGAAGTCGCCCGAAGTTTCCTCGTGAGGCAACTTCGGGCGACTTCAGAAATCGAATTGCCTCGAGTTAATAAATGGTTTTATAAGATTTGGACATTGAAAGTGAATAACCCCTTTAAAGGGGACCCGTTACCAAAAAAAAATTGTTCCCAAATCCTATTTTATCACATTAGTCAAGCAAAATGAACTTTAATTACACTGTAAAAATCATTTAATTCTTGTTTCCTTCAGTCTGGGAATTCATAATTATAACAAGCAGGCAGGAGCCATTTTGTGGACACTGTTATTAAGACAAGTCTTGTATCATCTCAGAATCTTGTTTGTGCACCAGAATGGGGGACCTGATGTCCATCCCCATGTCCTGGTTACACAATTAAATGGTGAAGAGAACGGGGGAATGTGGGGAGAGAAGTGACATGTAGGAAGTGCTGAATGGAAAGTGAAAGTAATTGCCTAAGGCATAGAGGAGGGGCAGACCATATTTGATTGACAGCCGAAATTTTTAAATGAGTTTACAACAGCTAGGAATACTTAATAAAAAAAAGAATTTTGGTTTCATGTTTAATTTGAAAAGGACTTTTATTATCCAGCTTTTTATGTCTGGGTGACAGGACCCCTTTAAGGGGCTGATTTAGAAAAATGTGGATTTCTATTTTTTCAAAAATAGTTTTTTCTTCTAAAAATTCAAGTTTTTATTTTTTTTAATAATATCTCTAAAATGCAAGATGAATTAAAATCTCTAATACAAAACCGCGCCAAGTAAAAGCTGCTGAGGTCCCGTATAAGTCAAAGGGGGCTGCGCTGAGCCTATTGGACCATTTTTTAATCAATTAGGACTTTTAGAGGTTTTTCCTCGCTAGTAATTATCCGGAAAACTCCGGGTTTTAGAGAGAGTCTTATTTTTTTAAGTTCGTTGTTCAGTGCTTTTTTTTGTTTGTTTGTACAATTTGTATAATCGGATCTTTTAATCATTTTCGTGGCATTCGTGGTTTTAGAGAAATAGAAAAAGCGAAACTGTCAAATTTGTTTCGACCAATACAAAAAGAGATCAAAATGCCTTCTGGATTTTTTTTATTTCAATCTCTCATAAATCTGTCCCCTTGTCATATTATTGTATAGTACAGGGGTCGCCAACCTCCGGGCCACCAGGTCCCATACATGAATATATATAAATGTTACACATTAGCTAATTGTGAGCCAAATGTTATTGGCTCACATATAGATGTATAAGACTCAGTTTGACAGATATGATCATATATATGTATGATTCGTTCCTATGCTGATAGATCCCATTCTCACTATATATATATATATATATATATATATATATATATATATATATATATATATATATATATATATATATATATATAATAGACAAAAGCCATGAATATCCTGTAAATTATATCCTTATAAACGGTGAGTTCTGATGTCATCAGTTATAAACGGTGAGTTCTGATGTCATTTCTGTCACATGACTCACTAAAACTTGTGTATTATAATAAATAATACCCCCAGTTGCAAAATATGAGGATATTAGAAGTTACCTCGGAATTCCATGACCTGTATACCTTCGGCCTCGTACTTTTATATGGTCATGAAACTCCTCGGTAACTTATAATATCCTTATATTTTACAAGAGGGGGTACTTTATTCACTATATATATATATATATATATATATATTCTCCTATTTATTTTCCAGTAAACGATCTCTGAAGGTCGGCCCAGCACTGATGGCTCCTACTTTTTTCTCCTTATTATATTACTGCAATTATTCACATTAGGTAAGAAAGATCATTATCCTGCCTCTGTATGTTTCCAACCAATGACTTATATATATATCAATGTAAGGTTAGCGAGTCGATGTGAAAAGTCGGGGACACGACTCATGAATGGAATTTGGTAGGCGCCTCTGTTGCAGGATGAGGCTGATAGAGACTGCTCTGTACATTTCATGATCCTAATGTCATTTTTTCCCTCTTTTAGCAGTGACGGTTGAGAATTTCACCTTATTTAAAGAGAAGCTGACGCTGAAGGCACATACAATCAATGTGATTCCATGTATGTTTCAAACACTGACACCACTCAACCCACTCAGATTCCAACTGGAATGGGGGAAAATGGATACGAAAGGTTACACGTCTCTAATCCACCTGCACTGAGACTGTTGGGGATATTTAGAGAGCACCACACAGGGCCGCCATTAGAGGACCCGGCTGTGCTGCACTTTTCAAAAAGAGCCGGGCGCCAAAGCCGTGCCGCCTCTTCCGAAGTCCGAAACCGTCAAAAAGCTGAACAGCCGAAGTCCCCGAAGTTGCGAAAAATCCCGAAGCCTCGAAAATAGCTGCAGTTGAAGCCCTGATGCCACGAGTTCAGTTCTACTGAACACCAATGTGTGTTTTTTTAAATTTTTTTAAACCCCTGGCACCAATGTATTATTTTAAAGGACAAGGAAAGGCAAAAAAATAAAATCCCATTTTTACTTTCGTTAATGAAAAAGAAACCTATCTCCAATATACTTTAATTAAAAAATGTGTACCGTTTTTATAAGAAACCAGACTGTATGCAGTAGAATTCTCCCTTCATTTATTGCTGTGGATAAGAATTGTCCCTAACTGCTGAGCAGGGAAACAATCATACTTATGAACAGCAGGGGGAGCCCCCGCCTTACTTACCAGCCATGCAGAACTCAAGCAGCTTTGTTTATGATGATCCCTAAGCAGCCCAGACCACACTGAGCATGTGCAGGGTCAGGGTCAGGCAAAGATGTATAACAAAGTTACAAGATGACAGCCCCCTGTAGCCAACTTTGAAAGCATAAATCATTTGTTTGATTAGACTTGTGGTGCAGTAAGTTCATGTTTATGTTTAGTATACAAAATACAGAATTTCTAGCCTTATTCTATTTTAGACTTTCCTTGTCCTTTAATAATCTATAGGCCCCTGCCACCAATGTTTTTTTTGTAACTTGTACGGGGCCCTGAACAAATGTTTTTGTAAAAATTTTTATGTGGGACCCTGGCTGCCAATTTGTTTTTTTTTTTAAATGGTAAGGGGGCGCTGAAAGCCAATGGCTTTTTATAACTTGTATGTGAGGTTTACCGTTTTTAGCGCTGGTGTGGACATTTTACTGTGGTGTGGGCTGGGCAGGATCTGGGGTGGGGCTTGGGGACGGGATCTGGGGTGGGGCTTCGGATCAGGATCTGGGGTGGGGCTTGGGGACGGGATCTGGGGTGGGGCTTCGGATCAGGATCTGGGGTGGGGCTTAGGGATGGGATCTGGGTTGGGCAGAGACCAGGGGGCCCAGAAAATTTGTATGTATGGGGCCCCGGGATTTCTGATGGCGGCCCTGTCACCACAGTCCACTAGTGTGAAATTCCACCACTCTCCATTAATTTCTATGGGATTTTTAAAAGCATATTTATCAAACAGTGAACTTTGACTTTCACCCATTGATAAATACTCTTTTGAAAATCCCATAGAAATGAATGAGTGTCAGAATTTCACAGTAGTAGACTGATCTCTAACTTCACTCTTTGATAAATATACCCCCATGTGAGAGTGGCACGGCCGGAGTTCAAGGACAAATACCAACTTTTTATACATGAGTTGGCAAAAAGGGAACTTCTGTCTGGTGATTAATCCCACAGAGATGACAGACAATGGCACTTATCAGGTCCGGCTGAAAATTAACAAAAATCTGTACCGGCCGGTTCCATCTATACAGATTCACATTGTCGGTCGACACAAAGGTAAGTTAAAGGGGAGGAAAAATAATTTCTCCTGATATCAGATGTAATCCCCATTAAATTTACCACTCATTAGACATAAAGTGTTAATAATGTAGACTGTGTTGTAAATGTTTAATTAATAAACATTAATTAAACATAATGCTCGTCAATGCCACCCACATGCTCAGTTGCTCTTAGCCAATCATTTCTGTCCAAAAAATTGATTCTCCGCCTAACTGAGATTTAATAAAGAAGATCCTTGTAGCAATCCTTGTTTTATACTCAATGATAGCAGTCGATCTATGTAAGTGATATTTCTTGGTTTCTTGGTGGGGAAGAAAGGTCCAAATGGATTTTGCTCTGGAATATAAATCAAAAGATAGAGACCAACAAAAACATAAGGACGCTTATTTAAGCTCTGAATTTTTCTAATCAGACTTTTAAATGGGAAAATAAAATTTTTTCAGGATTTATTAACGTCCGATGGTGTTAAAAGTTGGATGAAAAAATACTCCAATTCAGACCTGCTGAGAACATGTAAAAAAAAGTCAATGGCAGATTACTTGGCAGACAATTGGAATATTTTCCTAATTGCGCAGGGTTTCTAAAAAAAAACGTAGCTTTTGGGGCGATTTTACAAAAAAAATACCCCTGTATCAGGCCTGGGCCTGAAGGGGGGCCTAGCTGTGCTTCACTTTTCGAAAGAGCCGGGCCCCCCTTGACAGCACCTGAAGCTGTGCCGCCCTTCCAAAGTCCCGAACCTCCAAACAGCCAAAGTCCTGAAGCCGCGAAAAGACCCGAAGTCCTAAAGAGGTAAAAAGACCCAAAGTCATGAAATCAGTCAAAATTGAAGTCCTAAAGCGGTAAAAAGACCCAATGTCGTGAAATTGAAGTCCTAAAGTTGTAAAAAAGACCGAAGTCATGAAAACAGCCGAAGTTGAAGTCCTAAAGCGGTAAAAAGACCCAAAGTCATGAAAACAGCCGAAATTGAAGTCCTAAAACGGTAATAAGACCCGAAGTCGCAAAAACAGCCGAAGTTGAAGTCCTAAAGCGGTAAAAAGACCTGAAGTCGCAAAATCAGCAGAAATTGAAGTCCTAACGTGGTAAAAAGACCGGAAGTCATGAAAACAGCTGAAATTTAAGTCCTAAAGCGGTAAAAAGACTAAGCTGCGAAATCAGCCGAAATTGAAGTTCTGACCCAGAACTTGACCCAAAGTCACAAAAGGAGGCGAAGTTGAAGTCCTGAAGCCACATGTTCAATTCTACTGAACACCAATGTATTATTTTAATACTCTATAGGCCCCTGCCACCAATGTTTTTTTTAAAAAATATTCCCTGGGGCCCAATATTTTAACTTGTGAGGGGGGCCCTGGAGCCAATGTTTTTTTTAAAAAAACTTTTATGGGAGGCCCTGGCACCACAGTTTTTAAATTGTAAGGGGGCCCATGACCATCAATAGCTTTTTTTTACCTTTTTTAGCGCTGATGTATGTGTGGTCTTTTAACTTCGGTGTGGAGTGGGCAGGATCTGGGGTGTGGAGTTGGCGGGATCTGGGGTGGGGCTCGGGGGGAGGTGGTACAGGGCCCTGTGATTTTTAAAGGCGGCCCTGTGCACCCAGACTGACATTCGAGCCATCACTAATAGGAACCCCAACATTTTTCCTTCAGCAGAAGCAGCACTGGGGCATGGCTAAGGTCCAGGTCGGGCGTTACTAAGGTGTGGCCAATGGATGTCTCTGTGTGGCGAGTGGGTTGTGAGTTGGTTCTTACTTTCCTGTGTCTGCAGTGCTCTAAGGGAGTTTTGAGCCGGGCTGATTAAAAGTTCCTACGACTTGGTCTGCACCTGTGCTTGGCCCATGGTCATTGGAGAATGCTGGGAAACATAGAAAAAAACAGCCGTTAGTGCTGCCTCTCCTGCACCTGCCAATTAAGAAACAGCATTTTGGGTTGGACACCAGCAGAGTGGCAAGAGCTCATATAGTTGTAAGCAAAAACCAAATCAATAAACTATAACAAGGCCGGTAAACAGGCTGGAACAGGCAGCAAAGGTTCACAGTCATCATGTCAAAGTTTGAAATCCTGATGAGCAACAGGGGTCAGTACCCAAAGAACAACAGGCACAGAGTGTTCTCCAAAGGCCCAGATGACTTTGCAAAGAACAATATTCATTTCAACACATGATGACTTGCCAGTTGCTTAAAATGGAACTCAAGAGCTGACTCTAGAGGCAACTTGACATCTGATGGTTAGGTACAAGCCATTAGCATCCACACAATCACTTGGACCTTCCCAGGTGCCATCATGGCTACGCTCAACAAGTTCCTCTCTCAAGTTCTTACCTACGGACATCAAAAGAGCTTAGCATTCCCCATCACATGGAAATATTATTAGCTGCAGGTTCCCAGCAGGTGTCTCTTCTAAATTGTGCTTCACTGATGGCAGCCATAATGGTAACATCTCTTGGGTTAGCCTCAGTTTTCTGTATATCTTCTGACGTGAGGAAATTAAAAGGGATTAGATGAAGAACAACTTGAGAGAAAATGACTGAATCAGGTCCAGCCTGTAGCCCTTTAGCTACTAGTTAGCAAGAGGCATAGGTAGATAATATAGTGAATAAAGTACCCCTTCTTGTAAAATATAAGGATATTATAAGTTACTGAGGAGTTCCATGACCATATAAAAGGCAGAGTGTTTTTATACAAGTCGTGGAACTCGGAGGTGACTTCTAATATCCTCATATTTTGCAACAGCGGGTACTTTATTTATTATAATACACATATTTCAGTGAGTCATGTGACAGAAATGACATCACTAAGCTCCGATTATAACCAATGACATCACTAAGCACCATTTATAAGGATATCATTTACAGGATATTCATGTATCTCGTGTATTATAAAATTATAAACAGTTCTTATTACTGATATTGGTAATATTAGTGATGTCACATGGTGATTAAAAAGGAAAGAGGAAAAATATACATTGTAGAATATGTTATATATCCTTTTGGTGACGGACTTAAAGATTGGCCTTTATTTATACAGTAAATGCCCAGAGCCATGAGCTTTACATAAATTTAGCAAACATCTCACACTTCGAGCTCAAATCCTTGGTTTCCTTCCTTTTTATTTTTTAAGCAGTTTTATAATCGTTGGAGATTTATTTTAGATTTCTATTAAGCAGCAGCCCGGTTACCAGTCTGTTTGGTTCCTCTTTATATGTTTGCTTCATGGTTCCTTAGCATTTCAAAATCTCTGAAAATAGGAAGCTCCCTTTATAGGAAGATAGGATTATAAGCATTCTCCGGCAACCACTGATTATACCTCATCCACTTTCCTACTCATTCCCATTCATCAGCATGTTCGGCCTACTCTCATGTGTCTTTTACAGGAGTCATGGTGCCATAATAGTATTTTTACTAGTCTTGAGATCAGTCAACCATATTCCTATATATATTTTATTATCCAGAAGGAAATGGCAGGGATGAGCACTATTAAAGAATGCACCAATATATAACTGATAAAGCAGCACGTTATGTAAAACCCTCAATTACAGATAAAGGGATGTTGTCAGTCCTGGACTGGAATTTAAAATAGGCTCTGACATTTCAAGTACACAGAAGTCCAAATGGCCCTCCACCAGCCCAAGAAATAGTGACTGTCTTTGGTATCCTACAGCAGCTCCTGTAGCATTTGCCAGAATCCACAGATTGCCGGGACAAGGTATTTTGGCACCCTAGGCAAGGGCTTACATCAGTGCCCCCCCACCCGGTCCTGCATTATCATTTCCCAAATTACCATTCATATTGCCCCCTGTACCTGTGCCAGTATCTATCATATTGCCCCCATTTGTACCAGTGCCAATTGCAGTCAATCCCTCAGGTTGCCCCCAATCTATACCTGTGCCAGCATTTGCCAAAACATCTATCATATTGTTACCCCCAATCTGTACTTATGCCAGTGGCAGCCAAAAAATCCATCTTATTGCCCTTAATTTGTACCTGTGCCAACAGGAGCCAAAAATCCATCATATTGCCCCAAACATCTGTGTACCTATGTCAGCAGCCACCATATTGCCCCATATACCTGAACCTGCAACAGCCAATCCCTCATATTGCCCCCAATCTGTACCTGTGCCACCAGCAGCAGCGAAAATATCCATCATAATACCCACAAAAGTGTACCTGTGCCAGTAGCAGCCAAATATCCATCATATTGTCCCCAAATATGTACTGTGCCAGCAGCAGCCAATGCGTCATATTGCCCCCAAATATGTACCTGTGCCAGCAGCCACCATATTGCCCCATGTACCTGAGCCTGTAGCAGCAAAACCCTCATATTGCCCCCAATCTGTACCTGTCCCACCAGCAGCAGCCAAAATATCTATCATGATACCCACAAATATGTACCTGTGCCAGCAGCAGCCAAAAATCCATCATATTGCCCCCAGATATGAACCTGCGCCAGCAGAAGCCAAAAACCCATCATAATACCCACAAATGTGTACCTGTGCCAGCAGCTGCCAAGAAGGAGGTGGTGGGGTGCTTATGCCCACAGTACGAATCATAGACAAGAGGGGGTTGGGTAGGAGGTTTATAAAATTTAAAAACTATTGAAGGTCAAGCAAACCAGGGTTTTAAAAAAATTCCCTTTAAAAGTGCCCCCTCATAGTTGCGCACTACGTGGGTGCCTACTCTGCCTACCCATAGTTATATTGTAATCAGAATAAAATTGTTTACCTGTAGCAAAAGTGATGAATAGTATTATTGAAAGGAGTTAGGTTATGAAAACAGAATGGCCCTGGACCCTACATGAGAGAGAGGCTTGCACTAGCCCAAGAACTATGGAATACCTTTATAAGGAAACTGGAGAATCACAACAATACTGCTATTAACCATTGAGGCCCTAAGCTTTCTTTTGTAAAACATGCACTGCTACTACATCATTAGGTGGCGCAGTGAGTCATACAGCAGATGGCAGCAACAGTAGATGTGGAGGAATGGTAGGGCAGGACAGGAGATATGGAGGAAATGTAGGGCAGGACAGGAGATATGGAGGAAATGTAGGGCAGGACAGGAGATATGGAGGAATGGTAGGACAGAACAGGAGATATGGAGGAAATGTAGGACAGAACAGGAGATATGGAGGAATGGTAGGGCAGAACAGGAGATATGGAGGAAATGTAGGGCAGGACAGGAGATATGGAGGAATGGTAGGACAGAACAGGAGATATGGAGGAAATGTAGGGCAGAACAGGAGATATGGAGGAATGGTAGGGCAGAACAGGAGATATGGAGGAATGGTAGGGCAGAACAGGAGATATGGAGGAATGGTAGGACAGAACAGGAGATATGGAGGAAATGTAGGGCAGAACAGAAGTTATGGAGGAAAGGTAGGGCAGAACAGGAGATATGGAGGAATGGTAGGGCAGAACAGGAGATATGGAGGAATGGTAGGGCAGAACAGGAGATATGGAGGAAAAGTAGGGCAGGACAGGAGATATTGAGGAAAGGTAGGACAGAACAGGAGATATGGAGGAATGGTAGGGCAGAACAGAAGATATGGAGGAATAGTAGGGCAGAACAGGAGATATGGAGGAAAGGTGGGGCAGAACAAGAGATGTGGAAGAAAGGTAGGGCAGAACAGGAGATGTGGTGGAAAGGTAGGGCATAACAGGAGATATGGAGGAATGGTAGGGCAGAACAGCAGATGTGGAAGAAAGGTAGGGCAGACCAGGAGATGTGGAGGAAAGGTAGGGCAGAACAGGAGATATAGAAGAAAGGTAGGGCAGACCAGGAGATGTGGAGGAATGGTAGGGTAGAACAGGAGATATGGAGGAAAGGTAGGGCAGAACAGGAGATGTGGAGGCACACAGATTTGCTTCAATCAGTGATGGGAAATAAAGAAACCAAGCATACAGTAACATACTGTAGTAAGTTAGGCTGAAAAAAAAACACATGTCCATCAAGTTCAACCTTTTAACTTTTTTTTAACCTGCCTAACTGCTAGTTGATCCAGAGGAAGGCACAAAATCCTGTCTGAAGTCTCTCCAATTTGCCTCAGAGGCGGAAAAATTCCTTTCTGACTCCAAAATGGCAATGGGACCAGTCCCTGGATCAACTTGTACTATGAGCTCTCTCCCATATCCCTGTATTCCCTCACTTGCTAAACACCATCCAACCCCTTCTTATACCTATCTAATGTATCAGCCTGTACCACTGATTCAGGGAGACAATTCCACATCTTCACAGCTCTCACTGTAACAAACCCCTTCCCAATATTTAGCTGGAACCTCTTTTCTTTTAATCGGAATGGGTGACCTTGTGTCAGCTGGAAAGACCTACTGGTAAATAAATCATTAGAGAGATTATTATATGATCCCCTGATATATTTATACATAGTTATAATATAGTGTAGGATCCAGTACAGAGGCCTGACACTCACTATTTATTGTTGCACAGGGAAGTGTATTTCTTACTCAGGATCAGAACAATCATTTCACAAGACAAGCAGCACAATCAATCACCCGTTATCTGAAAGGTATGATGTTAGCCAGGAAGGAAAATCATTATTATTTTAAAGGTTATCAAACTTAATTTTTAGTAAAGTTGTATGAGCACCACTGAGCAGCCCTCCATCTTTGCACTAGAGCTTCTCTTCTGTAAGAAATTGGCCAGACTGGGCAGCCTGTGGTGGTGCCATGTTGGCAGATCTGGTAGAGTCCTGGTTAGTAGCTTGGGTGACTAGGGCAGCACTGGGTGCATCAAAGATGGATTTTTAAAAGGTTAGAAGAGAAGGTGCCATGTAAATCACTTTACTGTATCAATCCCAACAGGAACCAACCACCCACATGTCTGTAACTGCCCAGACTCTCTTGTTTCCCATTATATCTCATATTGTTTTACTTATAGTTATCGCTACTTTAAAATAAAAGTCTACTTCCCCTTTCAATTTGTGTGGGTTTTGCTACAAGAGGGTTAGAGAGAGAGGAAGGCAGTTGAGAGAAGAGAGAGAAAGAGAAGAGGAATGGATCACATCAGATGGCTGCTGATCACTTTCCTACTGACAGGTAACTTTATACTGGGGAGGAAAGAGTTAATAAACTCACAGCCCATAGTCCTGTATTACTGGTGAGACTGGGACAATAGGATCTCAGCCCATAGCCCTGTATTACTGGTGAGACTGGGACAATAGGATCTCAGCCCATAGTCCTGTATTACTGGTGAGACTGGGGCAATAGGATCTCAGCCCATAGTCCTGTATTACTGGTGAGACTGGGACAATAGGATCTCAGCCCATAGTCCTGTATTACTGGTGAGACTGGGACAATAGGATCTCAGCCCATAGTCCTGTATTACTGGTGAGACTGGGGCAATAGGATCTCAGCCCATAGCCCTGTATTACTGGTGAGACTGGGGCAATAGGATCTCAGCCCATAGCCCTGTATTACTGGTGAGACTGGGGCAATAGGATCTCAGCCCATAGTCCTGTATTACTGGTGAGACTGAGGCAATAGGATCTCAGCCCATAGTCCTGTATTACTGGTGAGACTGGGACAATAGGATCTCAGCCCATAGTCCTGTATTACTGGTGAGACTGGGACAATAGGATCTCAGCCCATAGTCCTGTATTACTGGTGAGACTGGGGCAATAGGATCTCAGCCCATAGCCCTGTATTACTGGTGAGACTGGGGCAATAGGATCTCAGCCCATAGCCCTGTATTACTGGTGAGACTGGGGCAATAGGATCTCAGCCCATAGTCCTGTATTACTGGTGAGACTGAGGCAATAGGATCTCAGCCCATAGCCCTGTATTACTGGTGAGACTGGGGCAATAAGATCTCAGCCCATAGCCCTGTATTACTGGTGAGACTGGGGCAATAGGATCTCAGCCCATAGTCCTGTATTACTGGTGAGACTGGGGCAATAGGATCTCAGCCCATAGCCCTGTATTACTGGTGAGACTGGGGCAATAGGATCTCAGCCCATAGCCCTGTATTACTGGTGAGACTGGGGCAATAGGATCTCAGCCCATAGTCCTGTATTACTGGTGAGACTGAGGCAATAGGATCTCAGCCCATAGCCCTGTATTACTGGTGAGACTGGGGCAATAAGATCTCAGCCCATAGCCCTGTATTACTGGTGAGACTGGGGCAATAGGATCTCAGCCCATAGTCCTGTATTACTGGTGAGACTGGGGCAATAGGATCTCAGCCCATAGTCCTGTATTACTGGTGAGACTGGGACAATAGGATCTCAGCCCATAGCCCTGTATTACTGGTGAGACTGGGGCAATAGGATCTCAGCCCATAGTCCTGTATTACTGGTGAGACTGAGGCAATAGGATCTCAGCCCATAGTCCTGTATTACTGGTGAGACTGGGGCAATAGGATCTCAGCCCATAGTCCTGTATTACTGGTGAGACTGGGACAATAGGATCTCAGCCCATAGCCCTGTATTACTGGTGAGACTGGGGCAATAGGATCTCAGCCCATAGTCCTGTATTACTGGTGAGACTGGGGCAATAGGATCTCAGCCCATAGTCCTGTATTACTGGTGAGACTGGGGCAATAGGGTCTCAGCCCATAGTCCTGTATTACTGGTGAGACTGGGACAATAGGATCTCAGCCCATAGCCCTGTATTACTGGTGAGACTGGGGCAATAGAATCTCAGCCCATAGTCCTGTATTACTGGTGAGACTGGGGAAATAGGGTCTCAGCCCATAGTCCTGTATTACTGGTGAGACTGGGGCAATAGGATCTCAGCCCATAGTCCTGTATTACTGGTGAGACTGGGACAATAGGATCTCAGCCCATAGTCCTGTATTACTGGTGAGACTGGGGAAATAGGGTCTCAGCCCATAGTCCTGTATTACTGGTGAGACTGGGGCAATAGGATCTCAGCCCATAGTCCTGTATTACTGGTGAGACTGGGACAATAGGATCTCAGCCCATAGCCCTGTATTACTGGTGAGACTGGGGCAATAGGATCTCAGCCCATAGTCCTGTATTACTGGTGAGACTGGGACAATAGGATCTCAGCCCATAGTCCTGTATTACTGGTGAGACTGGGACAATAGGATCTCAGCCCATAGCCCTGTATTACTGGTGAGACTGGGGCAATAGGATCTCAGCCCATAGTCCTGTATTACTGGTGAGACTGGGGCAATAGGATCTCAGCCCATAGCCCTGTATTACTGGTGAGACTGGGGAAATAGGGTCTCAGCCCATAGTCCTGTATTACTGGTGAGACTGGGACAATAGGATCTCAGCCCATAGTCCTGTATTACTGGTGAGACTGGGGAAATAGGGTCTCAGCCCATAGTCCTGTATTACTGGTGAGACTGGGGCAATAGGATCTCAGCCCATAGTCCTGTATTACTGGTGAGACTGGGACAATAGGATCTCAGCCCATAGTCCTGTATTACTGGTGAGACTGGGACAATAGGATCTCAGCCCATAGCCCTGTATTACTGGTGAGACTGGGGCAATAGGATCTCAGCCCATAGTCCTGTATTACTGGTGAGACTGGGACAATAAGATCTCAGCCCATAGTCCTGTATTACTGGTGAGACTGGGACAATAGGATCTCAGCCCATAGTCCTGTATTACTGGTGAGACTGGGACAATAGGATCTCAGCCCGTAGCCCTGTATTACTGGTGAGATTGGGGAAATAGGGTCTCAGCCCATAGTCCTGTATTACTGGTGAGACTGGGACAATAGGATCTCAGCCCATAGTCCTGTATTACTGGTGAGACTGGGGAAATAGGGTCTCAGCCCATAGTCCTGTATTACTGGTGAGACTGGGGCAATAGGATCTCAGCCCATAGTCCTGTATTACTGGTGAGACTGGGACAATAGGATCTCAGCCCATAGTCCTGTATTACTGGTGAGACTGGGACAATAGGATCTCAGCCCATAGCCCTGTATTACTGGTGAGACTGGGGCAATAGGATCTCAGCCCATAGTCCTGTATTACTGGTGAGGCTGGGACAATAGGATCTCAGCCCATAGTCCTGTATTACTGGTGAGACTGGGACAATAGGATCTCAGCCCATAGCCCTGTATTACTGGTGAGACTGGGACAATAGGATCTCAGCCCGTAGTCCTGTATTACTGGTGAGACTGGGGAAATAGGGTCTCAGCCCATAGTCCTGTATTACTGGTGAGACTGGGGCAATAGGATCTCAGCCCATAGTCCTGTATTACTGGTGAGACTGGGACAATAGGATCTCAGCCCATAGTCCTGTATTACTGGTGAGACTGGGACAATAGGATCTCAGCCCATAGTCCTGTATTACTGGTGAGACTGGGGCAATAGGATCTCAGCCCATAGTCCTGTATTACTGGTGAGACAGGACAATGGGATCTCAGCCCATAGCCCTGTATTACTGGTGAGACTGGGGCAATAGGATCTCAGCCCATAGCCCTGTATTACTGGTGAGACTGGGACAATAGGATCTCAGCCCATAGTCCTGTATTACTGGTGAGACTGGGACAATAGGATCTCAGCCCATAGTCCTGTATTACTGGTGAGACTGGGGCAATAGGAGCTCAGCCCATGGTCCTGTATTACTGTATTGCCTTCTGAGCTGCTTTGCTTGGACTTAACATCATTGTTTTTGCTACAAAGAACTGGAGGCAAAACTTGGTGTGAAGGGGGAACATCCCTTAGCTCCACACTATTGCTGTCACAGCTCCGTATAACTGAGGAGCAGAACATGACACTCTACTGCTGGTACCTATTATATAACATCCTATATATTACATTGTATTTTATTACTGATAATTATGATTTAATGGTAATTCAGTGTTGCTAGTGTCTCTGTTGGAATTTGCTCACAGCCTTTAGACATGTATGATTGCTGAGCTTCCAATTTATGCGGCATCGCCTGATTCTCTTGCGTGGCACAGAAATTAGGTACCACCATCATTACTTATCCTATAAAGCTAAGCTTTCCCCAACCACAATATTTTCTGGACAAAGTCACGCAAAGCAAATACATGTGGAATGGACGAGACAGATAGTGAGCACAACAGGTCCATTTTTGCACAACCACAACAACCACAAAGAGGTCATAAACAATCATGTGAGGTTTTTTTAACTCTCATAAATTCAAATATATTCAAAATTCAATTGGGGGTTTATTTTATAAAAAAAATGAAATATCTATAATTCGCACTAATTTTACCGACTCTAAAACTCGATTCTAATTAGGCTAAACTCGATTTGAATTTTTTCTCTGGAAAAAAAAAAAACTTGAATGTCAGGAAGGCTAGTAACATGTCCAAATTGGTCCCTGGACCTCTCCTATTGACTTATATATGAGGTTTATGCAGGTTTTAGGTGGCCAATAGTGGAATTCGAATATTTAAAGGGCCAGAGTTTGATAATTTTTGAAATTGGAATTCTAATTTGAATTAAAATTTATATTGAGTTTGGATAATTCATAATTCGAATTTGAGAGTTTTGACCATAAAAAAACATTTGAAAATTTGAATTTTCAATTCGACCCCATAGTGTTATATTTATATAGTGTAGAAGTGCACTGGCCACCTCTGCAACTCTGCTGTTGTTTTTGATCTGGTTGCTATGCGCCACAGGATAGTTACCCTCTGTAACACTGTGGTGATAATATTCTTCTGCCAAGGGAATGGAAGTAAATATTTACAGTGGCATTTCTGAATGTCATGGCTTACAATATATTTGCCGGAGAGCAACAGGCACCCAGCGTGCGCTGATAAATATAGGGAGCTGCAAATAAAAGGCACAACGTTTGCCTGGGTCTAGTAACCAATGACAACAAGATGTTTGCTTTGAAATGGGTGAACTGCAGTATCCATGGTTTGCTTATGTTCCTCACGATGTGACAACGACACTGGAACAATATACAGTAAGTGATTGAAATCGGAGAAGGGTTGGGACTTTGGTGCTTATGAAATAAAATGTCTGTTTTCCCTTTATTAGATGTTTCATGTAACACCTCGTGTGGCCCCACAATACACGTGGCTGGCAAAGTAGGGGGACAAGCTACTCTACCAGTTAAATTAGAGGAGGAGGTAAACGAGATTATTTGGATTATAAGTGACGGTCGCAGACTGAATCATTTTGCTATAACAAAACCCAACGAGCCTGTTGATATCCGGGTTGATCAGTATGAGGGGAGACTGTGCAGTGAGACAGACGCCTCCTTAACCCTCACTGATCTGACCAATCAGGACCAGAGAATCTACTTAGCAAATATTTATCTTCAATCAAATCAGCGCTGTGTCCAACTGTATCAACTCCAAATCTATAGTAAGTCTGGATGTGGGACAGTCAGGGCCTGCACGGTGTTATTAACACAATCTCATACACAACGCAGATGAATAGTGATTCCCACAAAATACTTTGTCCTGGCCCATGGTTCAGCTCAAAGTCTAATGTCACACAGAGCAGTTTCTCATCCCATGTATTTCCTCTGGGGCGGGTTATGTATTTCCTCTGGGGCGGGTTATGTATTTCCTCTGGGGCGGGTTAGGTATTTCCTCTGGGGCGGGTTATGTATTTCCTCTGGGGCGGGTTATGTATTTCCTCTGGGGCGGGTTATGTATTTCCTCTGGGGCGGGTTATGTATTTCCTCTGGGGCAGGTTATGTATTTCCTCTTGAGCGGGTTATGTATTTCCTCTCGGGCGGGTTATGTATTTCCTCTGGGGCAGGTTATGTATTTCCTCTTGGGCGGGTTATGTAATTCGTCTGGGACGGGTTATGTATTTCCTCTGGGGCGGGTTATGTATTTCCTCTGGGGCAGGTTATGTATTTCCTCTTGGGCAGGTTATGTATTTCCTCTGGGGCGGGTTATGTATTTCCTCTGGGGCAGATTATGTATTTCCTCTTGGGCGGGTTATGTATTTCGTCTGGGACGGGCTACGTATTTCCTCTGGAGCAGGGTATATATTTCCTCCGGGGAGGGTTATGTGTTTCCTCTCGGGCGGGTTATGTATTTCCTCTGGGGTGGGCTATGTATTTCCTCCGGGGAGGGTTATGTGTTTCCTCTGGGGCGAGTTATGTATTTCCTCTGGGGCGGGTTATGTATTTCCACCGGGGCGGGTTATGTATTTCCTCTGGGGCGGGTTATGTATTTCCGCTGGGGCGGGTTATGTATTTCCTCTGGGGCGGGTTATGTATTTCCTCTGGGGCGGGTTATGTATTTCCTCTGGGCCGGGTTATGTATTTCCTCTGGGGCAGGTTATGTATTTCCTCTTGGGCGGGTTATGTATTTCCTCTGGGGCGGGTTATGTATTTCCTCTGGGGCAGGTTATGTATTTCCTCTTGGGCGGGTTATGTATTTCGTCTGGGACGGGCTACGTATTTCCTCTGGAGCAGATATATATTTCCTCCGGGGAGGGTTATGTGTTTCCTCTCGGGCAGGTTATGTATTTCCTCTGGGGCGGGCTATGTATTTCCTCCGGGGAGGGTTATGTGTTTCCTCTCGGGCGGGTTATGTATTTCCTCTGGGGCGGGTTATGTATTTCCTCTGGGGCAGGTTATGTATTTCCTCCGTGGAGGGTTATGTATGTCCTCTGGGGCGTATTATGTATTTCCTCTAGGGCGGGTTATGTATTTCCTCTGGGGTGGGTTATGTATTTCCTCTGGGGTGGGTTATGTATTTCTCCTGGGGCGGATTATGTATTTCTCCTGGGGTGGATTATGTATTTCTTCTGGGGTGGGTTATGTATTTCCTCTGGGGTGGGTTATGTATTTCCTCTGGGGCAGGTTAGGTATTTCCTTAGTGGAGGGTTATGTATGTCCTCTGGGGCGTATTATGTATTTCCTCTAGGGCGGGTTATGTGTTTCCTCTGGGGTGGGTTATGTATTTCCTCTGGGGCGGGTTATGTATTTCCTCTGGGGCAGGTTATGTATTTCCTCCGTGGAGGGTTATGTATGTCCTCTGGGGCGTATTATGTATTTCCTCTAGGGCGGGTTATGTATTTCCTCTGGGGTGGGTTATGTATTTCCTCTGGGGTGGGTTATGTATTTCTCCTGGGGCGGATTATGTATTTCTTCTGGGGTGGGTTATGTATTTCCTCTGGGGAGGGTTATGTATTTCCTCTGGGGAGGGTTTTGTATTTCCTCTGGGATGGGCTATGTATTTCCTCTACTCTACTCTACTGCTGGACACTGCTCGTACCCTTTGGCCCAAGAATGTAAATTCGAGTGAATTTCTGCCAGCAGAGAAACTGCCTTGTGTGACATCAGCCCAGGCATTTTATACATATAAAAAAGCAAGACAAAACCCAATGAATACACAACTGAGCATGCATCTCCATTCAGAAAAATACCAGCACCCAAACATGCTCCTCTGTAACTCATGGAGATCACCAATGTGCCCCTTTAGCCTGTCTTTAATACATAAAAGTCCCCCCATTGACACAAAGGAATCCAGGAATTATATTCAGCCTGGTCATTTTAAGGTTTCATTAGAGGGTCGTGCTGAAAAAAAAGCCTATTGGATAATAATTCAGTTATTGGTGCAACACTCTAATAGTGAAGATATTTGAACATAAATAGGAGAGTAAAATGTAAATCTGCAAGTGTTGTACCATGTCAGATGCTAATTTGCCTCCATATTGGTGCATCACATGAGATCAACTTACAATCCTTCATGCTATTCATTAGCTGATGCCATGTACCTGTAGCCCACTAATATTAGGTTGGTTGCCAGTCAGCCCAAATACACATAATAACTAGTGTGAGTCCATCTGAGTACATCAGCACCAAGTCAATCTTAATATGAGAATGATAAATAAACCCCATGTTCCACTTATACAATCTGTTGCTGCTTTCCCTGGGTTGACCCATTTTAAAGTTCAATTCCAGTTTGATGATATTTATTATATAATTATAGTATGTGACTTTCCCTTTATATAATACATACAGCTATAACAACTGTCCCCACATTCTCTTTCCATGTAGAAAATCTCTCATCAGAAGATATCCTGATCCACCCAAATGTCACCCACAATGGGACCTGTAATGTTACTGTGACCTTGTCCTGTGCTGTGATTGGATCAGATGTGACTGTCACCTGGAATAACACAAACAGCCCTGGTACAGAAGTGACCAATCACACGCTCCGTGTCTATAATGCTCAGTCACATGTTACATACACTTGTACCGCCCGGAACCCAATCAGTGAAGCCTCCAGAACTGCACATATTCCTGTCATTTGTCCTACAGGTGGGTTTTATATAGGAGACTCCTAGAATTTATATGGGACACTGGGAAGGTGGGAAGAGATTCGAAAAATTGGGACAAATGCTGCCTATCCCAGTGGTTCATATTAACCAAGTTACTATAATTTCACTTTTATAATGAAATCAATGCCTTATTGGTTGCTATGAGCTATGGCAGCTTTTATACCTTAATACATTACTCTGGTGAGTAGGTGGAAATGCAGAAACACCTACACATACAACTAAAATAAAATAATAAATTCAGCAGGAACAGTCCCTAAGTTTGCTCATAGTCTGTACAGAGAGATCCCATAAAACTATGGCAGCATAGGTATTCCCTGTACTAAGCACAATTCAGCAGGAACAGTCCCTAAGTTTGCTCATAGTCTGTACAGAGAGATCCCATAAAACTATGGCAGCATAGGTATTCCCTGTACTAAGCACAATTCAGCAGGAACAGCCCCTAAGTTTGCTCATAGTCTGTACTGAGAGATCCCATAAAACTATGGCAGCATAGGTATTCCTCTGTACTAAGCACAATTCAGCAGGAACAGCCCCTAAGTTTCCCCATAGCTTCTACAGAGAGATAGACCATTTCCCACTGATACAAATGCTGTGCCATACAATGTGATCTGTGTGGGACAATGTAATCACTAGACAATGTTAGCTTCATCTGTAAGCCGCATGAAAATATTTATGACATAAATGTGTAGTTTGAAATCTAAAGTTAAAATATTACAATGTACTCATTTTACAGAAGCACCAGTTGGAAATGATACTCAGCAGAACACGAGAGGTCTGCGTTGGACCTCATTGATACTGATAATATTTCTGGCTTTGGCCTCAGTGATACTGATTATTACTTCATATCTGATCGTCCGACACTTTCATGGCATGAAGAGGAAATCACAAGATCCGCAGCAACTTGTTGAATTGTGACTCCTCATGGGCGGGGCCTCTGAGCTCACATCTCTATTCTTGTTCCATCTTTGTTATTGTTTGGTTTCTGTCTATCTTTTTTTAATACAATGTTGAATATGTTGGCACTTAAAGTTATAATAATAGTTTAAAATTACAGAGATGCTTGTAACTGAGCTCTAATAAACAGGACCTTCTGTACCTCCTGTATCTGTCAGTATTTGTATGTTATATATATACTGCATGTTTTCCTTATATTGTCCAGTGATCTTGATGATGACAATGACTACGATGATGATGCATTGATGGATGGATGATGATTGGGTGGGTGATGATATATCAATGGATGGATGATGAATGGATGGATGATGATGGATGATGAATGGATGGATGATGATGATAAATGTATTGATGATAATGAATGGATGGGTATGATGATGAATGGTTGCATGGATGATGGATGGATGGGCGATGATGATGATGGATGGATGATGAATGAATGGATGATATAGAGGATGATGGGTGGATGGGTGATGATCAATGAATGGATGATGAATGGATGGATGGATGATGATAGATGGATGGGTGATGATGATGAATTAATGGATGGATGATGATATGGATGATAATGAATGGATCTATGATGATAGGTGGATGTGTGATGATGATGAAAGCATGGATGATGGATTGATGATGATGGTGGATTGATGGATGCTGATGGATGGATGATGATGATGAATGGATGGATGATGATATGGAAGATTGATGACTGATCTATGATGATGGATGGATGATGATGATGAATGGATGATGGATGGATGATGATGAATGGATGAATTATCATGAATGGATGGATGATGATATGGATGGATGGATGATGATGATATGGATGACGATGAATGGATGGATGATGATGAATGGATGATGATGATATGGATGGATGATGATGATGATGAATGGATGGATGATGATATGGATGACTGATGACGATTAATGGATGGATGATGATGAATTGATGGATGATGCTGAATGGATGATGGATGGATACAGATAATGGATGGATGATAGATGATGAAAGCAACATGAAATACAATAGACCTTTAGCCATCACATTACTCACAAAGAGACAAATAATTCCTGTTTAGTTCCTTGTTAATCTTAATTTCCTTGTTAATCTAAAGTCTCTGATATGTCTTTGGTAGCGTAATGCACTGTATGCTGCTCTGAATGGAGTTCCTGGATTTGCTAATGGAGAAACCCCACAGTCACTGGATCATGTGTGTGTCTGTAGTTACTATACATGGTTAGCTTGCTATAGTCACCCTGTTTTTTATTCACCTGATCCTTCCAGTTAAACACAAGACTTCCCTAGTAAAATACCCAAGGATATTGTGACTTTAAGGCTATGTACAGAGGGAACAATTCTGGATTCATCCAAGTATAAGGTGCCGACTATTTTTTTTTTCATTTTAAAGCTACAAATAGTGTATTTAACTAATTACTATAAATCACAAAAAATGTTTTACTTATTAAGTGATATATAAAGTGATTATATAAGGTGATATATTGTCAACTTGGCCTTGCCTCAGAATCTAATAACTACTGCTTTGCCAGTCTGGTATTTACTCTCTATATAAAATTAGAAATGAGATTCTAAGACCTCAAATCATTTAGCAATCATCTAACACTTCACCTAAAATCCTCGGTTTCCTTCCTTTTTATATTTTAAGCAGTTTTATATTCTTTGGAGATTTATTTCTAGATTTCTATATAAGCAGCCGGTTGCCATTCTGTTTGGTTGTGTATTATATGTTTCCTTCTTGATTCCTCAACACTGCAAAATCTCTGAAAGTAGGAAGCACCCCCCAGGAAGCCAGTATTTTTTTTATTTATTTAATATCATAACTTTCTTCAGTAGCCATGTCATTCTCATTTACTTTCTTACTTGTTCCCTTTTGCCTACTCTCTTGTATGGTACATGATAGTATTGTTACTAGTCTAGAGATCAGCAATAATCATACATATATTTTATTAACCTATGGGGAAAGATAGGAAAAGCACCAACATATAACTGAAAAAGCAGCACTTACGCAAAACCCTCAATTACAAACAAAGGGATAAGCTCAACTTTATAAATATTGTTCACTTATATCTGAAAGCAATGTATAATATTTAAAGGAATTATTTTATGGAAACATGTTCTACTGTGCTTCTGCCAGGACTCTAAAGGCCTCAGACCCTTCACAAAAGTGGCTTGCACTAGCATAGGAACTACTGACCACCTCCTTATGGAGTTTGAGAATCAAACCAATGCTGGTATTTACCTTCGGGGCCCTAAGTCACATACCTGGACTGCACAGTGAGGCATACAGTGGAAGGCAACAATAGGAGATATGGAGGAATGGTAGGACAGAGAAGGAGATATGGAGATATAAAGGAATGGTAGGGCAGAACAGGACATATGGAGGAATGGTAGGGTAGAACAGAAGATATTAAGGATAGGAATGGTAGAGCAGAACAGGACATATCGAGATATAAAGGAATGGTAGGACAGAACAGGAGATTTGGATGAAAGGTAGGGCAGAACAGGAGATATGGATGAATGGTAGAACAGAACAGGAGATTTGGAGGAAAGGTAAGGCAGAACAGGAGATATGGAGGTATGGTATGGTAGAACAGGAGATATGAAGGAAAGGTAGGGCAGAACAGGAGACATGGAGAAATGGTAGGGCAGAACAGGAGATTTGGAGGAATGGTAGGGCAGAACAGGAAATATGGAGAAAAATTAGGGCAAAACAGGAGATATGGAGGAAAGGTAGGGCAGAACAGGAGACATGGAGGAATGGTATGGCAGAACAGGAGATATGGAGAAAAATTAGTGCAGAACAGGAGATATGGAGGAAAGGTAGGGCAGGACAGGAGATATGAAGAAAAAATAGGGCAGAACAGGAGATATGGAGGAATGGTAGAAGAGAAGAGGAGATATGGAGGAAAAATAGGGCAGAACAGGAGATATGGAATAAAAAAAGGGCAGAACAGGAGATATGGAGGAAAAATAGAGTAGAACAGGAGATATGGAGGAATGGTGAGGCAGAAGATGAGATATGGAGGAATGGTAGGGCAGAACAGGAGATATTCCCTCGGTATAATAACCATCTAAAAGTATCCCTTGCCCCTACTCCAGCTGGTGGCCCTGAACCCTTGTGCTAGTTGCATGCATGTGGGCGTACATATCCCATGTCAAGGGATGATAAGTAAATATTTTCAGTGCAAAAATTTGGCATTTCCCAATTACAGGGCACACAATGTATTTGCTGAAGAATAACAGGTACCTAAGGTGAGCTGATAAATATCGGCAACTACAAATAAAAGGCACAAAGTTTGCCCAGGTTTAGTAACCAATATCAACCAGAAGTCTGAAATGTGATATTTGATATTTAATGTATATGGCACCTACTGATTGTACATCACCAGGCAAGTAGCAGACATTTCAATTTTTATTATTATTTGCCCCAAATAATAATAAATTATTTGCACCAATTAAATGTAAGGAGATATAGAAAGCTTCATTATATCATTGTAGTGAGTTTCCAATGAATGAGCTTCCAGTGAATCCCCACCAAGCAGTGAAGCTTTCATGAGTACATTGGGTAGAAATCTAGAGGCCCCTGTCATTTTTGGCAAATGGAAAACCCATATTTAGTATGTTTTTAACATGCCATAAGGGGTCCTGGACCATGGAGGAAAAAGAGTCCTGCCACTCTCAGTCCTGCAATCATGGACCACAGCTTCCTAAGAATTAGGGTGAACAGCCATATTAACAGTTTGAGGATGATCCTTTGGATGTTGGGCATGTGTGCTCATCAAAGCAAATTTCTGGTTTTCTTATATTACATATTTCATGTAACACTCGATGTGGCCCCACAATACACGGCTGGCAAAGTAGGAGGACAAGCTACTCAAACCAGTGAAGTCACAGGAGAAGTTAAAGGACATTGTTTGGGTTATAAGTGACGGTGAGAGACTGAAACATTTTGCTACGACAAACCCCAATGAGCCTGTTGATATCCTTGATGATCAGTATAAGAGGAGATTTCGCTGTGAGACAGACGCCTCCTTAACCCTCACCGATCTGACCAATCAGGACCAGAGAATCTACTCGTCAGAATAGTCGCGCACATAAACATTGTTGCGTGTCAAAATAATTCAGACACCCATTGACTTTAATGCATTTGCCCAAAATAGGCGTGCATATAACAATCGTCGCAGGCTTTGAAATTGACACGCGTCAGAATAATTTTGATCCCCATAGACCTCAACGCGTTTCACAAATTTTTCGTCTAAGCTAATGGGACAAATTGGCCCATCAGTAGCCACGTCCTTAGAGCAAAATCTAGGCTCACAAACTCTTCCTCACTCCTACCCCTTTATATCATTGCCATATGTTTCTTCTAGGGATGCACCGAATCCACTTTTTTGGATTCGGTCAAACTCCTGAATCCTTCGTGAAAGATTCGGCCGAATACTGAACCGAATCCAAATCCTTATTTGCATATGCAAATGGTATGGGAAAACATTATTTACTTCCTTGTTTTGCTTCAAAAAGTCATGTGATTTCCCTCCCCATCCCTAATTTGCATATGCAAATTAAGATTTGGTTCGGCCGGGTAGAAGGATTCGGCGAATCCAAATTCTGCTGAAAAAGGCTGAATCCTGGCCGAATTCTGAACCGAAAAACCTGGATTCGATGCCTAGTTTCTTCTTCCAGCTCCATTCCTAATAAAAACAACAAAGCACCAGTTTAACCATCTCATAATTGCCTCGTGTCTTGGCTTTCTGTGATTCTGATATTTATATGTTACATATGGAACCTGCGAGGAATTGTGTCCTCTTGGTCAGAACCAGCAGCAAAGAGAAAAGAAAGGGACCCACAGATACTGACTCTGATAACAGTTACATTTACAAACAGCCTAAAAACTATTGTCATTTAATAATATATATATTTCATATAAACAGATATGAGACCTGTCATCCAGAATACTCGGGACCTGGGGTTTTCCGCATAAGGGATCTTTCCATAATCTGGATCTTTATACCTTAAGGGGCAGATTTACTAAGGGTCGAATATCGAGGGTTAATTAACCCTCGATATTCGACTAGGAACTAAAATCGTTCGACTTCGAATATCGAAGTCGAACGATTTAGCGCTAATCCTACGATCGAACGATCGAAGGATTATTCGTTCGATCGAACGATTAAATCCTTCGAATCGAACGATTCGAAGGATTTTAATCCAACGATCGAAGGAATATCCTTCGATCAAAAAAACTCAGGCAAGCCTATGGGGACCTTCTCCATAGGCTAACATTGAGTTCGGTAGCTTTTAGCTGCCGAACTAGGGGGTCGAAGTTTTTCTTAAAGAGACAGTACTTCGACTATCGAATGGTCGAATAGTCGAACTATTTTTAGTTCGAAACGTTCGATTCGTAGTCGAAGTCGTAGTCGAAGGTCGAACTAGCCCATTCGATGGTCGAAGTAGCCAAAAAACACTTCGAAATTCGAAGTTTTTTTAATTCGAATCCTTCACTCGAGCTTTGTAAATGTGCCCCCTAGTGTACTAAGAAAATTTAGAATTAAATTTGCTTGCATTATACAAATGTTTGGGGTTTAGAATCCCATTCAGTGGCTCTTTTCCAAGTTGCACATCTTGACTTTAAGGGGCATATTTATCAAGGGTCGAATTTCGAATTGAAAAAAGGTCGAAATTTTAATTCAAAAAGACCACCCGAAATTAAGTCAAAGTTTTGTTTTTTTGGTCGAATAGGTCCGTTTTCGATCAAATAGGTCCTTATTCAGCCGAATTCGAAACGTACGAATCGAATCCCCAAAAAAACCTTTGATTTGTCAAGTTCACCAAATGACTCCAAATAGGTTCTAGGAGGTCCCCCATAGGCTAAAACAGCAATTCGGCAGATTTTAGATGGCGAACTGTCGAAGTCAAATTTTTATAGAGACAGTACAGGATAAATTTCCATATTCTAATTTTTGAATTTTTTTTAAATTTAAATGGAATTTGGACTATTCCCTAGTCGAAATACAAAATGCAAAAAAAAGCTTCCGGCTTTATAGCCACGCGCCTGCTTCCCCCGCCCCTTTAGTGACATCATCGGCACGGGTCTATAAAAGGAAGCCGGTAGGCAGGTGTGGGCGGGTGTGGGTGGAGGGAGCTCAGGCTTCGGGCAGGTGCGGGTCAGGAAAAAAACTGACCCACGCATCTCCACCCATTCTCCCCATACCTTGTCATATTTTGGGGGCACCCCCTTGCAGTGTAGGTGTGTTGTATTACTGGGAGAAGGGCTCTAAGTAGTTGAGCCAGTTAGCCAGTTAGATTTATCAAACGTCGAAGTGAAAATTCGAATTTAAAAAAATTTAATTTCGAGCTAATTTTTGTGTACTTCGACTAGGGAATAGTACAAATCCGAATTTGAAAAAAAAAATAGAAAATTCGAATTTTGAAATGTATCATGTAGAGGTCGAAGTGAAAATTTGAATTAAAAAAATTCGAATTTTGAGCTAATTTTGAGAGATTTCGCATTTCGAAATTCATGATGTACTGTCTACTTAAAAATTCGACTTCGACCATTCGCCATCTAAAACCTGTCGAATTGCTGTTTTAGCCTATAGGGGACCCCTTAGAACCTATTTGGTGTCAATTGGTGGACTTTGAAAAATCAAAGGTATTTTTTGGGAAAAACTTTGAATCGTAATGATGTGAATGTGTTATTACTTCGATTCATACAATTCAAATTCGATCGAAAACTGACCTATTCGCCCAAAAAAACCCTTCGATTTAATTTTAGTTGTTTTTTTTTAATTTTCAAAGTTTTTCAAATTTGAAATTCAACCCTTAATAAATCTGCCCCTTAGGGGCAGATTTATCAAAAGTTGAGGTGAAATTTTGAATTGAAGAAATTTGAATTTTCGCGCTATTTTTTGTGTATTTCGACTAGGGAATAGTCCAAATTCGATTTGAATTTGAAAAAAATTTGGAAATTCGAATATCGAAATTTATCATATGTTTTTAAAAATTCGACTTTGACCATTAGCCATCTAAAACCTGCCAAATTGCTGTTTAACCTATGGGGGACCTCCTAGAACCTATTTGGAAACAATTGGTGGACTTTGAAAAACTTCAAATCGAATTTGCTATTACTTCGATTCAGACGATTCAAAATTTGACCCTTGATAAATATGTCCCTTAGGGGCAGATTTATCAAGGGTCGAATTTCGTATTTGAAAAACGTCGAAATTTGAATTCAAAAAGACCAACTGATATTAATTTGAAGTTTTTTTTTTGGCTGAATAGGTCAGTTTTCGATCAAATTCAAATTGTATGAATCAAAGTAATAGCGCATTTGATCAAATTCGATTCAAAGTTTTCCCAAAAAAAATTTTGATTTTTCAAAGACGACCACTTAACTCCAAATGGGTTGTAGGAGGTCCCCCATAGGCTAGAAACGTCAATTTTCCAATTAAAAAGTTGTTTTTTTTTTCAAATCCTGTGAATGTTGATTTGTTCCTACAGTCCTAACTGATGTTGAACTACAACTTGGCACTCAGGTGTTTTTTCCTTTTGGAGTTGTGCCTAGGGATGGGCGAATTTGATCTGTTTCGTTTCGCCAAAAATTAGCCACCAGCGAAATGTCGCAGACGCTCATTAAAGTCTATGGGCGTTAAAAAATTTTTGTCTCGTGGCGAAATTGTTTTGACGCACGGCTTTTTTTTTTGTCGCACGCCGCCATACAAGTCTATGGGCGTCATTTTTTCGGCGAAACGAGGCTAAAAAATTCGCCCATCCCTACCCTCCTCATCATAATATATTTATAAATAAATAAATAAACCACTAATTTTATTTTTTATATTCTGGTGATGGATAAATATGTATTGTATTCAGCTCCATTGAACTTAATAGACCCGGTTGTGGTTTGGTTGGGAAGAATAACACAAGTAATTAAACACACAAAAACACACACACACCAAACATTATAAAAGAAAAGTAATTTAACATTTCCCAGAATAAAGAATAAGACAAATAAATGGGTGCCAGTTATCAGTTTTGAAAGCAGGAACAGGGAGTTCTACAGACATTGAACGTAATACACGTATGGGACATGTTATTAAGAATGCTCAGGACCTGGGATTTTTTGGATCCTCGTACTTTAAAGGAGAACTAAAGCATAACTAAAGAATTAGGGCAGAAATTTTGTGCATTATGGGGCAGATTTATTAAGGGGCAACTTGCGTTTTCCACAAAAAAAATCAGTTTTCAAGCTGATTTTTACAATCAAAAATCTTTTTTTTCCCAGGGTTAAAAAAAACAACTAACATTTTCCAGATTTTTGGAAAAAAAAACCAAAATTTTTTTGAGATTTATTATAATGAAAATTCATCATCTAAAACCTGTCGAGGCCATGTAGAAGTCAATAGCAGAGGTCCCTTGAACCATTTGAAGATGTTGATAGCCTTCATGATTTTCAAGTTTTTTTTGGAGGGTTTCACTCTAAAACTCGAATAATTTGAGCGATTCAAGTTTTTTCCAACAGAAAACTTTAATTCAAGTTTTCGGATTGTTGACCCCAAACCAAAACTGATTTGGGGTTTTTCCGTTCGAGTTTTTTCTTAAATTAGAAACCATTCGAGTTGTAACATATATTCGAGGTTTAAAAAGATCACATAACTCTAAGGGGGTTATTTATCAAAATCCAATTTTTTAAGTAAAAAAAGTCCAACCAAATTAGAATCCACTATTTGACTTACTGTATTTATTGTTGAAAAACTGTAAAATTGGTTCTGGAAAAAAATGCAGTATTTAAAAGGGGGCATTTTTAGGGTTTTGTTCTCTTTTAAGTCTACTAGAAAATCATGTAAACATTAAATAAACCCAATAGACTGGTTTTGCTTCCATTAAGGATTAATTATTTCTCAGCAGGGATCAAGTACAAAGTACTGATTTATGATTACAGAGAATACAAATTTGTAGAAGAAATTCGCAGTGAATTTCCTCGTTTTGCCCTGGTCTAATGAATTGGCTAAACTTCCGTTAAAATTCACAGGCGGAAAATCTGGTGTCTAAATAATTTGGCCACGTGTCAGAATAGTCATGTGCATAAACATTGTCATGCGTCAAAATTATTCGGACGCCCATTGACTTTAATGCATTTGGCGCCCATTCGCCCATTCACTTCAATGAGTTTCAAAATATTTTCGCAGTTTCACGAGAAATTCGCAAATTTTTTGGTGAATCGAAATGGGACACATTTGCCCATCACTACAAATTTGCATTATTTGGACAAAATGGAATCTATGGGGTAAGGACTTTCTGTAATTCAGAGCTTTCTGGATAACAGATCTCATACATGTAGCACTTTTTTTACACAGATACAAAATCTTTGCCAAATAACCTTTTTGAGAAAAAGAATTGATGGAAGAGAATAAATAACCCACTTAAATTGCTGATGAGGCTGTTTTTCTAATAAAGTATATGACATCTCACATCTACTCAGGTCTGGTTAATTTTTTCCCTTAGCTATGGGAGGGATTCAAGAGAGGTGGGCAGGACAATATTATTTTAGTACAGAAGAAGGTAACACGTTTAGTATCTGGAATCACAATTCATACGACACTAATACAGTGTGGGGAGCTGACCAAATAAATTCTGTATAAAGAGAAAGAAGAAGAAGGAAATGATTCCTCTGTACCGGAGCCTCCTGCTCTTTATTCTGCTGAAATGTGAGTTTTCCTCTTGCACTGTATTTGTATATTCTTGGCTTGAGTTGTACTCAATGTGTATAACAACAGTACTGCCAGGACGGTTAATGGGAACAAGTTTATAAACCTGTTACATGACAATTTTATGGCACATGTTGTCGAAGAGCCAACCAGAAAAAATGCTGGATTTAGTGATCTCAAATAACCCAGAACTTATAGCAAATGTGCAAGTCATTGAACCCCTGGGTAATAGTGACCATAATGTTATATCTTTTAATGTCTGGTGCAAAAAACAAAAATATACTGGGGCAACAAAAACCATGAATTTCAGAAAAGCTAATTTTAGTACCTTGAGGGCTGCCCTTCAGAGCATTGATTGGGGCATTAAGTTTTCGGCTAAAACACTTAACAGAAATGGTTGTCATTTAAAATGATATTAAATTATTACTGTTCTCAATTTATTCCCTTAAAGAGTTAAAAAGAGGTATAAGAAACACTCTATGTGGCTTAATATAGAGGTAAAGAAGTTAATAGGAATAAAAAGAAAGGCATTTAACAACTACAAGTCTGTGGGGACAGAAGCTGCATTTAATGAATATAAACACTATAATAAATGTTGTAAATCAGCAATCCATAAGTCAAAGAATGGAAATGAGGAGCTCATTGTGGCAGAGGCTAAGACTAAACCCCCCCAAAAACTATAAAGTATGAAAAAAGTATATCAATAGTAAAAAAATGCGGGTTGAGAGTGTTGCTCCTTTAAATAATGGTACCAGTATGGTTGAAACAGATACTGAAAAGGCAAATGTGCTAAATCAGTTATTTTCTTCAGTGTATACAATAGAGGAGTCAGAGTTCCTAGACCCACCTCATAGCTGCACAGTTGGCTCAGCTCAGTCTAGTCAGTGGCTGACTCAGGATAATAAGTACATAAATCTTTAATAGAAATTAATGTAAACAAGGCACCGGTGCCAGATGGAATACACCCCCGGGTTCTAAGAAAACTTAGTTCAGACCGGTGCCTATTTCTGATTTTCTCAGAATTGCTTTCATCTGTTATGGTACCTATGGATTGGAGGTAAGCTGTCATTTCAATATTTAAAAAGGGATTACGATCTCATCCTGGCAATTATGGGCCTGTAAATTTGACATCCATGGTGGGCAAATTATTTGAAGGCTTGTTAAGGGATCACATTAAAAGTTTTGTCCTAATAAATGGCATTATGAGCAGCAATCAGCATGGCTTTATGAAGGATAGGTCATGTCAGGGCTGTTGGGCTTAATGAAGTTATTTGCACATGGATAGGAAACTGGCTACAGGATCGGGTACAGAGGGTGGTTGTTAATGGGACATTCTCTACTTGGAGTAAGGTTCTTAGTGGGGTCCCCCAGGGCTCAGTATTGGGGCCACTTTTATTTAACTTGTTCATTAATGACTTAGGGGAGGGTGTTGTAAGTAATGTATCAGTGTTTGCAGATGACACAAAACTATTCAATTAATTCCATCCAGGATGTGGCACTTGCAAAAGATTCTTGGAAAACTGGCAATATGTGTGACTAAGTGCCAGATGAGATTCAGTGTTGATAAATGTAAAGTCATGCACCTGGGATGTAACAATATCCACTTATACCTTAATGGGACTGCACTAGGCAAATCCATTATGGAAAAGGACCTTGGAGTCCTTGTAGATGATAAACTTGGCTGTAGCAAGCAATGCCAGTCAGCAGCATCAAGGGCAAATAAGGTCTTGAGTTGTATTAAAAGGGGCAGAGAGTCACGGGAGGAGGGGGTCATTCTTCCACTGTATAGAGCACTGGTAAGGCCCCATCTAGAATATGCCGTACAGTTTTGGTCTCCATCACTCAAACAGGACATTATTGTATTAGAGAGGGGACAGAGAAGGGCAACTAAGCTGGTAAAAGGTATGAGGAAAGACCGGCCAAATTGGGGATGTTCATGCTGGAAAGTTGCTTAGACTTGGCCATTCTATAACATACTAAAAGTTAACGTTTATAGGTTTTTTTTAAAAAAAAACAAAAATTGCACCGAAGATTCAGAAATTCTCTATAGTGGTAATTTATGAACACAAGTGCAGGGTGCAAAGTGCAATTTTAAGTCTCAAAACAACATATATTTTTAACCATAATTCAGCATTTTTATTTAAAGGAGAATTCAAACTGTAATAAAAAAAACCCTCCCCCTACCCTGGGTAGACCCCCCTCCCTCCTCCCCCCCAGCCTACCTGACCCCCTCCCAGGGAAATGCCCCTAACTTTTTACTCACCCCTCCGTGCAGATTCTGGCCTCGGAGTTCACGGCAATCATCTTCTTCTTCTCCGGTAATCTTTGTGTCTTGACACAAACAATCCTTTTGGGTTTATGTTACGTGATTTTATTGCAGACTTAAGGCATGGTGATCCAAATTTAAGAAAGATCCCTTATCCAGAAAACCCCAGGTCCCGAGCATTCCGCATATTAGACCCTTACCTGTACTGTTTAATGAATAGGGAGGTAGTTAATGAGATCTCATGGGAGCAAATCAACAGTGCAAAGGCCAACATAAACTTGGGAGTAAGCCCAAATGAAGCCACCAATGAAAATACAAATACTGATTAAATTTAGTGAAGCCAGGATGGAATGATAAGGGTGAAGGGATGTTTGATAAACAAATTATATTGTTGATTTAACCAGGACAGAACCAAATGTCATCCTGGTCAATAGGGTAAAGTTCACTAGAAGTGTTGTGCATGTCAGCAAAAAAACAACAAAAAAACAGTTTATTGATACAAAGGGATAAGAAATATTATCATTGACTTAAAACTGAAATATAAAAGTGCAGATTTAGATAGAAGGATCCCTACCCAATAATACACACGTTCCCTGTATAACTCAACCTGCAGCCTTATGCCTTTATATGGTCACAGAACAACCCCTCAGTGACTTCTAATATCCTTATCATTTACAGTAGGGGGTACATTAGCCCTTATAATACATGAGCGATACTCAGAGTTCCCTGTATAACTCAGCCTGCAGCCTTGTGTCTTTATATGGTCACAGAACAACCCCTCAGTGACTTCTAATATCCTTATCATTTACAGTAGGGGGTACATTATCCCTTATAATACATGAGTGATACTCAGAGTTCCCTGTATAACTCAGCCTGCAGCCTTGTGCCTTTATATGGTCACAGAACAACCCCTCAGTGACTTCTAATATCCTTATCATTTACAGTAGGGGGTACATTATCCCTTATAATACATGAGTGATACTCAGAGTTCCCTGTATAACTCAGCCTGCAGCCTTGTGCCTTTATATGGTCACAGAACAACCCCTCAGTGACTTCTAATATCCTTATCATTTACAGTAGGGGGTACATTATCCCTTATAATACATGAGTGATACTCAGAGTTCCCTGTATAACTCAGCCTGCAGCCTTGTGTCTTTATATGGTCACATACGCCCTCAGTGACTTCTAATATCCTTATCATTTACAGTAGGGGGTACATTATCCCTTATAATACATGAGTGATACTCAGAGTTCCCTGTATAACTCAGCCTGCAGCCTTGTGTCTTTATATGGTCACAGAACAACCCCTCAGTGACTTCTAATATCCTTATCATTTACAGTAGGGGGTACATTATCCCTTATAATACATGAGTGATACTCAGAGTTCCCTGTATAACTCAGCCTGCAGCCTTGTGTCTTTATATGGTCACAGAACAACCCCTCAGTGACTTCTAATATCCTTATCATTTACAGTAGGGGGTACATTATCCCTTATAATACATGAGTGATACTCAGAGTTCCCTGTATAACTCAGCCTGCAGCCTTGTGTCTTTATATGGTCACAGAACAACCCCTCAGTGACTTCTAATATCCTTATCATTTACAGTAGGGGGTACATTATCCCTTATAATACATGAGTGATACTCAGAGTTCCCTGTATATCTCTGTCTATAATCATTTGCCTTTATATGGTGTAAATATTCCTTGGTGACATTCTAATAATTTCCTGTAGGGATATGCTAGTACAGGTATGGGATCCATTACCTGGAAACCCTTTAACGGAAATCTCTGAATTATGGAAAGTCTGTCTCCCATAGACTCCATTTTATCCAAACAATACAAATTTTTAAAAATTATTTCCTTTTTTTCTGTAATAATAAAACAGTAGCTTGTACTTGATCCCAACTAAGATATGATTAATCCATATTGGAGGCAAAACCAGCCTATTGGGTTTATTTAATGTTTACATGATTTTGTAGTAGACTTAAGGTATGAAGATCCAAATTACAGAAAGATCTGTTATCTGGAAAACCCAAAGTCCCATGCATTCTGCATAACAGGTCCCATACCTGTATAAATATATACACATGACAATATAAATAAATGCATATATATATAGTGAATAAAGTACCCCCTCTTGTAAAATATAGGGATATTATAAGTCACTGAGGAGTTTCATGACCATATAAAAACACGAGGCCGAAGGCCGAGTGTTTTTATACAGGTCATGGAACTCCGAGGTAACTTCTAATATCCTCATATTTTGCAACTGGGGGTACTTTATTTATTATAATACACAAATTTCAATGAACCATGTGACAGAAATGACATCAGAACTCACCGTTTATAACTGATGACATCAGAACTCACCGTTTATAAGGATATAATTTACAGGATATTCATGGCTTTTGTGTATTATATATATATAATTGTATGTTTCCTTTACAGGTTATTTCCCAGAAATGAATCTGTTCCCCGGATGGGCCAATGCTTCGGGTGAGTGCTTTTCCTAATGATGTTACATAATAAAATGCTTATAGCTCAGTAAAGCTCAGATGAACTGAATTGAATTAGCTGCTATTCTGGCCTATTTCAAAGTTGAGGACACAAATACAAAAAGTGATGACAATGGAGGTGTTTAAACCCCAAAGGGCCTAAAACTATAACTTTCATCACTTTAGATTCTGGATCAAATTGTACCAGCCAACATGCTAGCAGCCCTCTTGGAGCTAAAGGCCTAGGGTTACTAACACATTCTTGCCAGCATGTCCCACTGAGTGAGTTTATGAGCAGATGAAAGGTAATCTAGCTAGAATCTCAGCCATAAAGCAGGACAGGACTGCTGCTTACAATGGGGATCAGATAAGATCTGTGCAGCCACTGGGACAGAATGTTCTGTTATACAGATAGCTAGAATCTCAGCTGCCATAAAGCAGGACTGGACTGCTGCTTACAATGGGGATCAGATAGGATCTGTGCAGAACTGGGACAGAATGTTCTGTTATACAGATAGCTAGAATCTCAGCTGCCATAAAGCAGGACAGGACTGCTGCTTACAATGGGGATCAGATAGGATCTGTGCAGCCACTGGGACAGAATGCTCTGTTATACAGATAGCTAGAATCTCAGCTGCCATAAAGCAGGGCAGGACTGTTGATTACAAGGGGGATCAGTTAGGATCTGTGCAGCCACTGGGACAGAATGCTCTGTTACACAGATAGCTAGAATCTCAGCCATAAAGCAGGACATGACTGCTGCTTACAATGGGGATCAGTTAGGATCTGTGCAGCCACTGGGACAGAATATTCTGTTATACAGATAACTAGAATCTCAGCTGCCATAAAGCAGGGCAGGACTGCTGCTTACAATGGGGATCAGTTAGGATCTGTGCAGCCACTGGGACAGAATGTTCTGTTATACAGATAGCTAGAATCTCAGCTGCCATAAAGCAGGACAGGACTGCTGCTTACAATGGGGATCAGATAGGATCTGTGCAGCCACTGGGACAGAATGTTCTGTTATACAGATAGCTAGAATCTCAGCCATAAAGCAGGACAGGACTTCTGCTTACAATGGGGATCAGATAGGATCTGTGCAGCCACTGGGACAGAATGTTCTGTTATACAGATAGCTAGAATCTCAGCTGCCATAAAGCAGGGGAGGACTGCTGCTTACAATGGGGATCAGATAGGATCTGTGCAGCCACTGGGACAGAATGTTCTGTTATACAGATAGCTAGAATCTCAGCTGCCATAAAGCAGGACAGGACTGCTGCTTACAATGGGGATCAGATAGGATCTGTGCAGCCACTGGGACAGAATGCTCTGTTATACAGATAGCTAGAATCTCAGCTGCCATAAAGCAGGGCAGGACTGTTGATTACAATGGGGATCAGTTAGGAATTTTTTTATTAGTGAAAACTTAACAAATACAATATTACTTTCAATTCAGAAAGAAGCTAAATATTCAGACCATTTTCATAAAAGTTAATCATTTTTCAGGTTTCCCATCATACAAAACTTTCTCAGAGTCCTTCTGTCCATGAAATAGATGTTCAACCCGACCACAAAGTCCCAAGTCCGACTTCCTATTATTAGGCCGTCACACCACCCTCCTCCCTTTCTCCATACACAAAGCTTTGCATTCACACAGGCTAAGATATAAATGATACAAATAAGTCGGGTCTCCTGATGGAAAAACACCTCTGCGCTTGAGTTTGCCAAACTTTCAAAAGCCAGAAACCTAGACCTCTGGACTTTAACGCTACAACCATTTGAGGCAAGAAATCTAATTGGAGACAACGCCATCATGTACTTTTGGCAACATTTTAGTCCTTCTTTCTTTTGCTGAAGAGTCAGCCTTGTCTCCATATCTTTTTACCTGGGGCCCAAAGGGAAACTGTCCCTCATCTGCATCACCAGCTAAACTTTCCACTGGATTTTGGGAAATATCTGCAGTGCCTCCTATACCTTTTTTACTCACTGGCTGTTCACCACCTTCTCTAGTTCTCTTTTTTGAAGCCAGTTGGATTTCCATAAGCTCAGGCTCCAACTCTCTTTGCTCTCCCTCATTCTCTGTCCCCTCTTCCTTCTCCAACCTCTCAAACTCCTCTCGTTCTTCCTTTTCTGCCCTATCACCCCAGGACTCAATGTCTAGCACTGAGAATTTATTCCCAGTACTGAGTGAGAATGCAAGTACCTCTGAGCCACCTTCTCCTGGATCAAGCTGATGGGCATATTTTTGTTTTGTTTTTCTTTTTTGATAGATTTTCCAACCTGCTCCTTCCACATTCTCTTCACTTGCAGCCTTAACTTCCTTCCCTCTTACCTCCTTTTCTGGCCTCTTTCCTCTTTTCTGACTATTTACAGGTTGTTTAGCTCTTTGCTTTTTGGAAACACCTTCCTGTGATAGGGGCGGCTCTGTGTCCTGTTCCTGTTCTCTTTCTCCTCCCACCGGCTGCATTTCCCTTCTCATTTCCCTATCTATCTCAGGGAACAGCTTGACAATATTGTGGTAGGCTTCAGGGCACCTTCTATGGGAATGGCCCATTCTGTTACACAAATTGCACCTGACTCGGTCACAGCTTTCTGCCTCATGGCCTGTCGCATTACAAAGTGCACATTTTAGAACTTTACAGACTCTTGCCAAATGATTTCCAGCCCCACATTTAAAGCATCGGCGCGGCTGGCCAACATAAAAGCATGTACCTTTCTCCTTGCCTATGAAGAAAGAATTGGGCAGATGAGTTGGTACATTGCCTACTACTTCTAACTTCACCTGCGTGCGCCAAGCACCTGCCCAGACATTGTCTTCATCATATATTTTAACTAAAGGAGTCAAAACAGTGCACTGGCGCCGTAACCAAACCAAAATGTCCTCCTGGGGAATTGCATCATTTTTCATGACTATTGTTATATTTTTGGTTTCTGGCTTGGTCATCGGTATGACCACTAAATCATCCCAGTTTTGATGACCTGCTCTCTTTTGTACATTGTATATCTTCCAGAAATGGTCTAATGCTTCTGGCAATTTAAATGTAACATCAAAATCAATCTCTGTCTGTGCCATAACGGCCGATAAGTCATCTGGTGAGAACCCCATTCCATCTAATATGAGGGATCTTACAATAAAGCGCCTGGGGGGGGCATCCTCTTTAGTGCCATCCCACTTTATCTTAACCCAGTTCTTTCTCTTAAAGGGCTCATTGTCTGACAAATCTGGAACTGGGAACAACCTTCTTTTCTCCCAAAAGGATGCAGGGTTTCTTTGTACAGTATCACCACCTACTTGGATTGATTATACTTCTACAGAAGCTGTTTCTGTCTGATCCACCTGAACTTGCCTATTACCTACTAATTCCCTAGTAGAAGGGTTACCTGCATTCCCATTCACTTGCACTTCCACTCTTTCACTCTCACAGCTCCTTCCTTGCACCCCTTCACCCATCACACCATTCAAACCACTCTCCACTGCGCCACTCTCCATTGCGCCAATCTCCATTGCGCCAATCTCCACTGTGCCACTCTCCATTGTGCCGATCTCTATTGCACCGATCTCCATTGCACCGATCTCCACTGTGCCGATCTCCATTGCAGCAATCTTTACTGCACCACTCTCCATTGTGTCACTTTCCACTGTGCCGTTCTCCATTGCACCGATCTCCATCGCGCCACTCTCTTTCACATTTGGAGATGATTTTGTTGAAACTTCCATTCCACTTTCTTCTCCTGCTTCCAGGACTCCTTCACGCTGTTTCTCACTTCTCACAGAAGCAGACTTGCATGATGACTTCACATTAAGTTTGCCTTTAACCTTTGGTAAATCTGGAAAATCTTGATCCGATGATAACTCAAAAGATCTTTCAATCAGCAGATCTTGTTTCTGTTTATTTACTTTAAAGGTTTTAATTACAGATTTGCTCTTTTCCTGATTATCCACATCTTGCTGATCAAAAGCCATGTTTTGCCAGTTTACCTTTCCTCTGTCCCTTTGCATTTTTGGGGGTAACGGTTTGATAAACTCCGTTTCACTCTCGGATGAGCCGGGGCTATTGGATGTACTTGCTTGGTGGGATTTCTGCAGAACAGGCTTTGATACAGAACCACGGATATTAGATCCCATTGTTTCAAATCGCTGTTTATTTTGGTAGATCTCTTTCCATGGACCGACATCTTTATACAGCTCACTTATTTGAAAATCAATATCAGCAAGTTCACCCCTTAACTCATCTCTCTTCCTTGCATTTAATTCTTTCATGTCGCCTTCAGAAATTGCTAACACATGAGTTACAGATTTGATTGCCAACCAGTTTTTTCTTTTTATTTTGCAAGGTGGCTAGTTCCTTTAAGGCTTCAGCTACTTTTTCAGCAGTTAGCGTTTCTTTAACTTTGCCTTTAATTTTTGGTTCTTTTGTGTCTGTACCTTTAAGAGACAGTACCTTCTCTTCAGTCAACCCCTCTCCACACAGTCTATGTGCTTTGCTGAGTTTGCATAAACTGGGCTCCTGTACTGGCTCTTGTGCTTTACATACAACACCAGTGCAAGGTCTGGCAGCTGTATCTGGGGTCTCAGTCTCTTGGCAAGTCGGCTGTAACACATGCACTGGAGGGTTAATTGCTGCACCTGACTCCTCCCCCACCTGGCCAACTGATTCCAGCTCACACAGTGGAGCCTCTGCTTGTTTCTCAGCACAGCCCTGGATTCCCTGCTGCTCACAGGCCCCAGTCAAACACTTCTGGGGGGGATTTTGGCCAAGGTTTAATTTCTTCTGCACAGTTTCTTTATGCTTTACATTAATATCAGTTTGTGATACAGACACAGGTTGTTTCCCAGACACATCCACACTCACTATTGGCAGTTCATTTACAATTAAAGGTACAGATTGTGTTTCCATACCTTTGTGCTTTATTCCTTCATCAGTAGCCATTCCTTGTTTTCCTTGCATTTCTTTACTTTGCTTTCCATCCACTTTAACCAGAAGCTCAGTCTTTGCTGCTCCAGGGGGATTGATCCTTCCCTGTGGGGCACCTCTGCGGGCTTCCACCTCCTGAGCACCAGCTGCTGCTGCGCTTCTTTGCTTCTGCCTCCTGCTCTCAGCCACAAACTTCTCCACCTCCATCTCACTCTCACTGCTGGTTTTCCCCCGAGGTGTTGTTGGGGTCCCAGCAGATGAGGATCTTAGCCTTGGCCTTGAAACTTCAGCCACATGGCTAGGCCCCAAAGCCTGGGCCTCAGTTTTCCTGGTAGCCCGACCAGCCCTAGCAGGGCCTGGGCTTGTTCCAGACATTTACAGAGCTCACTGATACACCACCTCTTCCACTGGGGATCAGATAGGATCTGTGCAGCCACTGGGACAGAATGCTCTGTTACACAGATAGCTAGAATCTCAGCCATAAAGCAGGACAGGACTGCTGCTTACAATGGGGATCAGATAGGATCTGTGCAGCCACTGGGACAGAATGTTCTGTTATACAGATAGCTAGAATCTCAGCTGCCATAAAGCAGGGCAGGACTGCTGCTTACAATGGGGATCAGTTAGGATCTGTGCAGCCACTGGGACAGAATGTTCTGTTATACAGATAGCTAGAATCTCAGCTGCCATAAAGCAGGACAGGACTGCTGCTTACAATGGGGATCAGATAGGATCTGTGCAGCCACTGGGACAGAATGCTCTGTTATACAGATAGCTAGAATCTCAGCTGCCATAAAGCAGGACAGGACTGTTGCTTACAATGGGGATCAGTTAGGATCTGTGCAGCCACTGGGACAGAATGTTCTGTTATACAGATAGCTAGAATCTCAGCTGCCATAAAGCAGGGCAGGACTGCTGCTTACAATGGGGATCAGAGAGGATCTGTGCCAATGTGACATGGTACTTTGTGTCTATGTGTTGTTTGTTTTAATTTTACGCTGGAATTATTCAAACAGCAATTTTCTCTGCATTTTTAATAGCAATTAGCGAAGATAATCTATGTGGGCCCTTATCACATATAATAGTCAGAGAAGGAGGAGAAGCGATTCTACCAATACACAAGTCAAGGACAGGAACTTTTACTTGGCGATTTGATACCGGAAACTTCTTTGAAAGCTTTGCTAAAACAGAAGCCGGAGGGAAGATTTGGGACATAAAGGATCAATTCAGAGGGAGACTGAGCAGCACAGAGAATGGATCTTTAATCATCACTAATGTAACTATGAATGAACGAAATCAATACATGGAATGGGCAGACAAAGGTAGCTGTGTCCAAGCGTTTCATCTAATAATCTACAGTAAGTTGCACTAATTGATTCATCTATTATTCGTCGTTTAACAAAAAAAATAAAAATGCTTTTATACATTAAGGGGCCCATTTACTTAGCTCGAGTGAAGGAATAGAGGAAAAAAAACTTTGAATTTCAAATGTTTTTTTTGGCTACTTCGACCATCGAATGGGCTACTTCGACCTTCGACTACGACTTAAAATCGAACGATTCGAACTAAAAATCGTTCGACTATTCGACCATTCGATAGTCGAAGTACTGTCTCTTTAAGAAAAAACTTCGAAGTCAATGTTAGCCTATGGGGAAGGTCCCCATAGGCTTAGCAATCTTTTTTTGGTCGAACAAAAATTGTTTGATTGATGGATTAAAATCCTTCGAATCGAACGTTTTTTTCCGATTTTTTGATCGAACGAATAGCACTAAATCCTTCGACTTCGATATTCGAAGTCGAAGGATCTAACTTCGACAGTCGAATATCGAGGGTTAATTAATTAAAATATTCGACCTTAAGTAAATTTGCCCCTGGAGCTCATTTACTAAAGCAGTGCGTTGCACAAAGGGAAAAATGCCATGTTTCTTTTAACCCAGCGAGCTCACTGCATAAGAGGCATTGAGGGGATCAGATTGTTCCTCCAAACTAAATCAGTGTATTGTAAACTCTTCCTTATCTATAAGCCTGAGACACAAACAGCACTCATGGGAGGTGGCAATAATACCCACGGGGGCAGATTTATCAAAGGCCGAAGTAAAAGTTTGAATTAAAAAAAATTGGAATTTCAAGCTCATTTTCGTGTACTTCGACTAGGGAATAGTCCAAATTCGATTCGTATTTGAAAAAAAATTCGACTTTGACCATTCGCAATCTAAAACCTGCCGAATAGCTATTTTAGCCTATGGGGGACCTCCTAGAACCTATTTGGAGTCAAGTGGGGGACTTTGAAAAATAGAAGGTTTTTTTGGGAAAAACTTTGATTCAAATTCGATTGAATGCGCTATTACTTTGATTGGTACAATTCGAATTCGATCGAAAAAAGGACCTATTCACCCCAAAAAAAAAAAAAAAAAAAGAAGAAGATTTTTTGATCAATAACGATTGGCCTTTTTTAATTTGAATTTTGAAGTTATGGAAGTTCAAAAAAACTCCCATTACTGCAAAATTTGACCCTTGATAAATCTGCCCCATAGTGTAGATGCCGGCCTAAAGAACCCAAATTTGCTTCCATAATACAACGTCATTATACATACCTCCCAACATTTTGGAAATAGAAAGAGGGACAAAAAAATTTGCTGCGTGGAGAGCGGCGACAATTTTATGACCACCCCCATCTTGTGGCCACACCCCCTAATTACCATGTTCATTATACAAAATTGGGCAGGTTATGAAAGTTTGTGCATCCCTAGTAACAATCCAGGACTGCAGGTTGAGTTGTCAAAATTGGGACTGTCCTGCAAAAATGTGACAGTTGGGTGGTATGCCTTATACAGTATTAAAGGTTATCAAGGAAACTAGGAATATATGACAGCTGGGAAAGGTAATAACAGAATGACGGTTGGATAATCCCTTATGTAATCTCAAAATCTGCCCAGGTGCAAAACTGCAGCAAACTTTGCACCTTATTATGACAGAGCAAAGTGGAGGTCAGATGAGGAGAAGGACTTCCACTAATCACTGGGATCAGGAGTCAGGAAGGAGTTAAAGGGATACTGTCATGGGAAAAAAAATTTTTTTTCCAAAATGAATCAGTTAATAGTGCTGCTCCAGCAGAATTCTGCACTGAAATCCATTTCTCAAAATAGCAAACAGATTTTTTAATATTCAATTCTGAAATTTGACATGGGGCTAGACATTTTGTCAATTTCCCAGCTGCCCCAAGTCATGTGACTTGTGCTCTGATAAACTTCAATCACTCTTTACTGCTGTACTGCAAGTTGGAGTGATATCACCCCCCCCCCAGCAGCCAAACAAAAGAACAATGGGAAGGTAACCAGATAACAGCTCCCTAACACAAGATAACAGCTGCCTGGTAGATCAATTTTCTCCTAAAGTGCAGGCACAAGTCACATGACTGGGGGCAACTGGGAAATTGACAAAATGTCTGGCCCCATGTCAGATTTCAAAATTGAATATAAAATAATCTGTTTGCTCTTTTGAGAAATGGATTTCAGTGCAGAATTCTGCTGGAGTAGCACTATTAACTGATGTGTTTTGAAAAAAACATGTTTTCTGATGACAGTATCCCTTTAAGGGAGAAAGGCCGAAAATCAGCCAAACTTTAGCGTCAAGGTGTAGCACAGCCAGTCCCGGACTGGGGTCAATATATATTCTTATAATACACAAAACCCATGAATATCTTGTAAATGATATCCTTATAAACGGTCACTAGTGATGTCATCAGTTATAAAAGGTGACTAGTGATGTCATTTTTGTCACATGACTCACTAAAACTTGTGTATTATAATAAATAAAGTTCTACTTGTTGGAAAATATGAGGAAATAAGAAGTCACTGTGGAGTCCAATGACCTGTATAACTCCTTGGTGACTTATAATATCCTTATATTTTACAATATTCAGTACATAACAATTTATTTGTATTTTTGGCACAGAACCATTAGAAGCTGAAGATATCCTGATCCGACACAATATCACCGGGAAGGAAATGTGTAACATTACACTGACCTGTGCTGTGACTCAACCACAAGTGACCGTCTCTTGGGATGAAACAAATCGGACTGAGGTGGAAGGGGACACTCTACACCTCTATAACGTGAATTCCAATGTGACTTATAGTTGTACAGCACAGAATCCCATCAGCAGAGCCTCCAGAACGATCAATCCTTGGGATCTCTGTTATAAAGGTATTTGACTTCTATTCCACCCACCACCAAAACATAATGGTAGTCTTCCTTGTGAGGCAACTTTGGGCGACTTCGGAAAACCGAAGCAACGCTTATGCCATCCTTCCGGCGATTCACATTCTTGCTGGCGGGAAGGCATTTCAGGGAGATTAGCCGCCCGCCTGTCTGCCACCGCTCTTAGGGAGACTGAGGTTGTGAGATGCACTTTAGGGGGTTATATCCACAGTTGTCGTAGGCACTTTTATAGGTATACATTTTGAACAGGCTGCTTAAAGGGATCCTGTCATCGGAAAACATGTTTTTTCAAAACATATCAATTAATAGTGCTACTCCAGCACAATTCTGCACTGAAATCTATTTCTCAAAAGAGCAAACAGATTTTTCTTTTTGTCAATTTCCCAGCTGCCCCTGGTCCATCAAATATTAGACATTCAATTTTTTTCTAAAATGACCTCCCATTCAAGTTGTGAGTATATTTGAATTTATTAGAGCAAAAAAAATTCACATGAATTCAAAATTCAACCTTTGATAAATCTGCCCATTAGGGGCAGATTTTTTAAGAGTGAATTTGAATTCAAATTTTTGTTTTGGTGTCAAAATTCACACATTTGAATTTTAAACCCCCAATTTGAGTGTAAATTTGAATGTGAGATTTTTCAGACCTCCGCCATGAAATCAGTTCTAATTTGAATATTCAACACATAAAACCTGCTTTAGAAGCCAGTGGCTTGTAAATTGAATCACTTGAATATGTTAATTGCCTTCTTGACATTCGAGTTTTTGAGGAGGGAAAACTTGATTGGAATTCGATTCGATTTTCGGGTCTGGACTATTCGATCGAAGTTCAACCATTGATAAATCTGCCCATTAAGGTCAAATAGTAAATTGGAATTCCAATTTTTGGTGTCAAAATTCACACATTCTAATTTTAATCCCCCAATTTGAATGTGAGATTTATCACACCTCGACCATGGAAACAGTTCTAATTCAAATATTCCCCACCTAAAACCTGAGTTCATTTACAAGTCAATGACAGAATCCCATTGAAGCATTTAAATATGTTAATTGACTTCCGTTGAAGCATCGAATATTAGATCGAATATTAAACGTTGAGATTTCTTCTTAAATAACCTCCCATTCAAGTTGTGAGTACATTCCAATTTATTACAGTAAAAAATAATTCACAGAAATTTGAAATTCGACTTAATAAATCTGCCCATTAAGCTGCAGTTCCCAAAGTGGGGTGGAGGGGAAGAGGCAGTGGTTTGGAGGTCGCAGCTTGAGATTTTGAGAGAATGCCTATTTTCTAGATGCTTCTAGAAGCCCAGTTTGAAGGTTACAAATGGTGAGATCCAGTGACTACTTATGTGCTTCCCTAGATATTTTTGTGACTATGATTGAATGACAATATACCCCCCTTAGTTGACAATTGGGAATGGGATCATGGACTACTGCTTCATGAGATCCACCAATGGGCACCCTTATATATTTATAGGCAGTGGAGTGTTTATAAATTCTGGGACTCTGGATGGTTCTCAAGGCATGGTCCACACTCATCCATTGTATCTTGTTTAATTCTCATCCAGCGAGTCGTGTATCACCAGAACCATGAATATTCCAGCAGGAGCACCATTCTGGATGGTCTTAATCTTCTTTAAGAGGAACAGGCATTATAGGAGGTCAGACAGTGGTTGGTGTCCAAACAAAATAGAAAAGCCCAACAGGAAAGTAGGTTGACTTTAAGAGGTGGGCAAAAGGACCAATGAGGAAACAGTATGGGGTCTATGCAGATAGACGAAGCTGCCCAGCAATGAGGCCTCCACCTGGGAGCCCATCTCTATTATGTCTATGTACATATGTTTCATAGCTACTTAAATGCCACATGTCTCTGGGCCCTGGGCAACCCTTCTTATAATCAATCACTCTTTGTATTAGCACATTACTGGCACCTACCTGCTTTGCGTTGGCTTGATTCAACCATTGTAGGAGAGTCTCGGTTTGTAAATATGTATAATGTTGGAATGTCTGTTGGCAGTGAGGCACCATGTTCCTGATGTATTAATATTTGTGCAAAGCCCTAGGACTGTTCGTTCTACTTTGTTTGCAGAAGAGCTAAGAACTATCATAGGTCAGTGCCCCAGTACATCGTGTGTGTTGCCAATAACTGCTGAACACCAGCTTAACAAAGGCATTGGAATGACATGACATTAAAGAGATACTGACAGTTTTTTTAAAAAAAAAAGAATTATGACAAATCTGGAGATAAATGGGAATAAATGATCTGTGCTACTGTGCATGAGCTGCTATGGGAACCTACTTATTTGACCTGCCTGTTATTAGGAGCGGAACCTGAGGAACTGAGTCCTCCAACAGTTGTACCTCTGTTTGGGATTGCGTTGGATACCATAGACGTGAAGACAGGCCAGGGGTCCCTACCTCTACCTCCAGGAAACGTTTAATTTTTGTAAGGTAAGACTTCCTACTCTGGTTGATGGAGAACTAGAACAGAACTAAGAAGTAGGGCAGATGTAGCCCACCATTGAGTGTGTGAAGTTACAGTGTGTGGACAGGATTATGTTGCTTATGTGGTACCACTGACCCACTTGTACCACGGCGACTCCCGGTACCTTGTGTGCTCCTCAGGGCAGAATGAATTCCTGTCACAGGGATTTCCTTAATTGTTTATCAACAGTCAACCACGTACGTGCAATTAGTAGTCGCTTCTACTGCAATAGTGAAAGATTCCTCCCAGAGGTAAAGTAGACAAAGTATAGGTTAACACACTCCTCCCTGAGAGTAAAGCACCATCCTCAGCCTGGGGTCTTATATTTTGGCACCCTTAATATTATGTTTAAAAATAGCCCCTTTATTTGAGCTCCCTATAGATGTTCACTGGTCCCTGTTTCAAATGAGGGGTGGTCGTGTCCTAACAATCCCTGCCAGACGCACAGGAGGAGAGGGACAGCCAATCACAGCCCTGCAGTCACACAAGCAAAGACAGGTTTCAGTTCCCTATCAGGTCCTGCTAGCTGCTGATTGGTTCCTATTCTACAGTGTCGGCTCCCCTGCACAGCCTGGGAAAGGAGGCAGCAGGAAGTGGAACAAATGGGAGGGACTAGTGGGGATTTTGCAGACATTTTCAATAAAGTAATCAGAAACACAACTTTTTCAAGCACATTCCTTCTATATCTAAAAGAGTTTAATGCACTGGCAAATTCTTGTTTTATGAATTATTAAAGGGATCCTGTCATCGTAAAACATTTTTTTTTCAAAACACATCAATTAATAGTGCTGCTCCAGCAGAATTCTGCACTGAAATCCATTTCTCAAAAGAGCAAACAGATTTTTTTATATTCAATTTTGAAATCTGACATGGGGCTAGACATTTTGTCAATTTCCCAGCTGCCCCCATCTTGTGTTAGGGTGCTGTTATCTGATTACCTTTAGTGATGGGCGAATTTATTCGCCAGGCGCAAATTTGCGGCAAATTTGCGCGATTCACCGCCAGCGAATAAATTTGCGAAATGCCCGCGAAAATTCGCGGAAAAAATTCGCCGGCGGCAAAAAAATTTTTCCTAAAAAACGGGCGCCGGCATCAAAAACGGGCGCCAGCGTCGGAATTTTTTTGCCGTTTCGCGAATTTCGCAAATATTTTTGCCCCGCGAAACGGCGCAAATTCGCCCATCACTAGTTACCTTCCCATTGTTCTTTTGTTTGGCTGTGGAAAAAGGGAGGGGTGATATCACTCCAACTTGCAGAACAGCAGTAAAGAGTGATTGAAGTTTATCAGAGCACAAGTCACATGACCAGGGGCAACTGGGAAATTGACAAAATGTCTAGCCCCATGTCAGATTTCAAAATTGAATATAAAAAAATCTGTTTGCTCTTTTGAGAAATGGATTTCAGTGCAGAATTCTGCTGGAGCAGCACTATTAACTGATTCATTTTGAAAAATTTTTATTTCCCATGACAGTATCCCTTTAAAGATAGAACTGTATCTATATTATTTAGGGATGCACCGAATCCACAATTTTGGATTCGGAATCCCGAAACGAACCGACCCCTAATTTACATATGCAAATTAGGGGCGGGAAGGGGAAAACATTTTTTACTTCCTTGTTTTCTGTCAAAAAGTCACGCGTTTTCCCTCCCCGGCCCTAATTTGCATATGCAAATTAGGATTCGGATTCGGTTCGGCCCGGACAGAAGGATTCGGCCAAATCCTGCTGAAAAAGGCCGAATCCCGAACCGAATCCTGGATTCGGTGCATCCCTAATATTATTAAAAATAAACACTGAAAAATAACACAATTTTCTTTCTTTTTAGGGAGAAAAGGATGAAATAGAAAGAGTTCTGCTTGTTCTCAAGGACTGGCAGCCGCACTATAGCTGCTTTACTAGTAATTGTACAGCATATTCTGATATATTGATCTGAACTGATCATACTCTGTCATTGTATTCAGCACATATTACTTGTCCGTGACCCAATCCCTCAAGCCTTTGGGAGAGGGAAAATAAATGTAATAAAAATTATTTGTCTCTAATAATTTTATATTTTTCCCATTTGTCCATAAAGTATTTATAAATCGTCTCCTTACCTTGTATTTCTGGAACATGGGGCAATGCTGCATTGTGGCTAGCTCAGGTTAAGGGCTGGCTACATCAGCCCCATGTTCAGGTATCATGGGCGGGCAGGGAACAAGTGAGACCAATGGCATTAAGCAATGAAAGTCTCAAAGGTTTGGTTGCACCAACAAGTAATTAGTCAAGAGCTGATTTAGTGAGCTCCACTTTCACTGATGGTAATGGACATATTCCAAGCAAGTATCATGTGATCAGAAGTGCTGCCTTCTTGATTCTATATTCTTTATTGTCTCTGAGGGGCCCAGACATTTTAGTCATCTGTTCCATTGGCAATGAACAGTAACACTAACAACTGAAAGTGGTTTCAAATAATGAGAATATAATGCAGTGTTTCCCTGCACTGGTATAACTGGTGTGATTGCTTCAGAAACTCTACAATAGTTTATATAAACAACTGTATCCTGTGCTTGAATGGCTGCCCCATGGTTACACAGCAGCTTGTTTATATAAACTATAGTAGTACTTATCTGTTATCTAATGTGTATCATGTGCTTGAATGGCTGCCCCCAAGGCTACACATCAGCTTGTTTATATAAACTATAGTAGTACTTATCTGTTATCTACTGTGTATCCTGTGCTTGAATGACTGCCCCATGGTTACACAACAGCTTGTTTATATAAACTATAGTAGTACTAATCTGTTATCTACTGTGTATCCTGTGCTTGAATGGCTGCCCCCATGGCTACACAGCAGCTTGTTTATATAAACTATAGTTGTACTTATCTGTTATCTACTGTGTATCCTGTGCTTGAATGGCTGCCCCCATGGCTACACAGCAGCTTGTTTATATAAACTATAGTAGTACTTATCTGTTATCTACTGTGTATCCTGTGCTTGAATGGCTGCCCCCATGGCTACACAACAGTTTGTTTATATAAACTATAATTGTGGTTCTGAACCCACCAATGTAGGGCAACAGTACATATATATATTTTCATTTCTTTTAAACACTTTAATTTTTTGGTGTTCCTGTTGCTTTAAGATTTAATATTCAATATTGAAGCAGATAAGGTGACTGTAAGGTTACTTTTGGTCAAGTTGACCCGTTATCATCTGCTAAATAGCCCATAATTTGTCCCTAAATTGTGGGAAAATATGGTCCTAGTCTTTACAAAAAACATCGGAAACCCAAAATAATGGAAAACTGTGGGTAAAAACTAGTGTATTCTAACCCTTCTGTGAAACAGGGTCAATGGGCAACACCAGTCTTCATTGATGCCCCTTTGTCACCCCTTTCTGCTGCTGAATTGGCAGAGAACCTGCACACTTCAGAGTTAGGATCAGAGCAAAGGAAAGATTATTTTGATTAATTTCACCTAGTCTTCCTCATTAGCCCTCGTTCTCTCTTTACATTGTGACACATATGGTCCTTGTTTAAACACAAAACCCGCCACCTCCTACGCCACTGTGAAACGAACCTTAAATATAAACTTGTTTTGGTTAATTTTACCCAGTCTTCTAAATTAGCCCATTTTGGTCACTAAAATGTGAAAAATTCTGGATTTCACATAAAACATTAGGACCCTCCAATGCCGTTGTGAAATAAAGATCATAAAATCCATGGATTTCTGTTGGTATATTTCACCCATTATCAGAACTTTCAACTTTGTGGTAGGGGGAAATTGATGAAAATTTCCGGGTTTGTGACATCATGGGAAGTGACATCACGAGAGTGTGCAGAGCCTCTCCTGAAGCTGCAGAAACTGTTCTGCTGATGTCACTGAAGTAGCCAACGATCTTCAGAAATGAGGGGAGACGGGAGACCGGGGGAGACATCGTAAAATCTGGTAACTCCCGATACAATAGGGGGAGTTGACAGCTCTGCATTATATTCTCCTAAATTAGACCAGAATTTGTCCCTTAATTGTGAAAAATATTGCCTGGTCTTCACATTCGACACCCAACAAGACTCAAACAACTATAATAGTCTGAGGGTCACTAGGGTGCAGCTGGTGTGGTTTAACCCCTCTGTGTAACAGGGAAAACCCCAACACCCTTTTCAACCCCAGAACTTTGTGCTGTGGAAATGAGTGGGAATCTGCACACGCCACGGAATAAGGAGAATTTTGGGCTGTATGTGGCTATATAAGTGGTCCTTTGGATTTGGTTTTATGGAGGCGCATCTTCCCTCAGCATATTCCACATCCTAATACAGAGAGCAACCCACTCATTGACGCTGATACATCACACAACTACAAGTCATTCTATTCCCAATAGAGGGGCGCCCTCTGTTGTATTTTGGCCATACTAACAATACCCTGGTTATACATAATCATTCCATGCTGTAGAGCAGGGATCCCCAACCTTTTCAACCCGTGAGCAACATTCAGAAGTAAAAGGAGTTGGGGAGCAACACTAGCATGAAAAATGTTCTTGGGGTGCCATATAAGTGCTGTGATTGGCCATTTGGTAGCCACTACATTGAGGCTCTGTTTGGCAGTACACCTGATTTTTATACAACCAAAACTTGTCTCCAAGCCTGGAATTCAAAAATAAGCACCTGCTTTGTGGCCACTGGGAGCAACATCCAAGGGGTTGGAGAGCAACATGAGCTACTGGTTGGGGATCACTGCTGTAGAGCATTGAACAAATCTTTCCCCTCCCCCTTTATAAAAATATAAGTGGCTTCCAAAAAAGTGCTATGGATGAATGACTATGAGTGACAGTGACTCACAGTAAGGTGATTCTTAAAGAACACACACAATTCATGCAAAGTAAATAAATAAGTGCTACATTTTATATTTACTTTTTGCTGCAGTTCAGTTTAGGAAAAATATTGACAAAGTTTCGGGGGCCCCTAAAATGGTTGTGTATGTGTTAAAATGATACATTCATTCCAAAGGGCCACCATAATAAATACTGAGCTCACGTGTTTTAAATAAGAACAGATTTGGTCCAGGGATGTAATTTACAGTATTAATACAGGGGAGGTTTCACACTCTTCAGCACCTTAGCACTTGCTCCTGTGGCAATGATAAATGAGCCCTTATTTCTTGATCTAGATATGTTGAAAGAATCAAGATTCCAAAGTTGAAACTGGAAAATGTCAAAGTAAATCTCCTGGAGGCCTTGGTGGGGCTTGCACTAACTGCCACCATTCTATACTATATTTCACTATATTTCATATTTCAGTCCTCTTTCACCAGGCACCTCTCCCTGGTTTCCAGTAAGGTGTCCCCAATATCTTATGGTTCTGGCTTCTTCTTTAGTGAGGCCTTCTGCATCAGATTCTCCAGCAATATAAACCCCTCCATAGAGAGGCGACAAAGAGCAAAAACGAAAACCCCCTATTTCTGAAAATGTCTAGACTTGCACAGAATGACTTACTTATAAAACTTGGAGCCAACGAATGTGTATTGATCAATGTCTTCTAGAAGAATTTTGGTTGGTTGATCTTACTACCATTTTATTAGGCTAAGAGGGCTCTCACAACACCTTTGGTATTTTTATTTATCTATGCAGCTGTTGATTTTAATACAGTTAAAAACAGATTTTTATATATGGTTTGCCAAAACCCAGAACAATCCATATGGTTCCAGGCTTGGCTCACTCCTCCACTTATAACAATCAACTTTTGCTTTGGGAGGAGCCCTCAACTATATTTTAGATGCCGCTAGGCCTTAAAGTGAGAGGACCAAGTGGGAAAGAGTGTTGTAGAAGAACAGGCCAAGGTTGATACCAATCAGACAGTGCAGTACTGAATCAAAAGTTAAAGACGTAGTCAAGGTCACAAGTCAGGGTCAGAAACAACAGTAGCGCAGTACAAAATCATGATCCAAGAGAATGGTCACAAACAGGCAAGTGTCAAGACAGGCAGAAAATCAGAGAAGGTCAGGAACAGCCCAGATACACTTGAACCGCAAAGATAAACTATTAGAAATAGAACTACATTGGACAATGAAAATTTTACTTTGGCTACTAGTACAGGATGTGGCTTTCAAGAAGAATGACAAGAAAATGAGTATGAGAGAGAAATGGGTATGTCTCTTGGATGTAGTCTTCATCTTGGTCCTAATAGTCTCTTGTTTTTTTACAAAGGTAGGACATAATTCCTGCAGGTGCCTAGGGTTGTGTCTCTTCTGTCTTTGCTACATTAAAATGTTTGCATACAGTTGAGAGTAGGTTTACTAAACTGTTTATTTAAGCAGCAGGCTTTGCTTGAGGTCCATGTGAGATCCATTGTCTTCCTCCTTCTGTTTTAAGGCAGGGCAGACAAAGAATACCTTTGGTAAAAGTACAGAGTTGATATTATTGCCCTGTGCCCAAGCTTTAGCATCTGCCGGCTGTACCCATAATAGTAAAAGAGGCCTTCTGAGTAATCCAATAGCTCCTAAACTTTGTGGTTGGCCTCTCACAGCATTGGCTTAGGTGGCTGAGCCTGGAGACCAGTTAAGATGATCTAAAGTGATAATGCACCGTTATACCCCTAGATATTCAATTCCAATATAGAGGTTATCTTATGGGTGAGCTTTGGAGTGAACACTGTCATTGTCATAGTTGTCATGTTCCAAATTATTTTATCCTTTGTATCACATTGGCTTCGTCATAAGAATGGTTTAATAATCTGTGAAACAGTGCTTTACAAGGAAGCCCAGGGAAAGACAACAAAAAGAAAAAAAATATAGGAATATAGTGTAGTAAGTTATCTCCAATTTGGCCAATTCTTTGTTTGAGTAGTCAATTATTTGTGAAACCCACTCCAGCATTCACCATAGTTTCTAGGGGATCACCATCAGGGCAAGGTGGGAACTCATAAAGTTTAAGATTATTTTGCACCTATCTGGTGATTCTGTTATCCTTGTTATGCAAAGATCAATCCGGATATGCTATGAGAGATGTGCTTCATATAGTGTAAAAAAGTTTTTTAATAAATAAACGTAGGTTAAAAGTTACACTCACATAAAAACATGCAAAATGGGCACTTAGCAGTTGTTTCCAGTTTCCAAGCGTCTCTACCTGATCCGTTGTGTTGGGGTTTAAGTATGTTCAAGCTGGCATATTCCCCATAGGACCCCACCAAAAAATTGGTGGCCAAAATTGGTCACCCCCCCACATTCTAAGAAAATTGGTGGCCAGGGCCCCTTAAACGTCCATGCCTTCCCGAAGTCAGCAGCTGTCAGAAAGATGGGGGGCCCCGCTAATCAAGTAAGTGTGGCATGACCGGGCCCCCCTTACCCTCGGGCCCCCTACAACTCTCCCCCCTGTCCCCCCCTGATGGCTGCCCTGGACCTAACCGTCACCCCTAACTGGGGTGATAAAGTATTACACAAGTCTACATGAGTTTTAATATAATTTCAGATTTTTGTATTTCCTTCAAAACATGAAGGTTTATTGGGACGGCAATGGGCTCTGCTATGTGTCACCCACAATTAAGACTTCCTGTAACTGTTGGTACCTGTTGGAGCTGGAACTTGGATTCTACCATTAGTGATGGGGGCGAACACATTCGCGAGACACCAATTGGCACAGATTCACCCATCACTACCTGCCACCCATTGTTACTAACGATTAGTAGACCAGAGAGCTTACAATCTAAAACTGGCACTAGCTCCATTAACCTAGTGTTTTTGCCCTGCTAAAAATATACCCAGCAGTAGAATGCAAATGCCAACTAATATCTAAAATACAATAAAACAAAAGCAATACATTCCCCCCCCCAACGAGTGAGCTTGGTGGTCGAAAATCCCAGTTTCTATCACTTTAAAAATAAAAATTAAAGACCAGTTCAAAAGTTGCTTTCTATAACATACTAAAAGTCATCTTATAAGAGGAAACCCTTTAATAAAAAAAGGTCATACACTTCTTCAGCCTGTGCAGAAATAAAACAGGAAACATTTAGGGGCATATTTATCAAGGGTCGAATTTCGAATCGAAGAAACTTTAAAATTCGAATTCAAAAAGACCAACCGAAATCAAGTCGAAGTTTTTTTTGGTCGAAATGGTCCGTTTTCGATTGAATAGGTCCGTATTTGGCCGAATTAGAATCGTTCGAATTGAAGGAATAGCGCTTTTCATTGATTTCGATTCAAAGTTTTTCCCAAAAAACACTTAGATTTTTCAAAGTCCACCAATTGACTCCAAGTAGGTTCTAGCAGTTCCCCCACAGGCTAAAACAGCAATTCGGCAGGTTTTAGAATGGTAGAAGTCGGATTTTTAAAGAGACAGCACATGATAAATTTCGATATTTCTAATTTTTTTCAAATTCAAATCAAATTTCGACTATTCCCTAGTCGAAGTACACAAAAAATAGCTTGAAATTCATTTGAATATTCACCTCGACCTTTGATAATCTGCCCCTAAATATTATCATCTCATGTCTGGTAATTCAGAAACTGCCCATAAGGAACAGATGGAATGAGAAATCACATTTATCTAGCAGCCAAATACCAGAAATGCACAATATTCTGTCTCAGACTGTAAATAGCCTCAAGTGAGGTCATGGGAGGCCTTTTGATTGATTGGGGCTGGGGCAAGTAACATACTCACCAGTTCTTAAATAAATAGTGGAGGTTGTACAGAAGAACAGGAACGGCGATGGGCACATACTGTATCACAGAACAAAAAAGGAAAAATCACTCAGGTTAACTACAAAGGAGAAATTGTTATAGCTTAACCTGTCAAGGTCACCTTAATGGACTTATCTCTGCTTTCTTCTACATCACATTTACCATTCTGCCAGGTGTGACGTACGTTATTCCAGCTAAAGAGTCAACTTGCTATTTTCTTCTTTCTCTTATCAGCTGTGTTTTGTACTGCACTATGTGGGCCTTCAATAGGAATAATAAAAGCTGAAGGAGAAGATGCCCACCTACAGGTGAATGTGACGGGCACCATAGACGTCTACTGGAACATTATTACACAAATTTGCGGTGAATTTCCACATTTCGGCACAAGCAAATTAATTTGCGTGTCAGAATTGGCGTGTGCATAAAAATTGTCGCACGTCAAAATTATTTGGACGCCCATTGCCTTTAATGCATTTTGACCAAATAGTCACGTGTATAAAAACTGTCGCTTGCATCAAAATTATTTTGACGCCCGTTCAATAGGTTTCACAAATTTTGCGGCACAGATTCGCCCATCACTACCTGCCAACCATTGTTACTAACGATCAGTAGACCAGAGAACTTACAATCTAAAACCGGCACTAGCTCCATTAACCTAGTGTTTTTTCCCTACTGAAAATATATTGTAAGACCAAACCATGCTGGGCCAGTGTTAGTGAAGGTACGTCGGACCCTGAGTTGGTCCGTATGGTGTTTATCTCCTCATACTCATATCACAGAAGCTTGATGATAAGGAGAAACTAAGTGCAAACAGGAAAGGTTGTGGGAGCACTCCATGGCTTAATAAAAATGTAGTGAAATACAATGGAAGTGCTACTGATCTGGCCAAATTAACTACAAACATAGAGAAAAAGAAGAGAAACTTTTCTTGTGACTCTACAGTAAGTGCTGGGGAGGCAGGCTGTTTAAAAGAGGAAACGGAAACCAACCCTACATCATTTCTGGCTAAATCAGATGAGGGTACAACGCAGCATGTCTTCATTCTTTGTCTACTTCTTCTTCATTGTCGTACACATATCCCTACCTAAATGTAAGTACCAGCTTTTGACTGAGGCTTCAGTCTGATGGGCTTCACATAGCAGTACATTTTAACGGGTCCGGAGGGGGACTGTAAGATGGAGAAATGCGGTATGGACCCAGACGCATCACTGGGAGTGGCTATAGGCAATAAAGTAGAGGTGCACTTCATTGGTGCAAGTAGATAAGTCCAAAACTTAAATAACAGGCTGGAAAATAGATCTTAATGCTGGGAAGTTAACTTCTCTCTGTCGACTGCTTGTGGCTTAGCAAGTGCATCGAGATATTACAACACACAAAGCAGGGGCTGCCGTAAAGAGGAAGATCATAAATTATATCTGTTCTGCACCTCGGAGACTGACATGATCTAAGTGTCTTTGCAAATGATCCTAATTTTACTTTTTTATACTTATCGAGTTTAGTTGGACTGCTTAGAGGGGTTCCAGGCTACAGTTTCAGTTTGACCGAGTCCTGGACTGATTCAATTGCCTTGCGTATAACCCAAACTATTAACACTCACATTCATACTATTAACACTCCACTCAAAAAAGTATTTTGCATAATCAAAGAAAATATTTCTAATTCTAATCAACTCTCCATTATACATTTGTGGAGTACAGTACCTTTTTAATAATTGACGCCCTCCAAGCACCACTTATCCCATTCCCAACTACCAGATTTCTCTTGAGCTTCTGCCATTCATGGACATCTCTACCATCACCTATAATCTCTACCATCAACCTAAGCCCTCTCAGTATGGTGACGGAGGTTTTCTTATTGGCCCAGAGGTACTGAGTGTAGTTTCTGTTTTATATTCTATATAAGGGGAGGGAGCACCTGGCACTGGTTCTTTGGGCTCCAATTGGTGCCAGAGTGGGAAGTGCTGGAGGGCTTGAGGCAGGAGTCCTCAGTAAGAAGAACAAGTCTTAATGTAACCAAGGCTGTAGTGAAGCTGGGAATATTTGGTGTACAAACCAAGTACCTTACTGTCCAATAACTCTACAGTTCCGGTGCTACACCCTTTAGAGCAGCTGGAGGAGTGTATTATGTCTAAAAAAGGGTCAAGCTTCCAAACACTCCCAAAAACCCATCTGTTTGAAGAAGTCCTTACAATATACCCAGAATCAGCAGAACTCAACATGCCTTAAAGGAAAATAAACCTCTCACTCTGCTTTGGGTGTTATCCCGCCTTTGTAAATCCCTTTTGTATCAGGGAGAAAGGATTTGGACAGGTGATAGAGCACGGTGCTGCTTCTGGGCTGTACTGAGCACTATCAACCCCATAAAGCAGAATGGTGATCCAACTGTTCACAGTAAATTCATTTTTATATATATATCAGAAGGTTCATAAACATTTATATTATTTTCTTAATGTTTCTTCCTTTTAAGACCTTTTTCTATTCTACAGTGTTATTCAAACCCCATGCCTGGTTACTAGATCAAGGCAATCCTAGCAACCAGAAAGCACAGCTGCAGAGCAAGTCATTAAAAAAAAATCTAAAATAAGAAATTAAATAACGGCTACATTGTAAGAACTAATTGTAAGGAGCATTTAACATTTAACAGAAAACAGAAGTATTCTCTTGCACAACTGAGTTTTCAAGTCAAGGCAGCCTGTGGCCTTCTGTAATGTTGTTGAACTATGATTCCCTGCACCCACCCTTCTGCACATGAAAAACATGAAAACAAATTTGTTCTTTCAGCGGAAACAGTGTCAGCTAGAAGCGGTTGTGTGGGTGGGTTGGAGGAGCTAATGAAGAGAGGAGAATAAAGCACAATTAGCCTCTGTACTATTTCTCTGAGTGATAGGGAAATGTATAAGGGACTAAACTAAACTGAGCTCTGTGACTTGTGTCTAGTGATGGGCGAATTTGCGCCGTTTCGCGCGAAAAAAATGTTTTTGACGCCAGCGAATTTTTTCCACGAAGTTTCGCGGGCTTTTTGCGAATTTATTCGCTGTCGGCGAATCGCGCAAATTCGCTGCGAATTCGCACCTGGCGAATAAATTCGCCCATCACTACTTGTGTCTGTGGAGTAGATAGGAAACTACTGAATATAATTTCTTTCACTTTCAGATGGCATAGGGAAGTGAATTTAATGATTCAAGGTCATTTCGTTTTAGAAGCAGCACTTAGCAATTACATTTTTAGATTCTAGCTACGTTTATTACAGAGCATTGAATCACAGGGACACCGACTGTATCAGAAACCCATTATAAGCGGCCAAATAAGTCTAGTTTTATGCAGATTCCTGACTTTTAGAGATAAAAAAACACCCAGCAGTAGAATAATGAATTTTCAAAATGTTGCTCCAGAAATCTGAAAACTTCAGATCGCAGGGCAGAAAACAAGTTTAGCCCTATAAACAGGTATGGGACTTGTTATCCAGCATGCTCGGGCCTGAGGGTTTCTGGATAATGAATCTTTCCATAATTTAGATCTTCATACCTTAAGTCTACTAGAAAATCATAGTTCAACAACATTACAGAAGGCCACTGACTTATATACTGAACTTTACCAGCTGTGAAAACTCAGTTGTGCAAGTGAATACGTCTGTGTTCTGTTAAATGTTAAATTATCCATACAATTACAGGTATAGGATCCCTTATCCGGAAACCCGATATCCAGAAAGCTAAGAATTACGGAATGGCTGTCTCCCATAGACTCCATTTTATTCAAATAATCCAAATTTTTAAAAATGATTTCCTTTTTCTCTGTAATAATAAAAGAGTAGCTTGTACTTGATCCCAACTAAGATATAATTAATCCTTATTGGAAGCAAAACCAGCCTATTGGGTTTATTTCATGTTTAAATGAATTTCTAGTAGACTTAAGGCATGAAGACCCAAATTACGGAAAGATCCATTATCCGGGAAACCCCAGGTCCCGAGCATTCTGGATAACAGGTCCCATACCTGTAGTTCTTACAATGTAGCCTTTATTTAATTTTCTTGTTTTAGATGATTTTTTTAATGACTTTTTTAATGATTTATACTGTCATGCGTTCTGGGGTATTATACATGGAACTGGCACTGGATTAATACTTTGTGATTAGTCATATCCTTTTCAGCCTATGTAGAAATAAAACAGGAAACATTAAAGATTATCATCTCATGACTGGACCACTTTCATTTTGACTCTTAAAGGGGACCCTTCGCTCAAAACAATTATTCAAAATCCTATTTTATCACATTAGTCAAGCAAAATTAACTTTAATTATACTATAAAAATTATTTGAATCTTCTTTCCTTCGTTCTGGGAACTCATAATGATAGCAAGCAGGCAGCAGCCATTTTGTGGACACTGTTATTAAGACAAGTCTTGTATCATCTCAGAATCTTGTTTGTGCACCAGAATGGGGGACCTGATGTCCATCCCCATGTCCTGGCTACACAATTAAATGGTGAAGAGAACGGGGGGAATGTGGGGAGAGCAGTGACATTTAGAAAGTGCTGAACAGGGTCAGACTGGGAGGGCCCGGGGCCCACCGGGACTAATGTCCAGGGCCGCCTCCAACCTCCCGCCCAGGCCTGGACTGGGAGTCAAAATAGGCCCTTCCATTTCAAGTACACAGAGGCCCAAACAGCCCCCTACCAGCCCACTATATGGTAACTTTCTATGGAACCATACAGCAGCCCCTCTGGCATTTGCCAGAACCCACAGATTGCCAGTCCGGGCCTGCTCCCGCCCCCCTACTATGACACGTCAAGAGTGCCTGTGTGAATGCCTCGGGAGAGGGGACTGGGGTTGGGAGAGGGGACCATTAAGGGTCGGGGCCCACCGGGTTTTTTCCGGTATCCCGGCGGGCCAGTCTGACACTGGTGCTGAATGGAAAGTGAAAGTAATTGTCTGCCCTGCCCCTGAGGAGGGGCAGGCAATATTTGATTGACAGCTGAGATTTTCAAATGAGCTTACAACAGCTATGAATACTTTAATAAAAAATAGAAATTGGATTTCATGTTTAATTTGAAAAGGACTTTTATTATACAGCTTTTTGTGTCTGGGTGACTGGTCCACTTTGATTCAGAAACTGCCCATAAGGAACAGATGGAATGAGAAATTACATTTATCTAGCAGACAAATACTAAAATTGGACAATATTCTGTCTCAGACTGTAAATAGCCTCAAGTGAGGTCATGGGAGGCCTTTTGATTGATCGGGGCTGGGGCAAGTAACATACTCACCAGTTCTTAAATAAATAGTGGAGGTTGTACAGAAGAACAGGAACGGCAATGGGCACATATCCCAGCAAAAAAAAAAAAGAAGGAAAAATCACTAATGTTTTCATTATTCAACTACAAAGGAGACATATCTCAACCTGTCAAGGTCACATTAACGTACTTATCTCTTCTTTCTCCTACATCACATTTACCATTCTGCCAGGTGTGACGTACGTTATTCCAGCTAAAGAGTCAACTTGCTATTTTCTTCTTTCTCTTATCAGCTGTGTTTTCTGTATGTGGGCCATTAATAAGAATAATAAAAGCTGAAGGAGAAAATGCCCATCTACATGTGAATGTGACGGGGACCATAGACGTCTACTGGAACAGTATTCCCGGGGATAGAAACTTTGCCAAAACAAAACCTAATGGTGAATTGGAAATTCTAGATGATCGGTATCAGGGGAGACTTCAGGGCTTGAAAGATAGTTCCTTAGTTATAAGAAATGTAACCAGGAGGGACGAAGCCAACTACACCGCAGATATAAACAGAGGAGAATCCAAATGCAACCAGAACTATTTTCTCCGAGTCTACAGTAAGTATTTTACTCAAGTGATTGGCCCAATTGGCTTTACTGGATTGTGGGAAATCTTTGTATTGTTTGTCAATACTTGCACTTCCTACATGGTAATGCTTGCCAATCTGTGAAGTGAACCATGTGCAAAGTTTAACTGGACTCAATGCCACTATTTTACTTTAATCCATCTCTAACCTCTACTTCTAAAAATGCTCCAAAAACTGGTACATTATTCCATAAAACCCCTATTTATATAGTGGCCTGTACACCGTAATTGGGACAATACAGCAAATTTGCAGCACATAACACGAATAGTTAACTGCCCTTAAACCTTAAACCCTCCCCCCACGGCCTACTGCCGCCCATCATTTAACACATGGTATCTACTGTTAGCTACTGTGTGTTAGCCACAGGGCTGCAACTTCCAACCTCAATGAATTTCCTACAACAAATAGGATGGAATGTAACCTGTATTTATCCTGCCTTGTTTTCTGGGTATTATACATGTAATTGACACTCTATTTATCCTGCCTCGTGTTTTGGGGTATTATACATGGAATTGGCACTGTATTTATCCTGCTGTGTATTCTGGGGAATTATATATGGAACTGGCACTGTATTTATCCTGGGGTATTATATATGGAACTGGCACTGTATTTATCCTGCCTCCTGTTCTGGGGTATTATCCATGGAATTGGCACTGTATTTATCCTGCCTCCTGTTCTGGGGTATTATACATGGAATTGGCACTGTATTTATCCTGCCTTGTGTTCTGTGTATTATTCATGGAATTGGCACTGTATTTATCCTGCCTCGTGTTCTGGGGTATTATACATGGAATTGGCACTGTATTTATCCTGCTGTGTGTTCTGGGGTATTATACATGGAATTGGCACTGTATTTATCCTGCTGTGTGTTCTGGGGTATTATACATGGAATTGGCACTGTATTTATCCTGCTGTGTGTTCTGGGGTATTATACATGGAATTGGCACTGTATTTATCCTGCTGTATGTTCTGGGGTATTATACATGGAATTGGCACTGTATTTATACTGCTGTGTGTTCTGAGGTCATTATACGTGGAACTGGAACTGTATTTATCCTGCCATGTGTTCTGGGGTATTAAGATGGAATTGATTCTGTATTGATCCTGCTGTGTGTTCTGGGTTTCATAAATGGATCATGAAGGAGTCTGTAAAGAAAATCCCTTTAATCCGTATCACCAAATACAAAAATCACCCCCCATCTATGTCTGCCAGTACGTAAGGATTATAGCACATGGCCCCTTAGAGACTTCTAGTTCTTGGCCTGAATGTGTTCATTTTGGGGCTGAGATCTGCTTGTTCTCATAGTGACATGTGATTCCCACTGAAGGCAGTTTTGGGCACTTCTCCACCCTCTAACCTACTACTACCACCCACAGGCCTGCCACCTGCCCCTATATAGAGCAGAACTCATTGGGGTCATAAAACTTCTTCCACCAATTGTCTTACTTGCCCTTTCAAACTAAAATCAATTTGAATTGACTCTCCTTTGTGTGTTGTGTGTCATTTGTCATGTAGAAGTACTAACAGATAAAGACATCCAGATTTATAATGAATCCAGTGGAAACGAGACCTGTAACGTCACCTTGACCTGTGCAGTAAATGGGTTGGTTGGAGCAGATGTAACGGTAACTTGGAATAACACAAACAGGGAAAACACAAAGGATCCCACTATTCATCTCTACAATGGGGAAGCCAATTCTACTTACACCTGCACTGCGACAAATCCAGTTAGCACTGCCTACAGGAGTATAGTGCCATCAATATTCTGCCTGAGACGTAAGTTGATGTACCTCCTCTTATCAGTGCTTCCATGTTTCTAATGTTTGGTTGGCCAATCATGTTTGGACCCCAGCAATTTATCAATTAAGATTTCTTGAATTCCTCCTTTTAAACTTGCTTCATTATTTTTAATTTGGTTCCAGTGACTGATGATACTTCTTTAGAGAGGAAAGAAAGTCCAACAAAAAGAAAAAACAATCGTTATTATATATCATCGATTCCTATAGTTCTGATTTTGGTCGTCATTGCAACTCTATGTTGCTGGAGACAGAGGGTAAGTTGCACGTATTGCACTAATTCTTTTTTCTTTTCATCTGTGGATCTCATTTTGATGTGAATAAAATTTATATTGAGACTTGTAAGTGGATAATCTTCATCGTCAAGCAGATAGTGATCCATTCCCAGAGATGGTTTTGATTTTTTATTAAAAAATTCTTTATAGTTTGCTATATTGCTAATAAGAGCAGTTCTTTCATTCAGTAAGATTACTGTATGCATCCTTTGGCTTAGTGATTCCCAAAATTTTGGCTTGCTCTCCTGGGGGCGGGTGGAAGAGCAGCAGCTGAAGGCAAGGCCAGTTAATGTACGATTTAAAAAGAGTATTTTCATATATACCCTTCAGAACCCAGGAAGAAGGTCAGGTAGGGGTTTTCATATATCGGTGTTTATTAGTAGCACCACTTTGGGTTTCGACCGAACACTGAACTTCTTGTCTGCGCCACAACTGCCCTAGGTGGCAAGAAACACAAAGGCGATGCGGCTAATGGCGGAGCTCACCCGTAGTACGCCGGCTCCTGCTGAGTCGCAGCTCTCGCTATACATCTGGCTCCTTCTAGCCGGCTTAACACATACTTCAATGGTATCGCTACGGAGCGCCGATCAAAGCAGTCACGGAGTCAGGCGTTTGAATATCAAATTGTTGGCTTTATTAAGCGCATTAAAAGTACAGTGGAGGGGGATTACAACTAGCTGCCTTTCACACCCGTGGGAAGCCCCATTGACCTGACTTGCTTCTAGATAGCACCTAACAAGGAACAACCTAACCAACTGAGCAGGCTTTAAAGTCGATACCTCCACCAGTTGAGTCTTAGGCCAAAGAAGAAATGATTCTTTTTCAACATCCCTATGTAGGTTCTGGAACCTCTAGAAAGTTGGAAATCCCCTGCAGAGCCAAGCTGAAGGGTTGCTACTACCTGCTGGACAAACAAAGCATGATGGATACAAGAGCTAGACATATCCATCTTTTCTTGCTAACATACTCATGTTTTGACACCACTATAGCTTCTTCTCAAGACAGCTTCATGGAACTGTTACCTCCTTGCAGTTCATTCTCTAGATCAGGGGTCCAAACAGGGGCGATCCTGGCCCCTCCGCTGCCTGAGGCAACAGCAGTTGCTGCTGCCCCCCCTCCCCTGAAAATTCGCTCTTAAAGTAAAAGGAGCAGCATTTTTGCTGCCCCTGGTACCTAGTGGGGGGCTGCCGCCTGAGGCGACAGCCTCAACTCGCCTCATTGGCGTAGCACCCCTGGGTCCAAAACCTTTTTGACTCTTGAGCAACATTCAGATTTAAAAAGAGTTGGGGAGCAACACAAGCACAGAAAATGTTCCTGGGTGGTGCCAAATAAGGGCTGTGATTGGCTATTGGTTGCCTCTATATGGAATGACAGCCTACAGGAGACTCTGTTTGGCAGTACATCTGGTTTTTATGCAACCAAAACTTGCCTCCAAGCCTGGAATTTAAAAATAAGCTCCTGCTTTGAGGCCACTGAGAGCAACATCCGAGGGGTTGGAGAGAAACATGTTGCTCACGAGTTACTGGTTGGGGATCACTGCTCTAGATAGACAGTATTAGATGAACAACCTGTTTTATCCTCTTTTCTACGGTTTCAGAGTTGTTATTGCTTGAGTTGCTTACTATATGCTCTCTACAATTTGATGAGTACACAAGCAACTTAATAGGCAACAAAATGAGCTCAAAGGTTAGACATATTCAGCTTTCGTGTTACACCTTCAATCTTTCAATTAATGGAATGCCTTACGCCTCCCAAGGCCCTCATTGATTCACCGATTGTTTTCCTAACTACCTCTCCTATTCCCTCTCTACTCTCTTTTCTTTGCCCACCCACCCACTACATCACTTTCATCCCACTTATCTCCTTACATATATCTTGTCTCCTTCTTTTTCCCTCCTTTACTAAAGTGCAGTGGGAGCTCCATTGTGCCATTTTCAAAGTTTACTATGCAAGACATGTTAGACAACAGATTCCTTTAAAATTTAACTTTATCTTAATGTTTTAATTCTCCCTAGAAAAGAATTGATTGTCAATCCTATGATATCCAAAGGCAACATTAGTGTTGTTTCTTAATCAAGAAACACTTGTTAAAAAAGGTAAGTCTCCCCAATGGAACAAAAAGCATTATCCAGATTTTTATATCAGCAAACCTCAGTCCTCTCAAGTTCTGGCAGCAGATATTGTTTCCATTGATGTCCTTTGTAAGCACTGGAGCCCAAAACTGCATGGCATAATCTAGATGGGACCTTACCAGTGTTTTGTGAGGAGGAAGAATAACCCTCTCCTCCCATGAGTCTGTAGCCCTTGTTATACAGGACAGTATGCTGCCAGCCCTTCCTGCTACTGACTGGCATTGCTTTCTGCAGCCAAGTTTATTATTATTTAGTACCCCCAAGGCCATCTCCACAATGCATTTTCCTAGTTCAGTCCCATTAAAGGAAAACTATACCCCCAAAATGAATACTTGACCTAACAAGTATAGTTTGTTTGGTATGTTTATGTGCACTGTGAATCGTACAATCCCAAGGGGCTGCCCTTATTATTTGTCAAGATCATGTTGCAAGTGCCACATCCTGGATGGAATTAATTGGGCTGATAATTTTGTGTCATCTGCAAACACTGATACATTACTTACAATTCCCTCCCCTAAGTCATTAATGAACAAGTTAAATAAAAGTGGCCCCAATACTGAGCCCTGAGGGACCCCACTAAGAACCTTACTCCAAGTAGAGAATGTCCCATTAACAACCACCCTCTGTACCCGATCCTGTAGCCAGTTTCCTATCCATTTATTACAACTTCTTACTTACCTCATCATAAAAATCAAATTAGTCTGATATGACCTATCCATCATAAAGCCATGCTGATTACTGCTCATAATGTCATTTACCAGGACATACTTTTGATAGTGATTCATTAACAAGCTTTCAGACATCTTTCTCAATTCAGATGACAGACTTACAGGCATGTAATTGCCAGGCTGAGATTGTAATCTATTCTTATATATTGGACATGCACACATACACACTTTCCTCAAATCCATAGGTATGAGACTCAGAGAAAAAAAGGAAAAATGGTCTGTCTAAAAGCTTTTAGGGTGTATTTCAGAAAAGATTTGTATTTCCATGTTATGGGCCTGGCTAAGAATTTCTGAATTAGTAAAATTAGCTCTGAAAAATAAGCAGAATATCGGTTACTTGAATACTTACTGATACCTATAATGAATAAATGGAAAAAAATCATCTGTATTTTTATTCTTGTAGCTACACCAAAAACAGAAGATACAAAAGGATTTCAAAAAATTTAAAATCCTGGATGTACTAGATGACAAATTGGAATGGACATGGTATTCTGAAGAAGAAAGATGCAAAATAATACAAGGGTAGAAACCTCAACAAAATATGTTCTAGCTACTTAAACTTTTTTTTTGGGGGGGGAGGGTAGTGTGTTCATAATGATATTCCATAATTAACAGAGAAAAGAAAATCATAAATACACAAAGTGCTGGAGCTGAGGGGAGTTGTACCTTTTTTTTAAAGGATTGCCAATAGCAGGGGACAGGCTGGGTTCAGTCAGAGAATAGGGATGTAGCGAACCGCCGATAATGTGTTCGCGAACGCCATTCGCGAACACCGGCAAAAAATGCGAACAGTTCGCGAACAGTTCGCGAACTTCGAACATCCGAAAATCGTTCGATTCGAACGATCGGAGGATTTTAATCGTTCGATCGAACGATTTTCGTTCGAATCGAACGAAAATCGTTCGATTTTAGCGATCGAATGGTCGAATGGTCGAACGATTTTGACGCGAACGCCTATTGGCGAACGTCGCGCGACGTTCGCGAACTTGCGGCGGACGCGAACAGCCGATGTTCGCGCGAACAAGTTCGCCGCCGAACAGTCCGCGACATCCCTATCAGAGAATTAGGCATCGCTGAATCTAAATACAGACATGCACTGAAGGTGGCAGTAATTCAAGGGATCCTAATGTGGGCTGCATCGATAGGCACAAGCACATTTGTGTGTTATAATGCAATAGACACAATTGTACCAAGGGCAAATCCACAAATGGCTTCAACCACGCTGGAACTGTAATGGAAATTCTTTATTATTATTAACATGTATTTATATAGCGCCAACATATTGCGCAGCACTGTATTATGAGTGGATACCATTGCAGATTTTGCCCGAAGTTGCACTTTGCAAGGAGAGTTTTAAGATTAATTGGGCAGCTGGGACAGGCCTGGGACCCCATTGCTTATGTTCTGGAGGTGGATTTGGTTTGCACCAGGTGAGAACTGCATTTGTTAGATTGTGTCATTGCTATTTTAATTGTTTGTTATACAAACTGTTTTGTTTGGTTTATGCTAAGCTACCTGTTTGATATAACTTGCTTCTTGGAAGATATTGGACCACTTCTTTGTAAAATAAAATGTTTTGCAGCTTTTTTTTATTGTGCAGTATTTATTGTGGGGGTGTTGGTGAATCCATCAATGGGATATAAGCAGAACAACTACATAACTTGCCTATTTGCTCTCATGACTCCTTAATGGGTTATTCAGTGTTGCCTTTGCCTGGGTCTTCTCAAAGTTCTCTTCTACAGGTCAATATAGTATTTTATACATGATTCTCCACTGGCGATATTTAGAATTGGGGCCACATGCTCCGTACTGCATTTCTTGGTGTGAACAGGTCTTCTCTACAAGTGAGGGTCAAATGCCTCTGGTCTGGTGCTTCTTAATGTCCTTCTTTGGCAGAGATCCACTGAGGTACCATCTCCATTACATCCTCATCAAACCCAAAGCTTAGCCTATCTCTACCAAGCAAGCTATTTATGGACCAATCCTAATGCTAAATAACCCTCATTAACAGGGTCTCTCCTCCCAGCTTACTGTAAGGTGCTTTTTGACACTAGTACCTGTAATGAAAGGAATATTGTCACTCAACAACTTACTTGGATCAACTGCACTTATCAGTTGTAAAAGAACCTTCAAATACTCCCTTCACAAAGGGTAAACATGTGGGTAAGTGATGTTTAGCCTTAGTATAAAGGAAACTTTTATTATAAGCCCCTATGCAGGGCCCAGGGAGCTATTAAAACTGGCAGCATTTGTGATCCTGCCTGAACTAGGAGAGCGTAGGCAGAAGAGATATGTGCCCAACCCCCCACAGTACTAAGCCCTAGGCACGTGCCTCTTCTGCCTTCCCCTAGTCCCTGCCCTTTTCCAAAGCTCAGAAATAAAATTGCTATATTTTGGAAAATGCATCTTTCTTCTCTTCAGCTGTCAGTGGTTGTCAGGTCCTCCCACCAGGCTCCATGGAAGGTGGTACTTGGTACAGTTGCCAATAATCACACTTCTGGGTTGTAAAGAATTGTAGTTTATGGACAGACAAAGCAATATGGAGCCACATCACATCATGTTATCTATACTAACCAGCAGGTCCTTCCCATAGGATATATATTATAGAAGTCCCATGATCTGCTTCCTTTATAGTTATATCCCTGTATCTATGGCAGTACTAATCTGACTTCATTATTTTATGAAGTTAGTGATTCAGAAAAGGTCATTTGGTCACTGTGAGGCATAGGGAAATTTTCTCAAAAAGTACTCATCATTGAATAAAAATCAGAGGTTTATTTAATTTTGCAGACCTCCATATAAAAAAAAAAAACCCACAATAAGCAATTGATATTTACATTATACAGTAACGCTTAGAACCAACACTTCCAACTTGTGCTTTACAAATGACTCCCCCTGCTTGCACAGCCCTCCAGCCTTTTATAGGAGTCAGAACTCCCACCATGCACTGCAGCATTCCCTTTAAATTCCAGGAAGTGCTACTGGCCTGCCTCTTGAGAAGTGCAAGACACCACACTTGGCTGGATCATCGGTATAGTAAAATTTTAGTGCTCTTACTGACGAGCGTTTTTACCTGCGCTCCCCTGCGTTCCGTTTTTCTGCGTTCAGCCGCAGGGGAGCGCAGGAATAGACGCATTACATTTCTTCCAATGGGGCTGTACTCACACAGGCGCGTGTAGGCGCCGAACGCAGGTGGAGACGCAACATGCTACATTTTTCCTGCGTTCGGCGCCTACACGCGCCTGTGTGAGTACAGCCCCATTGGAAAAAATGTAATGCGTCTATTCCTGCGCTCCCGTGCGGCTGAACGCAGAAAAACGGAACGCAGGGGAGCGCAGGTAAAAACGCTCGTCAGTAAGAGCCCTTAACTTGAAAGCTGCAATTAAGCTGTATTTTAAAATCCTTCACAATATAGCTAACACAAAGCATTCCATTCCCTTTACATATATGTACACTATAGCATTTACCTTACACATTTAAATGTAACACAAATACAAGTAAGGTTTTTAACACACGCTATTTAATTACATACATGGTGCTGACAGATTCAGTGTAAAGAAAGAAAAGCGCATTAGGAGGCCAGCCTAATGGAGAAAAGGAAAAGTAACAAGAAAGGAATACCATTCACCTAGCATAGGTCTGTCCGTCCATGTGAACACTTGCATTAAAACCAATGTGACCGATTTTAGTACATATTACAAACAGAATGAAACGGTACCATTCACTTCTCCACAGTCACAAATGAAGGATCTGCACATTTTGGGGGAGTGCCCAAAGACATTACAGCTAAAGTTCAGACTATTCCCTGTGCCACATCAATCACAGACTAAACTTGATGTTCTCCATACCCTGTACTTTACCTGGATATTGGTACCAGGCTTGTTTGTTGAGGTAAAGAGAATGGGAAGAGGGTAAGTTGTTGAAAGAGGGGGGTAATGTGATGTATTGGGGAGGAGAACAGATTGGGAAATGCTAGTGTGCTTGAAAGAGAAACCGAGGGAGGAAAAGCCTGATATATTTGTGGGAGACAGAGAATAAGGTTGGTGTTGAAGGAGGGAGATACAGGGAAGTGCTGGATTGAGTGAAGGATGACAATGTTGTTGTGTGTTTTGGAGGCAGAAAAATGAAAAATCTAGATAGACCCTTATTAAAGGGACTGACTGTTCTATGCTGCACCCCTCACCATTATATTTGTGTTGACCAGTGATAGTAATCTGTACCCCAGCCTAGACATCCTCTCTTTCTTACTAACATTCCCCCTGCTCAACAGGTTGTGTCCTCCCCTTGTATCTCCAGCACCTGCCCACTTACATAACTCTGGAGAGGTGGAGATTTACTGTAGGGACTAATAATGAAGGAAGTCCTATAAATACATAAATGGTCAGCCTGGAAAATATTAAGGTCAGGATTAGGGCTTACAAGCTTTAATGAAGAAACTCCTCCATGGCAGAAATCGGAAACCTGATTGTGCCTTTTGTTATTGGCCAATTTCACCAACTCTTGTTCAACCAGCACTTGGAATTTACCCATAGGGGACATTGCATATAAATTGGGAAGAAAGTCTCATACCCAATGCAATGTGTATGGAAGTGTATTCCCAGGGGTAGTTTGTACATACAGTACTTCTGCAGTAAACTTTCTGAATCAGTGAGAAATGCCGGCCCATTAATTAGTTACCTTCTGCCCTACCACAACTTTATTCTCATTGCTATCTCCTCATCTGGACAATCAACTGAATGACATGCTGAAGATGTATAAACAAGTCTGGGTGCCATTATTATTATTATTATTATTATTATCTAATGAAGTAGCAAAACAGCAACATGATGAGTAGGGGTAGACTAACCTTTACTTGCGTAGGGATGAGGGCAATTAAGGATAAAGGTTCAATCTTATATTTCCAAAGCCTCCTTCCTCCTCTCTTTGATACGTTGCAGCAATCTTGCCTCCAGCTCTTTTAATTATTTCCATTTGTCATCTGTGATTGTTTGTCCCCCTTTGCTTGGGAGTTTTTTGACCTCCTGTTGTCCAAAGTGCTTGAATCCCAAAAGTCCACTGTAAGGGCTCTGTCTTTAATGCAAAGGATTCATTGTTTCCTAAGGATGTCTCCTCTGAACGATCCATTAGTTGTGCTTCTGCATTCTATCCATTAGAGGGCACTCTTTACACCATTACTTCTTGTACCCATCTAAATGCAATTCATAGGAAACAGTGGCACTTTCTGTATAGTCTTTATTTATATTAGATTTCCGTATGATTTATTTCTGTTCATGTAGATTGTGCTGGTTTCCTTAGGATTCATATTAATCTTGGGGAGTATGTATTATTATTATTATTATTATTCAGATTTGACTATGAAGATTTTCATTCATCCAGGTCATGGTATATCTAGTATAGGTCAATCTAAAAACCGAAAATGCCGAAAACTTCCCACACCAGTCAGTTGAACTGAAGAAGCTGCTCGGATGAGTCTTCATTGATGACTCAGCAAGTCCAGTTGTTTTTAGATTGACCTATACTAGATATTATTCAGATTTACTACAGGTATAGGAATTATTCTCCATAATGTTCGGGACCTGGGGCTTTCTGGATAACAGATCTTTTTGTAATATGGGTCATTATACCTTTAATCTATTAGAAAAACATGAAAACATTAAATAAACCCAATGGTCTTGTTCAGCTTTTAATAAGGATTAATTATATCTTAGTTGGGATCAAGTACAAGCTACTGTTTTATTATCACACAGAAAAAGGAAATGGTTTTTAAAATTTGAATTATTTGCATAATATGGAGTCTATGGGAGACGTCCTTTCCGTAATTCGTAACTTTCTGGATAACGAGTATAAGCTGTATGTGTTATGCCCCCTTGCCCTTTATAGCCTGATCACGGATTTCTGGGAATAAAATCACTAATTTTTTTACCCAGTACCATAAAAAAACGCACCGGCCAGAGCACTGTGCCAACGTTTGAGGGATGATTTGGGTCTCCCTGTTCTGGTGTATTTTTACAAGAAAGAAGTAACAGTCTGGGGTAAAAAAGTAATTTTATTAATTGGGGGTACCTAACAAATCATTCCTCCTTCCACACAGTGAATCTGAGTTCCATTGGTTAGATTTCCAACCTTCACCTAAATTCATAACTAAAGCATTTTTATCAAATCCCCAGTTGGAGGAGGCAACATGTGAACCCAAAGAGAGTTAGAACCTGGGGAGCAGCAGGTTGGACTAGGTCCTGGACTAGGATTGCCACCTTTATGATGGACCTTTACTGGTGTATAGAGTGGGTGCTAATAAATGATGTCATGGAGTGGGAGGATTGGCAGGTCTATGACATCAGGGGCAGGAAATGGGTGGTTCTGGGAGAATGTAAGTGGTTGGAGAGAGGAGGAAGGGTTTAGCAGAGAAACACTATCAGTGTCGCTAAATTCAGGCAGGGAGGAAACCCAAATCTGAACTCATTTTTATCTGAGATTATGAAACATTTGCAGTATACCCTGTCCCTCTCCAAAACCACTTTCCATGTCATGAGAAACCATGTGCAAGAAGAATGGGTGGAGGGTTGGGACCCCCAGGAGTTGCAGAACTTTAAGAACCCAACTATTGAGAAGATCTCAAAGATCTGAAAGACCAAAGGGCAGATGAACTAAAGGGCAAAGTCACTTTTTTAATGAAAATTCGCCAAAATGACCATTCGCAGGGACATCACCAATTTACTAAAAGGCGAAGCGGACAATTTGCTAGCGAAAAAACTCAGTGATAGAGAAGTTCTGCGCCAATTCGCCAGGTGAATTTTTCGCTCAGGCAACTGATTGTTACTCTGCAGATTAATCAAAGTACGACCTCTCCAATATGTTACTCTTTTCACCAGGTTCTACCAGGCGAATTGATAAGATGAAGCTAAATCGTCAATATTATTGTCAGTGACATCATTTCCTGTATGCCGAAAAGTCATAAAAAAAAGACAAAACGCTGGTGTTTTTTCATATTTTAATGAAGGATTATCTTTACAAGTAACTGTAATTGTTAAATATATGTTATTTACACATTTTTTTAACCATTTGAAGCTCATGCCACATTTGTTTTAGGGTGGGCTCATGTCTAGGACATTAAAGGATCTCTTTTGCCTTTATTTTGCTTCCTTGGGCATTTTTAATAATAAGTCGTCACTTTCAGCAATTTCACCAACACTAATAAAGAAATTGCCCCAAATCAACGTATAATAGGGTCTAACCCTAGTTCAGTAACCCACAATAACCAATCAACAACAAGCTATAAACACTTAGTTAGAACTAATATGAAAATGGTAGATGATGTCCTTCTGTGTGCAGAGAAGAGAAGAAATAGAATATGAAGATGGGGGGCTGTTTAGCATGTGGTCAATGAAATTCTTATGCACATTTTGCAACATTAATTCCTCTTCCCATGAAATGTTCCAGTTATAGAGAATGAATGAGTGACATCTACAGAAAGCTTGAGCAGTGTTACCAGATAATTGGCGCTGACACCTCTGTACAAGGCCTCAAAAAACCAGTATAAAATATATTCACCCTTTTAATAACTCCTGCCTGTGACTGGGCAAATACATTACCATAGCCCAAATCTCCATGCTAAATCCACTGCAGTTACTAACAACAGGTTGCATGGCAGTGAAAGTTAGGGGACTGTTCCTGCTGACTTGTGCTTAGTACAGAGGGAATACCTATGCTGCCATAGTTTTATGGGACTTCTCTGTACATACTATAGGCAAACTTAGGGGACTGTTCCTGCTGAATTGTGCTTAGTACAGGGAATACCTATGCTGCCATAGTTTTATGGGATCTCTCTGTACAGACTATGAGCAAACTTAGGGACTGTTCCTGCTGAATTGTGCGTAGTACAGGGGAATACCTATGCTGCCATAGTTTTATGGGATCTCTCTGTACAGACTATGAGCAAACTTAGGGACTGTTCCTGCTGAATTGTGCTTAGTACAGTGGAATACCTATGCTGCCATAGTTTTATGGGGCGTCTCTGTACATACTATAGGCAAACTTAGGGGACTGTTCCTGCTGAATTGTGCTTAGTACAGAGGAATACCTATGCTGCCATAGTTTTATGGGATCTCTCTGTACAGACTATGAGCAAACTTAGGGACCGCTCCTGCTGAATTGTGCTTAGTACAGGGGAATACCTATGCTGCCATAGTTTTATGGGATCTCTCTGTACAGACTATGAGCAAATTTAGGGGCTGTTCCTGCTGAATTGTGCTTAGTACAGGGGAATACCTATGCTGCCATAGTTTTATGGGATCTCTCTGTACAGACTATGAGCAAACTTAGGGACTGTTCCTGCTGAATTGTGCTTAGTACAGGGGAATACCTATGCTGCCATAGTTTTATGGGATCTCTCTGTACAGACTATGAGCAAACTTAGGGACCGCTCCTGCTGAATTGTGCTTAGTACAGGGGAATACCTATGCTGCCATAGTTTTATGGGATCTCTCTGTACAGACTATGAGCAAACTTAGGGACTGTTCCTGCTGAATTGTGCTTAGTACAGGGGAATACCTATGCTGCCATAGTTTTATGGGATCTCTCTGTACAGACTATGAGCAAACTTAGGGACTGTTCCTGCTGAATTGTGCGTAGTACAGGGGAATACCTATGCTGCCATAGTTTTATGGGGCGTCTCTGTACATACTATAGGCAAACTTAGGGGACTGTTCCTGCTGAATTGTGCTTAGTACAGGGGAATACCTATGCTGCCATAGTTTTATGGCAGTGGTCCCCAACCAGTAGCTCGCGAGCAACATGTTGCTCTCCAACCCCTTGGATGTTGCTCCCAGTGGCCTCAAAGCAGGAGCTTATTTTTTAATTCCAGGCTTGGAGCCAAGTTTTGGTTGAATAAAAACCAGGTGTACAGCCAAACAGAGCCTCCTGTAGGCTACCAGTTCACATAGGGGCTACCAAACAGCCAATCACAGCCCTTATTTGACATCCCCATGGACTTTCTCATGCTTGTGTTGCTCTCCAACTCTTTTTACATTTAAATGTGGCTCACGAGTAAAAAAGGTTGGGGACCCCTGTTTTATGGGATCTCTCTGTACAGACTATGAGCAAATTTAGGGGCTGTTCCTGCTGAATTGTGCTTAGTACAGGGGAATACCTATGCTGCCATAGTTTTATGGGATCTCTCTGTACAGACTATGAGCAAACTTAGGGGCTGTTCCTGCTGAATTGTGCTTAGTACAGGGAATACCTATGCTGCCATCGTTTTATGGGATCTCTCTGTACAGACTATGAGCAAACTTAGGGACTGTTCCTGCTGAATTGTGCTTAGTACAGGGGAATACCTATGCTGCCATAGTTTTATGGGATCTCTCTGTACAGACTATGAGCAAACTTAGGGGCTGTTCCTGCTGAATTGTGCTTAGTACAGGGGAATACCTATGCTGCCATAGTTTTATGGGATCAACTCTGTACAGACTATGAGCAAACTTAGGGACTGTTCCTGCTGAATTGTGCTTAGTACAGAGGAATACCTATGCTGCCATAGTTTTATGGGATCTCTCTGTACAGACTATGAGCAAACTTAGGGGCTGTTCCTGCTGAATTGTGCTTAGTACAGGGGAATACCTATACTGGCTCTTGTTCATCCCACCATTTCTACCATGTCCCACCTTGCCTAAGGTGATACTCCTGCAGGGGAAGCAGAAAAAGTAATTTTACCCACCAAGTCAAATTTCCCACTTCCTGAAAATATTTCTGTATTTACGCAGTGTCTTCTCTACACTAGTGAAAGTCTCCGGCACCCGCCACCAATAATAAACTCAGAAGAGGAAGCAAATGCTGGGGGAGTTCTCTCTGCTGTAAATAAACACAAACCATAGTAAATGGCTCTATTTAGCCCTGGTACTCAAAACAAATCTATTCTTTTTATCTGGAAATGGTGTTGCATTTACAAAGGCCGCATATACTGGCAGTGAGTTGGACAAGAACCCATTTGTTAAAGCCATTCCAAGTTATATAATGAGATTAATACAGATCTGTCATATTGGAAACCTACTTACATTTAATGGTTGGGAAGCTTAAACAGGTCCTAGAATTTCCCAGACATTGATGTTTAAACCTAAGATACAAATAGGTCTGGATTTACGGAGATCACTTGGGGTGGTCAGTTCCCTTCTGGTATAAGACTGGGCCTCTTAGGGGCCACATCGATGGTTCACCATTATATGGAAGCAGTGGCAAATGATATACAAGTTATAAAGGCTTATGGTGAAAATTACAAAGGACTAAGGGGCCCCACTAGGAGATCCTCTGCTTTTCTACAAGTTCAGTCCAACCTTGTGCTCTACCTTGGGATAGAGAAGGAGGAGATGCCGCTGCTCTCATGGCTGAATTTGGATTAGGAAGGTTGGCCTGAGACTGTGATTTTTTAGTAGGGATCCACCGGATCCACTATTTTGGTTTCAGCTGAACCCGGGAATCCTTCATAAAAGATTCGGCTGAATACCAAATCCTAATTTTCATATGCAAATCAGCGAGGGGGAGGGAAAAAGAGATCAGTGTGCAGAGTACGTGGCAAAATAATGTTTTTACTTCCTTGTTTTGTGACAAATTTGGTTCGACTAGGCACAATGATTTGGCCAAATCCAAATCCGCTATCTCTACCTGGATGTCGCAACGCTACCTTAAATTAAACCTCTCTAAAACTGAAATGGTTCTCTTTCCTCCAACTAACACCAGTAGCATCCCCGAAGTATCCATCATAGTTAACAATTCCACTATCACCCCCTCTCCCCAGGCCCGGTGCCTTGGGGTTATCCTAGATTCTGCCCTGTCATTCACTCCTCATATCCAGTCACTTATTAAATCATGTCACTTCCACCTAAGGAACATATCAAAAATACGATCATTTCACCCAAGACGCTGCCAAAATTCTTATTCACTCTCTCATCATATCGCGTCTAGACTACTGTAACTCTCTTTTAATTGGCCTTCCCCTCCAGAGACTGTCACCTCTCCAGTCCATAATGAACACTGCTGCAAGGCTCATACACCTCAGCAACCGCTCCTCCTCTGCCTCACCATTCTGTCAATCCCTGCACTGGCTTCCGTTACCTTTCAGAATCAAATTCAAATTAATGACCCTGACATTCAAAGCACTTCATAACTCTGCCCCACCCTACATCTCTGAACTCATCTCTATATACTCACCCAATCGCTTACTACTCTCCTCTACTGACCTGCTACTCAACTCTTCTCTCATTACCTCCTCACATGCTCGCATTCAAGACTTTGCAAGGGCTGCACCCCTCCTCTGGAACGCTCTCCCACGGTCTATCCGACTTTCTCCCAACCTTTCTGCTTTCAAAAAATCTCTGAAAACGCACTTCTTTTGAGAAGCCTACCCTCACTCTGCTTAACTACCAAACACAACACCACATACAGTACCACATTTCTCACCCATTTACTTCGATCTTGCCCGCCCCCACACCTTGTGTATTACTCCCTTCCCTTTAGACTGTATGCCTATGCATAGGGCCTTCCTCACCTCTTTGTACCTGTATTGATTGTGATGTTTGTTACTCCATATGTTCTATATATGTAATACATGTGATGTAGTTGTATAATCACATTTACTTTACAGTGCTACGGAATATGTTGGCGCTATATAAATACATGTTAATAATAATAATAATAATAATCCTTCTGAAAAGGGCTGAATCGTGGCCGAATACCAAATCGAATCCTGGATTCAGTACATGCCTAGTTAATAGCTTGCTGCCTGCTGCTTCCCTCTCTCTCTCTCTCTCTCTCTCTCTCTCTCTTTCTCTCTCTCTCTCTATATCAGGGATCCCCAACCTTTTGAACCTGTGAGCAACATTCAGAAGTAAAAGGAGTTGGGGAGCAACACAACCATGAAAAATGTTCTTCGGCTGCCAAATAAGGGCTGTGATTGGCCATTTAGTAGCCCCTATGTGGATTGTTAACCTACATTGAGACTCTGTTTGGCAGTACACCGGGTTTTTATACAACCAAGACTTGCCTCCAAGTCTGGAATTCAAAAATAAGCTCCTGCTTTGAGGCCACTGGGAGCAACATCCAAGGGGTTGGAGAGCAACATGTTACTCACGAGCCACTGGTTGGGGATCACTGCTCTATATCATCAGAACACCACAATGTGGTGAAGGTTCCTGTTTGTGCTATTCTGGGTTTCCTTCCTTTTAGTTGCAATAACAAGTAAATATATAGGCAGCTGCACATACAAACATATCCAGGTGCAGATACCAACACAGTCACATAGAAACTTGTGTATATATACAGGCACAGAGACACAGAAAACCAATGAGTGTGAATGGTGTAAATAAAGCTCTGTCCCTAAAATGAATTAAATTAAATTTCAAAAAGTCTTGAGAGAAGCAACATATGGTCTCACTACAGAAACCCCAGTCTAAGGTTTGTCAAATCATTATGGTGTGGAGACCAATAACCGTGAAAACAGTAGCAAAAGTATTTCTAACAATGTTCTTGGACACTATGGGCACATGAGTAAGTCCCCATCGGCATGAAACGCGTTAGGTTTAACGTGTCCAAATAAATAACATGATATTTATAAATATTTTTGCTACTGTTTTCACTGTTATTGATCTTCATACTTTAATGACTTTTTCACAGTGGCACATACACAACTAATACAATGCAAAAAATACTGCTACACATACAAAGAAATACGGACACAGAAACATACATCCAGGGTACACACATAAAATGTGGCTAATGGGACTAAATGAGGCAAGTTTTCTCTAGTTTAATGCAGGTCCGGACTGAGAATTAAAATAGGCCCTGGCATTTCAGGTACACAGAGGCCCAATCAGCCCATATAGAAGCCCAAACAGCCCCCACCAGCCCACTAAATACTGACTTTCTATGGGACTTTATAGCAGCCCCTCTGGCATTTTCCAGAACCCATAGATTGCCAGTCCGGGCCTGGTTTAATGGGACAAGTTATCTCCATCAAAAATATCACACTACAACCTTTGTCCTTGGCCTTTTATATGTGAATAATCATCACACGGCTTTGCTCATAATCATGTTACATACAACAAAACTTCCTGACCTGCTCAAGTACAAGTCTTGTGACAAAAAAAACACATGTTGTGGCTTTGGTAGAGCCACAACTCTCTGCAGATGAATTCAGAGCTGGTTTAGAACATGAGCCTACTTTTCTTTTGTAGGAAAAGAACTTTGCTCAACCCATTCCAGTTTTCTTACATTTTCTCCTATGGGATCCAGGCTACATCCCGGAGTCAACGTCACCGGCCAAGATTAAGTTTAGAATCAAAAAACACCTTTTTCATGTAGATGCCAACGCCACTGGATTTTAGGGTAAAGCTGCCCATCAGTTTGTGATCTACCAGTAGCTCCTAAACTGGTAATCTCAATTCATTCACCTTTCTGGGCACTCACTATTTATTCAGATATATATTTTTAATGATTCTTAGGCAATGGGTGGCTATGGATGGTAAGGCATCATGTGATCACTTTAGTAAATTAGATCCCACATAGGTAAAGTCTTCATATCCAACCCTTGTGTGGTTTAACATTCCATAAACTATTGTCATGAAGTTCTCTCTGCAGCCTTGTAACAACAGAACAGGAACACTTTACTTTCATACCTCGCCCATCTCCTCCATCATCCTCCTTTGATTCAGGTCTCCCTTACAGAGTTTACATATGAGACACACTAATCGTGGAAGAAATATAGGACAGCAGATAAGGGTTCATCCAAATTTCTTCCTAAATGACTTTCAGGCTGGAGCTTCAAGGTCAGAGAAACCATTCACAGTCTGGGAACATATTGGGGATTATTTATCAAAATCCAAATTTATCGCTATTTTCTGAAATATGCTCCCCTTATTTATTAATATATTCTCCTGAAAAAATTCCAGTTCAGGATAAAAATTCCAAAAAATTTTTGAAAATCGTACGAAAATTTGAATCGAATTAGAATTTTTCTGATTTTCTGCCTGAATATTCTGATTTTTCAGATTTTTGCCTGAAAACCACAAAATCTTCGGATTTTTGCACGAAAGGCAGTGCAGATCTTTGTTACTTCTCCCATTGACTTACAGTATATACAGTAGGTCTGAGATGCCGAATTTTCGGATTCAGACTTTTTCCATCTTCGGGCTATAATAAATTCCGATAAATTCGAGGGTTTTTTTTCCCACTAAAAATTTGGATTTCATAATAAATAAAACTAGAATTTTTCGAGTTTTTGGAATTCACACTTTAATTAATAACCCCCGTAGTGCCTGTGTATGATTGAGCATTAGAAGCAGTAGTCATAAATGTGACACACAAAGTCAGCATAGCGGCTGGAAAACTCAGTATCAGTAGAGGAGACCACAGACCATCAGAAGCAGTGAAGTTTGGTAGCTGTGAAAAGTCATTTCAGGTAGGGTGTGGGGTTTCTCAGAATCCTAGTAGATTTACTGTTACAGTTTTTCACACAGTGCACTGAATGGGTTTCCGTTTTAGCACCAGCACTTTCGGTTCAGTAAGCCTTGTGGTCATGTGCAGTTCTGCCACAATCTATGCAGCTCATGTCAACAATTTTCAGCTTTCTACCTTAAAGGAGAAGGAAACCCCCTGGGCGCAAAAACCCTCCTGTGTGTTGCCCACCCTCCCTCCTCCCCCCTGGCCTACCCGTCCCGCTTGGCAAATGCCCCTAACTTGTTACTTACCCTTCTGCGCAGGTCCAGTCTACGGAGTTCACAGACGCCATCTTCTTCCAAGTGATCTTCTTTCTGCTTTGACCGGCGCATGCGCAGTAGGATCATTTCGCCGGTACGATCTACTGCGCATGCGCCAAAAGTCACGAAGTGAAATCTGAAAACATTGTGACTTTTGGCGCATGCGCAGTAGATCCGTACCGGCGAAATGCTCCTACTGCGCATGTGCCAAAAACACTGGTCAAAGCAGGAAGAAGATCGCGTGGAAGAAGATGGCGTCTGTGAACTCCGTAGTCTGGACCTGCGCAGAAGGGTAAGTAACAAGTTAGGGGCATTTGCCCAGCAGGACGAGTAGGCCAGGGGGGAGGAGGGAGGGGGGGCATCACAGGGGAGGGGGGGTTTCCTTCTACTTTAAGGGTATTCTGTCATGATTTTTATGATGAAGTTGTTATTTCTAAATGACACTGTTTACACTGCAAATAATCCACTCTACAATATAAAATGTCATTCCTGAACCAGCAAGTGTATTTAGTTGTAATATTGGTGTGTAGGTGCATCTCAGGTCATATTGCCTGGTCATGTGATTTCAGAAAGAGCCAGCACTTTAGGATGGAACTGCTTTCTGGCAGGCTGTTGTTTCTCCTACTCAATGTAACTGAATGTGTCTCAGTGGGACCTGGATTTTACTATTGAGTGCTGTTCTTAGATCTACCAGGCAGCTGATATCTTGTGTTAGGGAGCTGCTATCTGGTTACCTTCCCATTGTTCTGTTGTTAGGCTGCTGTTGGGGAAAGGGGGGGGAGGCAGATATCACTACAACTTGCAGTACAGCAGTAAAGAGTGACTGAAGTTTATCAGAGCACAAGTCACATGTTAGGGAAAAATCCAAAGACCAGAGATCACTTGAGATGAAAGGGTTAACCAAGTTTATTATTTATATAATTAACATACACAAGCTACATGGATCCTGTACTTGAGAGAGACAGAAGACAGAACAAAGGATTGACCAGACATTTTATACCCTCTGGTACGAAACGTCATGGGAAGGGAGGTAGAAGGGAGTAGAAGGGAGTACATTTCAGTGTCCAATTAACTCGTATGGGAAAAAGAAAAGAGTAACTTCAAGGATGATTCACCTAGGAATAAAAAACAATTCAGGATACTGATAAGAACCGACTTGGCAGATGTTACCTTGAAACAGTTTCTAGAAGGGCCTCATGAGCACTTAGAAACTGTTTACTCCACTAAGGGGGGCAGGAATCTGCAGGTAAAGTGTGGCCTGCAGAACGTTTCATCCACACACATGACTGGGGGCACCTGGGCAACTGACAATATGCCTAACCCCAATGACAGATTTCAAAATTAAATATAAAAAAAAATCAGTTTGCTCTTTTTAAAAATGGATTTCAGGTAAGAATTCTGCTGGCGCAGTACTAGTAACTGATGTGTTTTGAAAAAAACATGTTTTCCCATGACATTTTCCCTTTTTCTACCTGCAGCTGAATGAAAAAAAAGTAACCACTGATTGGTAGCTATGGGTTACTGCCCAGGTGCAAATATGCCCAGTGTTTATGAATGAGCCCCACTGTGTCCCTCATATTTGTTCTTTCCTTTGTGTACTTCTGCACAATACTCAGCACCCTCTCCCTACTCCATGGGAGGAAGGTTAGTGGTGGCGGAGCATCCAGGAGGGGGTTCAGCTTTGCCACCACAGATTCCAAACAGTCCTGGCTTCTTATCACTGCCCCCTGGAATAAGAATGCATGTACATAATGCCGACATAATGGTTCCGGGTGCAGGCGGTTTTATAGAGGTGACACTGTTAACACTTTTAGTGTGAAGGATGATGTGCAATTTACCGTACTCTCAGTTTCGTTTTCAGAATTTGCCTTTGAAACTTCTTTGAAACGTTTTTGAAATTTGAAATGTGCTTTGATAGCAACTACTGTCCTGTGGATGAGGAGATTAGAAATAACTGTCAAAGACAGTTTTAAAGGGGTTCACCATCTACTAGAAGCACTGTTCCATTGATATGCCAAGAGGCAGACCTGAGGCCCCCTAAAAAACCAATCCAGAAGAGTCTTTTAGAGTCATTCTTGAAGTACTCCAACAATGAGTCCCTTTAAAAGAAAACTAAAGAAGTAGGTAGAAATGTTGTACATGATGTTTTGTGCTTCTGTACCAGCCCAAGGCAACCACAGCCCTTAAGCAGTAAAGATCTGTGTCTCCAAAGATGCCCCAGTAGCTCCCCATCTTCTTTTCTGCTGATTCACTGCACATGCTCTGTGCTGCTGTCACTTACTGAGCTTAGGGACCCACTCACAATATACAGTACACATAGAATAGAAATGTCACAATATAAGGCTGATTAGTAATTAATACAGATAATTACTACATGGCAGCACAGAAACCAGTGCAATTAGCATCAGAATTTAATAATCAGCAAACCTGTAGCATCAGCTTATATTACAGCCAGGGAAGCTCATTTTCTGCTGGATAATTAGTGACGAGCCCTAAGCTTAGCTTCTCAACAGCCAATCAGAGCCCACTGAGCATGTGAGTGTCACAGACACTTTCCAAGATGGTGACCCCCTGTGACAAGTTTGAAGTCCTGGATCATTGCTGCTATTGACAAGCTGAAACTTTAGCCTCGTGCAATAAGTTCACTATATTCATACAGTATTTAGGGTTTAGTACTCCTTTAAGAAAATCTAATGGTAAATTATAGAGATGCAAATCCCTAAATTCTTATTCTGGGCAGATTCTCAATGAAATTAATCATTTCATAACATAATTACCATAATTACACCTGTAACACTATTGGGGCTGCCCTACTTTGGACAGAGGATACAGGGGCTCATTTATACACTGGGTAGTAACCCATGGCAACCAATCAAAGGATTCCTATTATTGTATAGCCTGCAGCTGCCTGAAAAAGACAGTCACGGATTGGTTACTGCCCAGGTGCAAATTAGCCAGGTATAAATGAGCCCCACTGTATTACATGCACTCAACCCAGCAAGGTGAGTGGCAACTCAAAGCAACTCCAAGCAGAGTGACAAAGTGAGTGAGGTAGTTTGGGCTGGTCTGCCTTGGATTTCTGGGTAAATAAAGTTACCATTTCTTATAAATGTGATTTTAAAGGCAAAGAACATGAACATGAAATATTCACTCAACGTGCACTGAGTCTAATGCCCCCAGTGAAGTTGCATTTGTTGACAGACGAGAAGGATGAAATTTTAGCTTGGGGAAGTTTTACATTGGAGGACTTACCCCCTGACTTTATTATTCTTCACTTACGTACACTCCCAAACCTCAATACTGGACTTTACACTACTTCGTTGTAGTACGGTTTCATAGGACTATTGCTTGATGGGTCATTGTGTGCCTGTCAAAATAAAACATTACATTGTTATTGACAAGAAACCAATGCAGGTCAGTAATGTATTTTAGACCATATTAAATTGACACCCAAAACATTTATTATGTGTCAGTGCCTCACTCCCTCCATGTGGCAGAATTGCCCTGAATTACGGAAAGGCATAATCCATAATCTTTGTAATAATAAAACAGTAGCTTGTACTTGATCCCAACTAACATATAATTAATCCTTATTGGAGGCAAAACCAGCCTATTGGGTTTATTTAATGTTTACATGATTTTCTAGTGGACTTACATTTTAAAGCTTTAAAATAAGTGAATATAAATTTGATGAGGGGGCTATTCTAAGAACTTTGGTAATTTACATTCATTATTTATTTATTTTTTATTCCAAGATATCATGGGATATATGTACTGTTAATATGAATGAGTTTTGTTACAACAGCGCCACCTGCTGGTCAGTTTCTGACCAGTCTGACCACCAAGTAGTTAAGGAAGTTGTCAGGAGAAAGAAAGAGGCTGCTCTGATGTTCTTCTGCTTAGGAAAGATGTGAGAAAAGTTTCTAATTCTTTCCTAAGCAGAAGAACATCAGAGCAGCCTCTTTCTTTCTCCTGACAACTTCCTTGACTACTTGGTGGTCAGACTGGTGGGAAACTGACCAGCAGGTGGCGCTGTTGTAACAAAATTCATTTATATTAACAGTACATGTATCCCTTAATATCTTGGAATTTAAAAAAAAACAATGAATGTAAATTACAGAATTTAGAATCAATTTTACATGCACTTAAATTAAAGGTTTACTTATCCTTTAAGATCCAAAACCCGGGTCCTGAGCATTCTGGATAACAGGTCCCCTACCTGTATTTGCTTTCAAAATGATGTCTGGTAAATGCTGGTTACTTGCCCTGATGCTTATTTATATGTCATTTTACTAATTTATAGTCATTTCTGGGGTCAAAAAGCAGATTCATTGTGGACTAGATTATTGTAATTATGTTCTTTTACAAACAGTACTATCTGAAGCGTAAGCTCTTGCAGGCAAGGAGCTCTCCGGAGTTATTCCAGCTTCATGTATGTTTAACATTGAGAATGGCGCTGGGTTCACAATGAATACATATTTTTTTAAAACTGAAGATGGGAGTTTCATAATATTTCTTCTGCAAAGGAAATCAGAAGGGCTGCAATATAATTATTTGCGGTTGGTGGTGTTTTGGAAAAAGTTGATCATATCAGCACCCTGAACTACTATACTAAGCTTGTTAAGCCATCCTGGTAGATATCCAAAAACGTGAATTGTAAACCTAAAAAACGAAACCTTTATTCAAATACCAAGAAATTATATTCACAACTATTAGTTGAGGTCTGACGGATGTCAGAAAAAACAAAAATTATTTTAGAAAAGAAAAAGAAACCCCACCAATTGTTATGATTCTAAAATTGGCCAGAAATACTGCAACGTGATTTATTACACTTGTTTACTGACAACAATTCATAGAGAATTGTAATAGAATTAATAAAGTGCTAGTGCTGCTATAAATTCATCCATAATTAGAAAAATTCATGGATTTAAGTAAAGTGCTGTGCAATAAATTAGAATATTAGACCCCAAAGAAAAAAATCAATTAAAAATATATATAGAAAAATGACCAACTTTAGGTAGTGGGTTAGCAATTGAAGTCACAATCCATAAATTTAGATTACAGAAAATAGAAAAAATAGATGGTGGAGTTGTCCCATAAACTAACTGCCTGATTTTTTCTAAAGCCTGGGACACCACAAAGATAAGGCAGGACAGGGTAACCGGGGCTGTGGCCTTGGTATTTAACTTGCCCTAAGTGTTATTAAGAGGCTAGGTATCCCTAAAAAGCCACAAACCGTCGGTCCCTTAGAAAGGAAGGAAGATTGTAAGAGGTTGTATAGAATAAAGAAGGATTAGACCCCGAGCTCTCTTGCCCCCACTTCCGTTGAAAAACCCAGCCCAAATATTTCCTATAGATCGATTTAGCAAAAATTCAATTTGACCACAAGAGGATCACTAAAAACGCCGACGTACGTTTCGCTGAATAGCTTTGTCAAGGCGAGAATGGCGAGCATACCCGGTGTGCGTGTAGAAATAGACTTCCGCAATGCGCATCACTGATCTTGCCTCTCGCGTGATTTGCGTCCGTGATCTCGCGTCTCGCGAGATTACGCTTAACACGCATGCGCCGAACTTAGTTCAGTAGTTTATTACCGGTATACTCCATCTTAGTACACCCATTAGAGTCAAACAGCGCATTGGTGTACTCCTCATGAGGACTCCTGCGGGAGTACAAAGATGGACTCTCTCAGCCATTATACTTGATTATGAAGATGGATTAAGGTTCCTAATATTAATTTAACCAATTAAAAACAGATTTATTTATTTATTTCAAACCATAAAAATAACTACTGAGTAGTATTCTGTATTCTGAGTTTAAAAAACCGGTGAACCTGATTTATAAATTATATAAAAACCCATTGGGGGAGAAACAGTTTACACATATGTAAAAAAGGATCATATGTATATCACTATAATTAGATAAAAGCAGTATACAAAATATTTTCGTTCATTCCCTTTGGAGCAATGGTATCTAATTTAAATATCCAGTGGCTTTCTCGTCTTAGAAGCGCTTGCTCCAGATCACCTTTACGTACCCCTAAATTGATTTTCTCTATCACCCCAAAATTTCAGTGCTGTTGGATCCCTATTATGATATTTTAGAAAATGATGGGCTACTGTGGATAATGTTTTATCCTTCTTAATTGCATTTTCTGCAGTTCTTATTGTGCTACAATGTTGTTGTAGTCTCTGTTTTACCATTTGAGATGTCATTCCGATGTATTTCTTGTGGCATGGGCATTCAATGCAATAAATCATACCTTGTGTCCGGCAATTTATGTAACCATTCACCCTGTGATGTTTGCCAAAACGGTCTTCAAAAGAATCCATTTTTAACATTTTGTTGCACATATTGCAATTTCCACAGGGGAAACAGCCCCAATTTTTATGTTTTATTCTTGAGTCAGATATCTGAAAATGGCTTCTTGTAAGGATATCTTTTAAGTTTGGACTTCTCCTATAACATATAGAGGCTCTTTCCTGTAATGAGTTTTCCAGTGTTACATCCTCTAACAGTACGGGCCAGTGTTTGTTTAGGATTTCCTGAATTTGGGGGCTGTTAGTATTGTAAGTGGTAATGAATCTTACAATATTATTTTCCTTAGTTTTTGTTTTCACTTGCAGAAGTTCTGCTCTCTCAGTCCGTAGGGCTCTATTATAAGCCTTTTTGACTATTTTGCCAGAATAACCTCTATTTTTTAGTCTCAATTTCAGGTCTTTGGCCTGTTCTTTAAACGAATCCATCGAAGAGCAATTCCTTTTGAGTCTCAGGAATTCGCCCGTAGGAACTGCTTTTTTTACTGGATGGTGATGGAAGCTAGAGTATGTTAGGAGGGAATTAGTTGCTGTAGATTTCCGATCCCTCAGATCCCTCCCCTGTCCTAAAAAAATCGGATACTTGGTGATCTCAGTATTAGTGTGTGTAGGCTTTCCTATAGGAACTGTGGCAGTTCCTGGAGTGGGGAGGAGACCTCGATTATCGACTACTGGATGTTCAACAGAGGATACATCCTCTCCCGAGGAGTTATAAGGAAATCCTGGGAGATCCTACTGAAAATTTCTTGGAGATTTACAATACTATGCTGAATGAAGCCTTAAAGGACAATCTCATTTCTAAAAAAGAGAAAGTATTTTTAACTGTAAACAACCCTAGAGTAGCAACTTTTTATTTACTCCCTAAGGTTCATAAGAATCTTCAGAAACCCCCAGGGAGGCCTATAGTATCTGGAAATGGCAACCTTACGGAAAAGGCGAGCCAGTATCTAGACTTAAGAATACGCCCAATTGTGGAAGGTCTAGAATCTTATGCAAGGGATACCTTAGACGTCCTATCTCAGATAGAAGGTATGGTAGTGAGTGACACTACATTGCTTATTACATTGGATGTCGAGTCATTATATACATCCATTAAGCATGATTTGGGTTTGGAAGCCCTGAGATTCTTTTTAATGGGTTATGTGAGCGATAAGAATGACATGGTGGATTTCCTGTGTAAAATGATGAAATTTGTGTTAAGTTACAACTATTTCACATTTAATGGCAGGTTTTACCTACAGACACAGGGAACCGCCATGGGAACGTCATGTGCTCCCTCCTACGCGAATCTTTTTTTGGGCTTTTGGGAACAGACCATAGTACAGAGTCAAACAATGTCCTTATATCAATCCAAAATCCGTAAATGGATTAGATATATCGACGATATCCTGGTGATCTGGGAAGGTACACGGAATGAAGCCTTTGACTTTATTAACCAATTAAACCAGAATCACCTTAATATCAAACTTACCATGGATATCTCTGACCATACAATCTCATTCTTGGATCTAATGATTGAGATAGATAAAGAAGGACATTTGTCGACCAAAAACTATCGGAAATCTACAGCAACTAATTCCCTCCTAACATACTCTAGCTTCCATCACCATCCAGTAAAAAAAGCAGTTCCTACGGGCGAATTCCTGAGACTCAAAAGGAATTGCTCTTCGATGGATTCGTTTAAAGAACAGGCCAAAGACCTGAAATTGAGACTAAAAAATAGAGGTTATTCTGGCAAAATAGTCAAAAAGGCTTATAATAGAGCCCTACGGACTGAGAGAGCAGAACTTCTGCAAGTGAAAACAAAAACTAAGGAAAATAATATTGTAAGATTCATTACCACTTACAATACTAACAGCCCCCAAATTCAGGAAATCCTAAACAAACACTGGCCCGTACTGTTAGAGGATGTAACACTGGAAAACTCATTACAGGAAAGAGCCTCTATATGTTATAGGAGAAGTCCAAACTTAAAAGATATCCTTACAAGAAGCCATTTTCAGATATCTGACTCAAGAATAAAACATAAAAATTGGGGCTGTTTCCCCTGTGGAAATTGCAATATGTGCAACAAAATGTTAAAAATGGATTCTTTTGAAGACCGTTTTGGCAAACATCACAGGGTGAATGGTTACATAAATTGCCGGACACAAGGTATGATTTATTGCATTGAATGCCCATGCCACAAGAAATACATCGGAATGACATCTCAAATGGTAAAACAGAGACTACAACAACATTGTAGCACAATAAGAACTGCAGAAAATGCAATTAAGAAGGATAAAACATTATCCACAGTAGCCCATCATTTTCTAAAATATCATAATAGGGATCCAACAGCACTGAAATTTTGGGTGATAGAGAAAATCAATTTAGGGGTACGTAAAGGTGATCTGGAGCAAGCGCTTCTAAGACGAGAAAGCCACTGGATATTTAAATTAGATACCATTGCTCCAAAGGGAATGAACGAAAATATTTTGTATACTGCTTTTATCTAATTATAGTGATATACATATGATCCTTTTTTACATATGTGTAAACTGTTTCTCCCCCAATGGGTTTTTATATAATTTATAAATCAGGTTCACCGGTTTTTTAAACTCAGAATACTCAGAATACTACAGAATACTACTCAGTAGTTATTTTTATGGTTTGAAATAAATAAATAAATCTGTTTTTAATTGGTTAAATTAATATTAGGAACCTTAATCCATCTTCATAATCAAGTATAATGGCTGAGAGAGTCCATCTTTGTACTCCCGCAGGAGTCCTCATGAGGAGTACACCAATGCGCTGTTTGACTCTAATGGGTGTACTAAGATGGAGTATACCGGTAATAAACTACTGAACTAAGTTCGGCGCATGCGTGTTAAGCGTAATCTCGCGAGACGCGAGATCACGGACGCAAATCACGCGAGAGGCAAGATCAGTGATGCGCATTGCGGAAGTCTATTTCTACACGCACACCGGGTATGCTCGCCATTCTCGCCTTGACAAAGCTATTCAGCGAAACGTACGTCGGCGTTTTTAGTGATCCTCTTGTGGTCAAATTGAATTTTGCTAAATCGATCTATAGGAAATATTTGGGCTGGGTTTTTCAACGGAAGTGGGGGCAAGAGAGCTCGGGGTCTAATCCTTCTTTATTCTATACAACCTCTTACAATCTTCCTTCCTTTCTAAGGGACCGACGGTTTGTGGCTTTTTAGGGATACCTAGCCTCTTAATAACACTTAGGGCAAGTTAAATACCAAGGCCACAGCCCCGGTTACCCTGTCCTGCCTTATCTTTGTGGTGTCCCAGGCTTTAGAAAAAATCAGGCAGTTAGTTTATGGGACAACTCCACCATCTATTTTTTCTATTTTCTGTAATCTAAATTTATGGATTGTGACTTCAATTGCTAACCCACTACCTAAAGTTGGTCATTTTTCTATATATATTTTTAATTGATTTTTTTCTTTGGGGTCTAATATTCTAATTTATTGCACAGCACTTTACTTAAATCCATGAATTTTTCTAATTATGGATGAATTTATAGCAGCACTAGCACTTTATTAATTCTATTACAATTCTCTATGAATTGTTGTCAGTAAACAAGTGTAATAAATCACGTTGCAGTATTTCTGGCCAATTTTAGATATCCAAAAACATATTGGACAGTGATCAGCGTTACCCCAAATCTCACCCACCCAGCTTCAAAAACAGAAATTAATCTTTCAACCCACATGTCATGTTAAAGGGACGGTACATCTTTAAGTTAACATTTAGTATGTTATTAAATTCTAAGCAACTTTTTGATTGGTCATCAGTATTTATTGTTTATAGTTTTTTAATTATTTCCCCTTCTGAGGCAAATTGGAGAGGCTTCAAATTGGGTTTTTTTTTTGCCTTCCTGTGGATCAACTGACAGTTAGGCAGGTTAAAATAGAGTTCAAAGGTTGACCTTGATGGACTTGTGTCTTTTTTCAACCTAATTTACTATATTACTATGTTACTATATTACTATGTAGGTTTGCTTCTTCTTCTGACTCTTGGGGAGTCACTGACCCCATCTAATACTCTGTAAGGCTACAATGTATTTTTATTGCTATAATTCATCTTACTATTCAGGCCTCTCCTATTCATATTCCAGTCTTTTATTCAAATCAGTGCATGGTTGCTAGGGGAATTTGGACGCTAGCAACCAGATAGCTGCTGAAATTGAAACTGGAGAGTTGTTGTTTAAAAAGCTCAGAAACCACAAATAATAAAAAAAATGAAAACCAATAGCAAATTATATCAGAATATCCCGCTCTACATCATACTAAACGTTAACTCAAAGGTGAACAACCCCTTTATTTGGTCATCAGGTCATTAGTTTACTCCTTTTGGGACCTGTATCCTTGTATCATCCATTTATTTAATTCAACAACAATAACAACAACAATAATCTTAGAAGATGGTCAGCCCATTACCACATAGAAACTAGAAGTAACCAATCGTCACCAGTTTCAACTTACAGATATGTCAATGGGTAACAGTCTGCAGTAATTAAAAAGATATAGCCCCTTATTTCCCTGACTGTTATGTATAGGAAACCCAGATTGGCAAGTCATGAAAATAGTTGGGTGAGCACCTTGTAATGGGATACATAAAAAGGAACTGTATATTTCCATAACATATACAGGACATTAATTATTGTATTAGAGAGGGGACAGAGAAGGGCAACTAAGCTGGTAAAGGGAAAATCTTAGCTATGAGGAAAGACTGGCCAAATTGGGGATGTTCACGCTGGAGAAGAGGCGCTTAAGGGGTGATATGATAACTATGTATAAATATATAAGGGGATCATATAATAATCTCTCTAATGATTTATTTACCAGTAGGTCTTTCCAGCTGACACAAGGTCACCCATTCTGATTAGAAGAAAGGAGGTTCCAGCTAAATATTGGGAAGGGGTTTGTTACAGTGAGAGCTGTGAAGATGTGGAATTGTCTCCCTGAATCAGTGGTACAGGCTGATACATTAGATAGGTATAAGAAGGGGTTGGATGGTGTTTAGCAAGTGAGGGAATACAGGGATATGGGAGAGAGCTCATAGTACAAGTTGATCCAGGGACTGGTCCCATTGCATCTTGGAGTCAGGAAGGAATTTTTCCCCTCTGAGGCAAATTGGAGAGGCTTCAGATGGGTTTTTATCTTCCTCTGGATCAACTGGCAGTTAGGCAGGTTAAAAAAGTAAAAAGGTTGAACTTGATGGACGTGTGTCTTTTTTTTAACCTTACTTACCATGTTACTATGTTACCATCATAGACCCTTGACATTATTTGTATTGAAATAGGTACAAAGAGAAGTAACGTAGAATTACCTGGATCAAAGCATAACATGATTCTAACTCTTCTGTCTTCTCTTTGGTGTATGGGTTGTCCTCCCTTCTTTCAGCTTGGTTGCCCGGGCCCTTTAATTTTAAAAGACCATTGTGTCACTATGTGTTTCTTTGGAACAAACACTACTATCAGCAATATCAATGGTCAGACATGTGCCCAAGGAAATTAGGGCTTATTTACCAAATACAATCAAAATTATCAAAAGTATTAAAACATGACTTTGGTGCAAATCTGCTTATTTGTAAGTTTTATGTCTTAAACACTGCACAGTTGGAATTTATTTTACATGCGCAACAATTTTTCTTGCTCCAAATGCCGGTGGGAGTTTTTTCTTGTGGCAACTTTTTTTTTGTCCCTGCGACTTTTTTGTCCAAATGCATTAAAGTCAATGGGCTTTTTTCTTATGGCGACTTTTTTGTCCAATCGCATTAAAGTCAATGGGCTTTTTTCTTATGGCGACTTTTTTGTCCAATCGCATTAAAGTCAATGGGCTTTTTTCTTATGGCGACTTTTTTGTCCAAATGCATTAAAGTCAATGGGCTTTTTTCTTATGGCGACTTTTTTGTCCAATCGCATTAAAGTCAATGGGCTTTTTTCTTATGGCGACTTTTTTGTCAAAATGCATTAAAGTCAATGGGCTTTTTTTCTTATGGCGACTTTTTTGTCCAAATGCATTAAAGTCAATGGGCTTTTTTCTTATGGTGACTTTTTTGTCCAAATGCATTAAAATCAATGGGCTTTTTTCTTATGGCGACTTTTTTAGTCCAAATGCATTATAATCAATGGGCTTTTTTCTTATGGCGACTTTTTTAGTCCAAATGCATTATAATCAATGGGCTTTTTTCTTATGGCGACTTTTTTGTCCAAATGCATTAAAGTCAATTGGTATTTTATTTATGGCGACTTTTTTGGCCAAATGCATTAAAGTCAATGGGCTTTTTTCTTATGGCGACTTTTTTCTCCAAATGCATTAAAATCAATGGGCTTTTTTCTTATGGCGACTTTTTGTTCAAATGCATTAAAATTAAGGGGCTTTTTTCTTATGGCGACTTTTTTGTCCAAATGCATTAAAGTCAATGAGTTTTTTCTTATAACAACATTTTTGTCTTATTTTTGTAGAATTTTTCTACTGCGGCTGGTGAAAAAATGTGCTCATCACTAGTGCCAAGCTATGGAAAGTCAACTGAATGTGGAGTTTGGGCAGGTCACCAATTTAGCAGAAGTTTCGCAAGAGATTTGAGATTCCATAACTGCCTGGTGGAAGCCATGTGCTAAAGTCTAGGGTTGCTGGTGATCTGCTGCTGGCATATGGTCACTATTAGAACTTCTGTCAAAAACCGAGTGGAATGATTGAGGCTTCCGTGTGGCTTTGATCCCTTTCTACAATAGCCTCATTGCATACAGGAGAGTCATTACTGTCATTACTGTCTTCTTCATTAAATAAGCAGCCAACCAAAAGTGCAACCATCTGTATGTAAAATCTTGTAGAATGTGAGAATATATTATATTGTTGCATACTGTATGAATACATAGAGAAGACAGGATTGGCTATGCTAATATGTAAATGTGTGACTTTGCTGGTGGCTTGCTCAGTGGTGGAATATATAGGCAAAGCTTCCTAAATGAAGGCGTCCTAAATTAAATGCATGACCTCATGGTGCAAAAATCTATTTTGAAGTGACATGACTTGACATCAGGTATAACCACTGGCAAAGCATTAAAGGAAATCTATACCTCCAAATAATGTAGGTCTTCATAAAAAGATATTGCATAAAACAGCTCATATGTAACACTTTATGTAAATAAATAATTTTCATAATATTATAATGTTTTTAGCAGTATGTGCCATTGGGTAATCCTAAATAGAAAATCGCCATTTTAAGTACTAAGTACCGCCCCCTGTGATCCTACAGTCCATAGAAACAAGTCAAGGTATGGATGCCATCGGGGTGGCAGTTGTTTCGGGCCTGGTTGATTTCAAGTGTAAAGGTGGGAAATAGCTCATAGTACAAGTTGATCCAGGGACTGGTCCCATTGCCATTTTGGAGTCAGGAAGGAATTTTTCCCCCTCTGAGACAAATTGGAGAGGCTTCAGATGGGTTTTTATCTTCCTCTGGATCAACTGGCAGTTAGGCAGGTTAAAAAAAAAGTAAAAAGGTTGAACTTGATGGACGTGTGTCTTTTTTTTAACCTTACTTACCATGTTACTATGTTACCATCATAGACCCTTGACATTATTTGTATTGAAATAGGTACAAAGAGAAGTAACGTAGAATTACCTGGATCAAAGCATAACATGATTCTAACTCTTCTGTCTTCTCTTTGGTGTATGGGTTGCCCTCCCTTCTTTCAGCTTGGTTGCCCGGGCCCTTTAATTTTAAAAGACCATTGTGTCACTATGTGTTTCTTTGAAACAAACACTACTATCAGCAATATCAATGGTCAGACATGTTCCCTAGGAAATTAGGGCTTATTTACCAAATACAATCAAAGCCAAAAGTATCAAAACATGACTTTGGTGCAAATCTGCTTATTGTAAGTTTTATGTCTTAAACACTGCACAGAATTTATTTTACATGCGCAACAATGACCTCATGGAGCAAAAATCTATTTTGAAGTGACATGACTTGACATCAGGTATAACCACTGGCAAAGCATTAAAGGAAATCTATACCTCCAAATAATGTAGGTCTTCATAAAAAGATATTGCATAAAACAGCTCATATGTAACACTTTATGTAAATAAATAATTTTCATAATAATATACTTTTTTTTAGCAGTACGTGCCATTGGGTAATCCTAAATAGAAAATCGCCATTTTAAGTACTAAGTACCGCCCCCTGTGATCCTACAGTCCATACAAACAAGTCAAGGTATGGATGCCATCGGGGTGGCAGTTGTTCCGGGCCTGGTTAATTTCAAGTGTAAAGGTGGGTCCGGCTGTGCTGCACTTTCCAGATTAGTCGGCCCCCCAGGAGATCGCCGAAGAGCTGAAGCTGCCCTAGAGTTGAAGCTGCTGAAAAGCCACTGAAGAGATGAAGTTTAATCTGCCAAAGAAAGCCAAAGCCACAGAAGAAGCTTCCATCACTGATGATAAGGACGAAGACTGCACGACCAACCTTATAAGTAAGATCCACCAATTATTTTTTGATTAACCGACTGGCCACTAATTTCTTTTTTAAAATCTTTTATGACACCCCTGACCACCAATATTTTTTAAAATCTTCTATGGGGCCTTGGCCACCAATGTTTTTTGTTTAATCTTCTTTTATGGTGGCCACTGACCACCAATTGTTATTTATTTAACTTATAGGTTTATAGGGGGACCCTGGCCAACAATGTTGTCTTTTAACTTTTATGGGGGGGCTTGACCACTAATGATTTTTTAACTTGTAGGGTGAGGGCCTGGCCACCAATGTTTTTTTTTAATTTGTAAGGTGGGACCCTGGCCACCAATGGATTTTTAGAGCTCATGATTTGGCACTTACTGTATGTTTGTGTGGCTTTTTTACTTCGGTGTGGGGTCTGTGGTGGGGCCTGTGGTGGGGGTAGAGGAGGCAGGGGTCCCAGAAAATCGTATGGGGGCCCCGTGATACATACATACATGTTAGGTCACATGAGCCACTGACTGTACAAAGTTCTGACTTTTGCGCCCACCATTCTCTATTTACAGTTAGAGCTTCATTATTTCTGGGGGATCTCTGAGGAGCACACAGACCATCATAAAATGGTGGCTCATGGGAAAATATGTAAAAGAGCAATAATTACTTAAATATATATTTCAGTTTGGTGAGATTCTTTAATATGCCATTTAATATGATATAAACTATCTAATTCATTCTGGGGGTATAGTTATTATTTAACAAAAATATTCAGAATACTTCTTTTGGAGGTCTGTAATGGAGAAATGGATTCGGCATAGACTTCATAGACTAGACACAGAGTTTCATTTATCTCTTTGTTTGGGCTTCCTAATTGTATTTGCCAAAAATGGAAAGATCTAATTAGCTTTTTTATATTATACTTTATAATTCACAGTGAAGAAGTTCAAATATTAATGTGAAATATTTTGTTGGGGCATGAGAACATCCTCACCAACAAGTGTTTCTTCATTTTCACACTTGAGTTTTGCAACTCCCTTGGTACATATCTGTAATACAAAGTGCAATGTTTTCCTAAGTGTGGTTAACCATAGTAACCAATCAGCTGTTGCTTTTCAAATAGATAATGAATATATATAGTTCTGCTGATTGGTTGCTACGCCTGAATAGACCTTTGTACCTTTCATCACTTTACCCTCCCGTGTGTCCTTCAAAAAATATAACAATGTAATTAAATAATAATAATAAAAAAAAATAATTACATGTATGGGACCTGTTATCCCGAATGGGGGATAGCTGGGGTTTTCCGGATAATGGATCTTTCCAGAATTTGGATCTTCATCCACTAGAAAATAATTTAAACATGAAAAAAACCCAATAGGCTGTTTTTTACTTCCAATAAGGATTAATTATATCTTAGTTGGGATCAAGTACAAGCTTTGAATTTGGATTATTTGGGTATAATGGAGTCTATGGAAGATGATTAGTGATGCACGAATTTCTCCCATTTCCAGTGAAATTCATGAAACAGCGGAAAAATGTGTGAAAAAAAGTGAAAATTGACGCCCGCGCCCAGTTTTTGTGAAAAAGTCGCTCGTGTCAGTTTTGACTCTGGCGTTAAAGTCAATGGGCATCTGAAAAGTGTTGACGCGCAGCGAGTTTTTGATGCCAGCAACTTTTTGGACGCGCGTACAAAATTTTTTGATGACGGCGAATTTTAGCCGGTGATTCGCTAATTTATTCACCGACGGCGACATGATTCATTAATGCCAGGCGAATTTATTCGCCCATCACTAAAGACGACCTTTTCATAATTCGGAGCTTTCTGGATAATGGGTTTCTGGATAACAGATCCCATACCTGTCTTTAAAAGCTGTGCTATGTAGGAGTAATTCTCTCATATAAAAAGTGTACACGGTCCTGCTTCGTGTTTCCTTGCCAGAAGCCCGACATGAAGGGGCTGAATTAAACATGAGGAATTTTATATTTCTTTGTCCATCTCTGCTTCCAAGGCTGAAATGGATGGAAATTGGATTAACAACCCAAAACAAATGAATTCACTTTAATGTTCTGTTTTCTTGCCTTTGGTAATTGAACTTCACTATACAAAGTTACTACACTCTCATCTCTTTCATCTTCTGTGCCAGAACCAGATCCAGTCTCTCTCTTGTGCTTTTGGACCTGCAAACAAAAAGAATGGGATATGATATTAAACTACATACATATTTATATTTAGCGGGATAGTCTTCCTATTTAATGTAAATAGAAATCCTCTGAAACCTCTTTCTCAGACACACCCCGTGTAACCACTTCTGCATTTATGAGCTTTATGAGAAATTATACAGACTAGTTATGAAAGCTTTACATATTCGGAAGGGCTTGCCGTGGTCAGTTGGTCAGTGTTACTCCTATAACTTGGATGATAGGAAGCTCCATTAATATTTATAGAATATGGCAAATAAAGAGTGCATAAAGAATCTTTCTGTTAAGACAAGTCTATAGATAGGGGTGGATGGGGGGATAGATAGGGGTCGCAGTTATCACATCTCTGGGAGCAGAGAAGAGACTATAAAAGCCTCTGTAGATGTTCTGCTGGGATTCTACAGCCAGATGCTAAATCAGTGCTAAGCAGGGACCTCATCAATACTGACTGTATCACAATACTTTATAGGGTAGCAAATTGCCACAAGCTTTCCAGTGAAGACTTTGTGCAGGCTCAACTCCTCTGATCACCCCTAGAGCCTGATAATGGGGCTCATGCAAGTAGTTCATAATGAAGCCGATCACATAGGGTAATGCTGGGTGACCCAATCCATAGAGTTTACTCGCCATAGACAGAGAAATGTACTCAGGTTAGGACTGGGCCCGCGGGACACTGGGCATAATCTGGTGGGCCCCACCAACCTAGACCTGCTCCCCACCTGAAACCATGGGTGCTGCACCTTGGCCACAAGAAGAGAAAACAAGGTTTGTGTGGGGGGGAGGGAGGATGCAGTTGGGGCAGGGGACCCCCAGTCTGACCCTCATTGTATTTAATGTGTTTGCTTTCCTTTCTTTGTTATGCATCACTTTAGAACTACACCTCTTACCCAAGCTTGATGTGGCTTTGCCTAATGAACTCCAACATACAGAACTGATTTAGGGCACCCCCTTAAATGGCATCTTCTGTCTATCTGCCTAGCTTAGTATATACATGTCGCTTCTGCTCCACCTCTCCATATAAACATCATGAGCTATTTACCTCAGCATTGACAGTCTGCCCTTTAATTGCTGCCGGATTCTGCTGATCTAGAATAAAATGAAAAAGTGAGTTTAGACTTAATTAGTTTCATTAATAACAAGCACCCATTGCTATAAAATGCAAGCACAATATGGTACACTAAGCACTGTTACTCAACCACTTAAATTGATTACAAATAATATATTATTAAGGTTTAAGGAATGGTTGTATACTTAAAGCAACATTAAACATTTTACTAGCTCTCCAGAACCAACAGCCCCATTAAAATACAAAATAATCCTCCAATGAGAATCCTACCTGATCTGTGTAAATCTGACTTCATGCAACTGGAGTTGGAAACATTAATCACAGTTTCTTAGCACTGAACCAGTCTGTAATTTATCCCCCATGTCTGATTACAGGGTACCGTAATGCCCCAAAAATGTCTCAGTAATCCCTATTTATCAGATAACAGCAAGATACGAATTTTTATTCTCATTAGTGAATTCTATGCTTTGCCCAGCTTCTTTAGAGAAAGTGGTGCAAGTGGTACAGTCTAATGGAGGACCTTAAACACCATTGCCAAAGTTAAGCAAGTCAAGTCAATAAGCATTACATAAATAATTGTATTAAATACTGGTATATCATTATATGTATAATACTTCCTTAGTATCAAAGTTTTAGCCGCCTGTATTAAAAAGCGTAAAAAAAATAAAATAATTAATTTATTGTGTATCACCTTGTGGGTAATTGTATAATACTGAAGAGTTATCAGCACAGGCCTGTCAACTTGTGAATGTATTAAGTTTTAGGGGTTATTTACTAAACCCCAAATTTTTCTGGTTGGGCAAAAACTTGAAATTTTCATGGAAAAAAAAAAACCTTGAATTTTTCGAGATTATTCCCCGATGCTGCAAAAGTCTGAATCCGAAAATCCAGCATCGCAGACCTGTCAAGGTCCTTTATAAGTCAAGGGGAGATGTCCCTATCCCAATTTGAAGATATTGTGGTTTGAGCTGGGTTTAGACCGATAATCAGCAAAATGTGGGGTTTTCCGGCAAAAACCTGAAAAAAAAATCAATCGATTCGGGAGAACATAGCAACATAGTAACATATAAAGTTAAGTTGAAAAAAGTTTTTTACCGATCCGTTATTTTATTAATAAATAAGGTAAAACCAGGGATGAGGGTTTGGTTGAGCTTTTTTTAATTTAAATTATGAGATAAATTTAGTAAATAACCTCTAGCCCCTAACTGTTGCATTTTATCAGCTACCTCCTTCCAAAACATTTTAATCTTTGGAAAATCTCTTAATATTTCCACTAGACTAAAATAACTTGAACATAAAAACCATGAAGGTGAAACTTATTGAGGGGGAACCAAAGGGCTAGTAGTGCTAGTATTAGTAATAAGTAGTGCACTAGTAGTGCATGTATTATTTCTATAAATAGGGACTAAAAAGGTTCGCTTTGACCCTAGTCCATGAGGAAAGAGTGCTCAGTTACGACTGTCCCAATGTTTTTTTTCAGGGCTGGAACTAGGGGTAGGTAGAAGAGGCAGCTGCCAAGGGTGCAATGACAGGGGGCACTGGGCAGCAACCTCTAATTGTCTTCTTCCTTCCCCTAGTCCACACCCCTCAGTCTTAAAGTGGCCATACACAGAGAGATCCGCTCGTTTGGAGATGTCGCCAGGGCTCTAGGGCCCAACGATCAGATCCTAACGCATGGGAACGGGCGGTCGGATCGCGGGGCCGCATCAACAAACAGATCCGGCCACGATCCAACGGGATTTATAGTCCCATCCGATCGAGATCTGGTGACTTTCAGCCAGATCTCAATCGGGGAAGCCCGTTGGGGGGCCCCATACATGGGCCAATAGGCTGCCGACTCGGTCTGTCAGTAGCTTTTATCGGGCCGTGTATGGCCACCTTTACTCCGCTTCCTTCACTCTGTCACTCACCCCTCCGTCATTCTCCCCTCCCTTGTGTCACCCCCCCCAGTCCAACGATTCCTATAATGTTGGCCGATATTATGAATAATTGTGCAGTGGAGCTTGCACAATTTCAGGCACTCAGTGTTTAAAGGATGTATACTTGTGATTCTCAAGGTGCAAGTCTGCTGTGCCTGTTGACGCAGAATCTACGGAATGGCCATAGCTCCTGGGCTACCATATATAAAAAGGGACTCTGCATACAATTCATCACAACAGACTGGACGGATGCAATTGCATATGCCTCAAAGACAGGGATGAGTTAGGAGTGTGTTTAGGCACAAGTACCTAAATGAATGTGTCAATACATGGAGATATTGCACCCATTTCTGCACAGAAACAATTGCAGCAGGGTTCATAAATGAACCCTATGGTTTCCCAATGCAGGGAATCAGGGAGGGCACAAGGATGAGGAATCCCCATTAAAAACAAGGACAGTTTGGCACAGGTTTAGGAAGGAGCATCAAATCTTAAGAGTATAAACCTGCTTTTCAAAGTAAATGTTTCGACTGCTAGTGGAATATTAAGGGAGCACTGTAACGGGGGTTTATCCAACACAAGAACCATCTACTCTCTCATTGAAACTAGGGGAAAGATAAAAGCAGGAACGACATCCACAACTTCACTTTTCCATTAGACAATCACAAAGGGGAAAATAAAGAATGGGATTGTGACCCTTTAATGCAAGTAAACCTACAATACAGCAGCAGAACATCATATGCATAACCTACATTATATCTATAATATAACTGAGAAGCTATTCAGCTAAGTCATATCATAAAGATAAAGGAACACAATTACAGTTGAATAAAGAGTCTAGCATGATATCATTAGGAAATACACTCACCCCTCTTCTTCCTTTTAGATCGGTAATGAACTGCAGAAACAACAATCACAACTGCTACTACAATCAGAGCGATCCACCATTTCAATATAGAGGGTCCTGCTACCATTGCAGATGTGGGGCCTAAATAAAAGATCAGTAACAAAAAATGTTGTTTAGAGTCAGACATGAAACAAGATGTTTGTCTGCAGGTGAGCCCAGGTGCCGGATACATATTGGGAAAGTAAAGGGAAGCCGGTACTACAGCTGGCTGAGGGCACATGACAGGTTGTGGGACAAAGCAGTCAGTCGTTTGTAGTTGGGGTTTAATGACATAGTGTGGAGTTTAGTTGATCAATAGCCATCAGGGAGGAGATTCCATTTTGGATAGAGAAATCAGAGTCCCACCCGCCCTCCCTTGGGGTTACTCCTTTTGTGCTAGTTGTCACAATGGTGGCCAACGGTAGAGGGATACAGGTTGAGTTGAGTAGATTACAGTAGAGTAGAGTTCTGGGTTAAGGGCTCATTGTCCCTGGCAGTGATGATAGTTGGTTGGCAGGGCAGGCTTTACCAAGTCCCAAGTTGTAAGTGGGACTGGTTGGTTGGTATCTTATTTAAGAGAGTTGGTCTCTGGGAGGTGTTATTTGTTGAGGCATGCAATCCAGTATACCCACCATGCTGGAAGGCACAAGTGGCTGGTGGCCTGGTACAATTTGCATGCAATTATTTTTGGTCCATTGCCAGGGACCTTGCAGGTTTTGTTTAGTGCTGTTGTGTTTATGTTATATACAGTATATATATGTGTGTAAATGCTTATTGTTATAATACTGTTATAATGTATTTGTGATTTATTTATGTTTATGTAATTTATTGCTTATGTTTTTTATAATACAGCTGTGGCCAGAAAATTCAAACAAAGAAAGGGGTAAGTTGTGATTATTTCTAGACCAGTTGGGGGGCAAAAGACTCAAGTACTGTATTTGTCCCTGCCCAGGTCATGTATAGTTACTGTATACCTTTTTACACAAACATACAGAACTGTATTTGTGTTCACATAATATAGCAGTGTTTGTAAATCTTTCAGTAATCACATCAATGGACCAGAGTTTATTGGCTCCATTGACTGTAAACCCGGATGCAAGTGCAAGAGATCCAAAAGGGACCAAAAAACAAGCCCCTTCGTTCTCACTGTAAAAGCACTTGTGTTATATGTCAGGATACACTCAGAACCTTCCAGCGGATAAAAATCCATTGCAGCCTGTGCATGGGGATGAAAAAAAGGGATGCTTATTGTTACCCCTATCCATGTATATCCGATACACATGCATTTAAATTTTCATGTAGAAGGGAGATTTACTAACATTCACAAAAATTCTCAACGTTTACCCTGAGTCTTCCCTACAGTTTACTATTTTTTGCAAATATTTTTCCTGTATTAAAGTGGACCAGTCACCCAGACACAAAAATCTGTATAATAAAAGTCCTTTTCAAATTAAACATGAAATCCAATTTCTATTTTTTATTAAAGCATTCATAGCTGTTGTAAGCTCATTTAAAAATCTCAGCTGTCAATCAAATATTGTCTGCCCCTCCTCTATGCCTTAGGCAATTACTTTCACTTTCCATTCAGCACTTCCTATTTGTCACTGCTCTCCCCACATTCCCCCAGTTCTCTTTACCATTTAATTGTGTAACCAGGACATGGGGATGGACATCAGGTCCCCCATTCTGGTGCACAAACAAGATTCTGAGATGATACAAGACTTGTCTTAATAACAGTGTCCACAAAATGGCTGCTGCCTGCTTGTTATAATTGTGAATTCCCAGACTGAAGGAAACAAGATTCAAATAATTTATTCAGTGTAATTAAAGTTCATTTTGCTTGACTAATGTGATAAAATAGGATTGTGGCATAGAGGAGGGGCAGACAATATTTGATTGACAGCTGAAATTTTTAAATGAGCTTACAGCAGCTATGAATGCTTTAATAAAAAATAGAAATTGGATTTCATGTTTAATTTGAAAAGGACTTTTATTATATAGATTTTTGTGTCTGGGTGACAGGTCCACTTTAAAGGGGAAGGAAACCTAGTCGGCGCAAACCCCCCACCCCCCCTCCCGTTTGTTGCCCACCCTCACTCCTCCCCCCTGGCCTATCCGTCCCGCTGGGCAAATGCCCCTAACTTGTTACTTACCCTTCTGCGCAGGTCCAGTCCAGGGAGTTCACAGACGACATCTTCTTCCACGCAATCTTCTTCCTGCTTTGAACGGCGCATGCGCAGTAGGATCATTTCGCCAGTACGATCTACTGCGCATGCGCCTGACTTTTGGCGCATGCGCAGTAGATCCGTACCGGTGAAATGATCCTACTGCGCATGCGCCAAAACTACGTTCACAGCAGGAAGAAGATCGCGTGGAAGAACGCTAGGTTTCCTTCCCCTTTAAGAGTGCATCTGATTTTGCTTTTGCACTTTCACTTGCTTTCATAATTAAATTCTAAAATTATATGCAAATTAAGATTTTCTACAGACACCAAACGCCCCAAAAAGTATGTTAACCCCAGAACATCAAATACTTTTGAAAAGAACATATCATGAAGATTTACACCTACTGTATCTACAGTAGGTTGTTCTAAACAAAAACATTCCAACCAATAAATGTCGGTTTTATTGATCTGGTAGGCATGTAGGAGTCTTCAAAAGACTTCAATAGAGTTTTTACGTGATAAACCACGAGATACGTTTTTCTCCTCGAATTGAATTTTGTCCATGAATTTTCACTTGACTGTGAGATATTTCTCTGAATTGAATCTGGCCCAATCTGTGCTATAGATTTTTATGTGTTGTCCTAACTGTTAGCATTAAGTTGTCTACTGCCCCATTGTAAGTGCAGTGCAATGCACAAAGTGCAATTTTTGCCTTGTGTGAAGCTTTAAAAAGCAAGACCCTAAACTAAGAATCTTGGCTAGAAATACAGTTCTGTGGAAACTTAAAAAATATATTTTTTTGTAGGATTAAGACAGTCTACAGTAAAATGTACAATAAGGGATTGTAATAAAACCTACCTGCCCTGGTGGTCTAGTGGGGCGGCGGGGACGCCCGCCTCGTGGTCCTCTTCCTGTGCCATCTTGCCCTCCTTAGGTCGCGCCCGGCGCGCCTGCGTGTTGTTTATAGGCGCAAGCACGCTGGCGTGTTTGCGCCAGCGCGTTTGGCGTGAATGTGCACGTTTTTGCCGCAAATTCTTTCCCCTATAAAAGGCCCATTCTGACTGCAGACAGATGCCCGTGATAGAACTTGGTTTCTAGTGGTTTCCTAAGCCTTGTGCATCTGATCCTGAATCTGTTTGTCCTGATTATCTGGTTTTGACTCCTGCCTGTTCCCTGACCCTTGCCTGCCTACGACAACTCTTCCAGCTTAACCCCTTGATTGAAACCTGGTTTTACCCTTGCCTGCCTGATGATTCTGATATCCGCCTGCCTCGACTAGGGATGTAGCGAACGTCGGAAAAAAAGTTCGTCCGGGCAAAAATGCAAACGGTTCGCGAACGTCGCGAACCCCATAGACTTCAATGGGAAGGCGAATTTTAAAAGCTAGAAAAGACATTTCTGGCCAGAAAAATGATTTTAAAGTTGTTTAAAGGGTGCAACGACCTGGACAGTGGCATGCCAGAGGGGGATCAAGGGCAAAAATGTATCTGAAAAATACATTGTTGACACAGCGCTGCGTTTTGTGCTGTAAAGGGCAGAAATCACACTACGTCACTCAGGTGATGTTTCTGGACACGGAATGTGAAAAAGCTCACACAGCTAGGTGGCACTTGGTTAAAGACTGGGCAAACAATGCCTGCAAGGGCAACGTATACAGTAGTGGATACGGAATATATTATTGCTGCTGTAAAAACATCACTCAGGTGATGTTTACGGACACGGAATTATTATTGTTATTTAGACAGAATGTGAAAAAGCTCACACAGCTAGGTGGCACTTGCATACCTCCCAACTGTCCCTCTTTTGACCACTCAACCCCCTGTCCCTCTTTTGTACTGGAAAGTCCCTCTTTTCTCTGCACTGAACAGCCAGAAAAAAAACAGTTTCTAACTTAATTAGCTTTTGGCAGAGAGCTCAGAACAGCTAACAGGTGCAAATAAGATACTTTGTAACAATTTTGACTCTGGTTGGTGCTGGTGGTGGTGAACTACTAGGAGGAGCAGCACACCAGTCCCTCTTTTCTCTGAACTGAACAGCCAGAAAAAAAACAGTTTCTAACTTAATTAGCTTTTGGCAGAGAGCTCAGAACAGCTAACAGGTGCAAATAAGATACTTTGTAACAATTTTGACTCTGGTTGGTGCTGGTAGTGGTGAACTACTAGGAGGAGCAGCACACCAGTCCCACTCCCCAACACAGCTAGACTAATAGCACTGGGCTCTAACAGTAGCAAAGTAAAAAAAACAAAAAAGAAAATAAAAGCAGTCCTTACAAGGACTATTGGGTTACAGGCAGCAGTCAGCAGATGAGATCAGCAGCAGTGCCCACAGCAGCTACATACAGAGCACTGCAGTAGAAGGTAGATTACTAGCCAGCAAAGCTACCTAACCTAAAATGTTCTGTCCCTACAATACAGAGCAGTATCAAGTAGATTACTAGCCAGCAAACTTACTATCAACTGTCCCTCAAATCACTAACAGCTCTCTCCCTACACTAGCTCTTGCAAGCACACACAGGCAGAATGAAAAAACGCTGCAGGGCTTCAGTTTATATATGGAAGGGGAGTGGTCCAGGGGGTGTGGGGGTGGTCCAGGAGGGAGAGCTTCCTGATTGGCTGCCATGTATCTGCTGGTCTGGGGTGAGAGGTCAAAAATAAGCGCCAGCTATGGCGAACCCAAATTGGCGAACGTCGCGCGACGTTCGCGAACATTCGGCGGACGCGAACACCCGATGTTCGCGCGAACTAGTTCGCGGGCGAACAGTCCGCGACATCCCTAGCCTCGACCCAGCCTGTCTGACCATCCTTCTGCCTGCTCCATTTGTACCGTGACCTTCGGCCCAAAAGACTCTGCTAACAGCCGTGCCCCTTTGCCAGCCAGAATATCTCGCCTTGTACCTCTCTTTAAGTCCAGGTGGTACCCAAGTAAGCTGAGGGCTCCTCCCGAAGCCCAACGGTGGTCACACTACTGGTGAAGCTGAACCGAGACCAGGGTGCTTGGCACTTGTTCTGGTATTGGGTGCCGGCCATGACAGGGATCTAGTAACCCATAGCAACCAATTAGGTGTACCTTTTACAGCAGTTTTACTACAGTAACTGCTGCTTGGTCACTATGGATCACTGGGACTGGGCAAAACTTGTCCACACAACATTCCCATCTCTCCCTAATGTTGGCAAATAAATTCTAGAAGTCTCTTATATAAACCTACCTTCAGGGCATGATGCAGGAATATGTGCAGTTCTGGAGGCTTCACTGACTGGGTTCTTGGCGGCACAACTGTATGTAATTTTGGACGGAGCATTATAAACACGGAGCCATGGGCGTCCACAGAGGGGGGCAAGAGGGGTCAGTGCCCCCCCCTGGGACCAGCAGACTGACCATCTGTTTATTCGGGCATTTTGTAATGTGGGCCGCTCCTGATCTATAATGTTCATTTCAAACTGTGGGCTCTAGGACCGCTCCTCCGTCCCAGCTCCCACTGTGGCTCCGCCCCTTCCACTAGTCTCCGTTCTCATGCTGTGCTGTGTGCAGGCCTGCCTGCCTGCCATCAGGGGGGAACAAGGAAGAAAGTTTTGGGCCAGGCAGGATTTAGGCTCAAAGGGGGATTAGCCAGCCCCCCTTACGAGCGTGGACATCACTGATGCCGAAGACGGAAGTACAGGAACTGATGTGGTAAGAAGGGGAAGCCAGCAGTCACTGTAATTCTCAGGAATCTCTTTAGCCTGCACTCTGTCTCTCTCTACCCCTCTCTCTCTCTGAGTCTTTGTTTCTCTCTCTGCCTCTCTCTCTCTGTCCCTCTGTCTCTCTCTCGCTGCACTCTTTCTTTCTCTCACTGCACTCTGTCTCTCTCTGTGAGTCTCTGTCTCTCTCTGCACTCTGCCTCTCTCACTACACTCTCTCTTTCACTGCACTCTGTCTCTCTCTGCACTGTCTCTCTCTCTCTCTCTCTCTACTCTGTCTTTTTCTCTCTTTGCACTCTGTTGTTCTCTGCACTCTGTCTCACTGCACTCTGCTTCTCTCTGCACTCTGACTCTCTCTGTGAGTCCCTCTCTTTCTACAGTCTCTATCTGTCCACCAATGAAGTTTTTTTTTAACTTTTATGGGGGGCCCTTATCCTAACCACCAATTGTTTTTTTTAACTTGTATGGGGGTCCCTGGTAACCAGTGGGTTTCTAGTGTTTGTTTTATCTCCCATGTTTGTGTGGCTTTTATTACTGTGGTGTTGGGTCTGGGACTGTCATCTAGATTATGTAGGTACCCAGCAGAATGAATTGTAAAAAAAGAACATGTGGCTACATGGGGTATTTATGCATGTACTTGCCCCTGTGCTATCTGTTTGTGAGTTCTGGGGGTATTTATACATGTACGTGCCCCTGTGCCATCTGTTTGTGAGTTCTGGGGGTATTTATGCATGTACTTGCCCCTGTGCCATCTGTTTGTGAGTTCTGGGGGTATTTATACATGAACTTGCCACTTTGCCATCTTTGTGTGAACTAGGGTTGCCACTTGTCAGACAACCGGTATTTTGAAGGGTTGCCCGGGTCAAATTAGGGAAACTGTGCAGGATTCCCTTGATTGACCCGGCGATCGGCTGATCGCCGTGGCATAGCTCCACCCCTTGATGGCAGTGACACACCCACCTATCTCACAGGCCCGCCCACAGATGCCTCCTTGCCCCACCCTGGAAAATTTTCTGCGGACACCCATGCACGGAGCGTGTGATTGGTCACTTCTGTGTCAGGGCTGTCTGTGCTATTCCAGGTGACAGTCACATCTGATGCATTGACTATACAGGTCAAGGTGACTGTAATGTTACAGGTCTCATTGTGGGTGATGTTTTGATGAATCAGGATATCTGCTGATGAGAGATTTTCTACATGCAAAAAAGATTATGGGAATAATTGTGATAATCTCTTTATTATGCAAGTTCATTTTACATAAATTCTTTACAAAATAAATATAATTTGAACATTAAAAATGGACCATGTTTTAAACCCATCCAAACCATTCACAGAGACACGAGTATTTTTCAAACTAAGATGAATCAGTGTTGAAGTTTGGCTTCAGCCTGATGTTAAATAATTACTTATATAGTAACATAAAAGTTCTGGTTAAAATAGATAATCAGGGTCAGACTGGCCCAACAGGATATCGGGAAAAATCCCAGTCGGCCCCAATTCTATTGGGCCCTCCCGCTTTGCCCACATTTGCGGAGATATTCCGATTATAAAAAGAAAATTAAAGATGGTCATGGGTTCAACTGTGGAGCACACGGCCATCTTTATTTTTTTCCCTGGAGGTTTGAGAATGTAGTGAAGCGGGGGCTGGTAATGGGGCGGAGGTGGTTGGGTGGTAGGTCCTTGATTTGGGATCTGGTGGGCCCTTGGTACCTCATTCTGATTCTAAAGATAACACATACATTGAGTTCAGCCCTTTATTCGTCATACTTTATTTTTTCATTGGCAAATGGCATAACCATTAAAGGACAAGGAAAGTCTAAAATAGAATGAGGCTAGAAATGCTGTATTTTGTATACTAAACATAAACATGAATTTACTGCACCACAAGCCTAATCAAACAAATGATTTATGCTTTCAAATTTGGCCACAGGGGGCTGTCATCTTGTAACTTTGTTATACATCTTTGCCTGACCCTGACTCTGCACATGCTCAGTGTGGTCTGGGCTGCTTAGGGATCATCATAAACAAAGCTGCTTGAGTTCTGCATGGCTGGTAAGTAAGGCGGGGCTCCCCCTGCTGTACATAAGTATGATTGTTTCCCTGCAGAGCAGTTAGGGACTGTCTGACAATTCCTATCCACAGCAATAAATGAAGGGAGAATTTCAATGCATACAGTCAGGTTTCTTATAAAAACGGTACACATTTTTTAATTAAAGTATATTGGAGATAGGTTTCTTTTTCATTAAAGAAAGTAAAAATGGGATTTTATATTTTTGCCTTTCCTTGTCCTTTAACAAGCCTGATCTTATTATTCAACCAGGTACATAATGGCAGATGAAATAAAGTATTGTAAACTATTACACAACTAGTTATGCATGTCTGATGAGAAATGCTGGTGTAATTAGCATACGTGGGTCCTTCTTTGTACAGTGCTAAAAGCATCAATTCCTATCTGGATATCCTCCCTTGGCCCACCCTTGTGTTTAAAAGTGAATTATTATGATAACATAGTGAAAGGATGTAGTGTCTTGTTATATCATAGATAACTTTCAAGTAACAAAAATAACAATAATGTTCTATTAGTCTGAGTCATTGATTGAAGTGGTTTCTTGGACCTTTTAACTGTGGCAGATAGGCTCATGGGTTTCCATACTGAAAAACTGACTGAACATATATGGGACAATGGTGTACTAGTACTAATAGGTGTAACAAGCCCAATTACAGTCAAAACCATCTCCCCTGCCCACAGCCACTTTCTTTTCATGTAAATGATATGAGTGTTGGCCATAGGATGATGAAGAATGAAAAGCAACAGTTGCTTAATTAATGGTGTTGTTATTAACACAATTATCTCTGTGAGGACCACAGTGGGGTCAAATGTACAATGTTCCTGGGGATGGACACAGTTGGCAGAGGGCCCTGGTCATATTAGTGTAAGGTTGCCCAATTTACTTACCCACGAATAAAACGTGATGACACAAAGTATAAAGGCAGTACTGGGACCAATGTTCTGATGGTCTAGGGCAGGTCAACTTGGTAAAGTTTAATTTTCCCTTTATCAAGAGAATCTTTCAGCCTCTCTATGATTCAATGTTTTGTCCTTCAATGCCTGTTTATCCTCTTTCTACTCACTCTTATGGTTTTCTAGTGCTTAATTATTACCTTCCATTTACGTTTCCTCTTCCTCCATTCTTACCTTTTCCTAATTCATTCATGTCATTGCCTATTCTTTTCTCCATGGCTTACCCCTCAACGCTGGTCATAATATTTACTCTCCATTCGCTTTTCTTCCAATTTGCAATTTAGTTCCGTTTCTACTCCCTTTGTGCCATTCTTTTTTTTCTTTCACCCTCCTTCAATCCCCACTACCCAAATATTTTTTATTCTCCCTTGTGTCTCTCTCTCCTTCATTCCTACTCATTCTCATATTCTTCCCTGTGTGCATTGAGTAATAAGCAATAGAAGGTCTGTCCAAAAGGGCCAATCTTGTTATTAAACCCAAGGAAGGAGCCATCATAGTGATTGATTAGATATAAGGACTATTATGCTGAAGTATATCAACAGTTAGAAATCCAAGTAGTATATGCCAAACTTTGTAGGGGTGCCACGTTTAAAATCAACTGACAATATAAAATCTTGCTTGACAAATATGTGGAGTTACGGTTATTGATATGGACACAGCCCAGTTGCTGGTAGAGCACCCAGTTATTCCAGTGTTCTACATCTATACATATATACAGGGCAGCCATCAGGGGGGGACAGTGGGGAGAGTTGTAGGGGGCCCCCGAGGGTAAGGGGGCCCGGCCATGCCACACTTACTTTATTAGCCGGGCCCCCCATCTTTCTGAGAGCTGCTGACTTCGGGAAGGCATGGATGTTTAAGGGGCCCTGGCCACCAATTTTCTTATAATGTGGGGGGGGTGGCCTGGCCACCAACCTTTTTTCTCATGTGGGATCCTAGCCACCAATATTTTTTAATGGGGGGGCCCTGGCCACGAATGTTTTTTATGAGGGTGCCTGACCACAAATGTTTTTTTATGGGGGGCCCTGACCACCAATATCTTTTTATTTTTTATTAACATGTGGGAAGCCTAGCCTCCAATATTTTTTTTGTTTTTTTACTGTGTGGTGGTGGGGCGGACCTGTAGGTGGGGCTTGGGGTGGGCTCAGCTGTGGATGAGGTTTATGGCACTGTCACACATGGAGATTAGTCCCATATGATAAATCTCCTCTTCCCGGGGTGACTAATCCATGCAAATGCATTCCTGAGAAAACTCATGCTTCAACATTGCATTTCAACATTACCCCTGATCATTTTCATTGCTGTGCAAGAATAAAATGTGTGTCCATTGTGTTCCAAGTATTCTCCCTCATTTTTGCTCAACCATCATTCTTTCTTGTTTTCTCATCCCCTTTTTATTCCCCAACCTGTCATGTATGATACTTGGTTACAGTTTATTTTGGGGCAAAGCCTTGTAATGGGCATAGTGTGATAAAATAAAAAAGTGCATGACCAGTTGGAAGTGAGCATATATGTGTGAGAACTGGCACATAGGTGTTACACCAGCTTCCTTTATTAGCTCATAGTCTGAACAGACTGAATAAACCAGCATATCAGCACCAACAGTTCCTGTATATATGTTGGTCGGCCTTATGGTACCTATTATGTATTGTGTATGTGCTACATACAGTAATGTGGGGCATTATATGCTCTGGTTGGCACATAGATATTTAATGTGAATGGGCTTTCTAAATGGCATTTGATAAATAACTAGGACACATAAGTGTAAGCCTTTATGCTTAGCTATTATTTATCCTAACTTTCACTGGGAAATTCTCAGTTTTTAATGGGTCTTTATATTTACAATAACTGTTCTACAAGTAGTGTAAGATCATAATTGTGATATCATCATCATCATCATTTATTTATATAGCGCTGTCAAGATACGCAGTGCTTTACTGCAGTTCTAGCAAACAGGGAATAAATGGTGGATAACAGACAAGGATTACAGAGTACAATAGGGTTAGAAGGACCTAGAGATTAGAGTTTACAAACTAAAAGGTTAGGGTACAATTGAGACATTAGGATTGTACAAACACTTTGTCATTTTTGATACAGCAATGATTAATTAAGGTACATTGAATAGGCCTCTTTAAACAGATGGGTCTTTAAGGAGCGCTTGAAAGTTTGGAAAGAAGGAGAAAGTCTGACAACTGGAGGCAGAGAGTTCCAGAGAAAAGCAGAAGCCTGAGAGAAGTCTTGTAGACGAGAATGGGCAGAAGTGACCAGAGGAGAAGTGAGGCGAAGATCAGAAGCAGAGCGAAGGTTTCGTGAAGGAGTGTATTTGGAGATTAGAGATGAAATATAGGGAGGGATTTCATTATTAAGGGCCTTAAATGTGAGTGTAAGTAATTTGAATTTGATTCTAGAGGAGATTGGGAGCCAGTGAAGGGACATACATATGGGAGCAGCTGATGTTGAGAGGCGAGTCTAGCGGCTGCGTATAGAACAGATTGTGAAAGGTGACTTGTTGGAATACCTGTGAGGAGTAAGTTGCAGTAATCAAGGCGGGAGATGATGAGAGACTGAATCAGTGTTTTAGTTGATTCTGAACTGAGATAGGGTCGTATTCTAGCAATGTTGCGCAGTTGAATACGGCAAGATTTTGCAAGTGTTTGAATGTGTGGTGAAAAAGACAGATGCGAGTCTAAGATAACTCCTAGGCAGCGTGCCTGTGTGGTGGAATGAAAGGTGGTGTTGTTTCCGGTGAGTGAGATCTGAGGGACAGGGGAAGATTTTGGAGGAAATATAATGAGTTCTGTTTCAGGTGGAGCTGAGACATCCAGGAGGAGACAGCAGAGAGACAGTCTGTGACTTGGGAAAGGACAGAATTAGAAAGATCAGGAGTAGACAAGTAGAGCTGGGTGTCATCAGCATAAAGGTGATACTGAAGTCCAAATGACTGAATAAGTTTTCCTAGTGAAGTTGTATAGAGCGAGAACAGCAGGGGGCCAAGAACAGAGCCTTGAGGAACTCCAACAGAGAGTGGGAAAGTAGTAGAAGTAGAGTTAGAGAAGGAAACTTTAAAGGAACGGTCAGACAGATAAGATGTAAACCATGAAAGAGCAGTGTCCCGAATGCCAGATGAGTGTAGAATGTCAAGGAGGAGTGTGTGGTCAACTGTGTCAAAGGCTGCAGAGAGATCTATATATTGTATGTTATGGTTCTTATAGTATTCCATTTGTGATGTCAGCCTTGCTCCCCTGTTATATACACTGTGTAGGATTGTCAGTCTCGTGATTCCTCTTATATATATGCTTTGTGTTTTGTCACTCAGCAGCATCTGTAGCAGAGAGATAAGCAACTTTATCAGCAACTTTATTAACAATGTTTTGTCACCTCACTCTCATATTACATTTAAGGAACTACTGAGAAGCTATGGACTGACTATGGCGGCCGTGGGCACCTCCATTTTGGGAGCGACGCCGGCAGGGGAGGACACGCCGCCCGGAGCTCCTGGAACTGCTCCGGGCGGCGATCGTGACAATATTGACCTTTTGCATCTTTTCCCTAGAGCATTCTCTGTGCAGCCTCAGAGATCACCTGACCAGAAATACTGCAGCTCTAACTAGAACAGGAAGAAGTGTGGAAGCAAAAGTTTATTATTGGCTCATGTGACCTAACATGTATGTGTGTCCTTGGTTTGTGTGTGTGCACAGTGAATCGTAGGATCCCAGGGGACGGCCCTTAGTTCTTAAAATTTTAATTTTTTATTTAGGATTACCCATTGGCACATATTTCTAAAAAAGTATATTTTTATGAAAATGATTTACGTAGCTGAGGCAGGATTTTACACATGACTTGCTTTATGCAATATAATTGAGTTGTTGGGGGGTATAGATTTCCTAAGCAGAAGGAAACAGGATTGTAGGTAGTAGTAGGAAAAGTGCAAGTATAGGTGAGGAAATGCTTCCAATTAGGGATGGGTGAATTTGACCCATTTCATTTCGCCAAAAATTCGCCACCGGCGAAATGTCGCCGACGCCCATTAAAGTCTATGGGCGTCCAAAGAATTTTGTCGTGCTGCGAAATTTTTTTGATGCGCGTCTTTTTATTTTGATGCACGACGCCATACAAGTCTATGGGCGTCATTATTTCAGCGAAACAATGCGAAAGAATTCGCCCATCCCTACTTCCAATCTATCCATTTCTGAACTGATCTAACTGGTATGTCTGGAGTTAATGGAGTGCTTATTGGCCATTTCTACTGTGATCTTACTGACATGTCTGGGGTTAGTATGCTGATTATCCAATTTCTGTAATAAATATACTGGCACATATAGGGTTAATATACCATTATCAATTTAATTCAGTGATTATACTGGCATGTATGGGCTTAATATTGCTCTTGTCCATTTTATTTAGTAATTATTCTTGCATGTCTGGGGTTAATATACAGTTTTGTTTACATTTTATTTAGTTATTATACTGATAGTATGGGGTTATTGCTGCTATCCATTTTATTTTGTGATTATGCTTGCCCATCTTGGGTTAAAATGCCCTTTATCTATTGTATTAAGTGATTATACTGGAACATCTGGGGATAATATTGCTGTTATTCATTATATTTTGTGATTATACTGCCATGTCTGGCGTTAGTATACCCTTTATCCATTATATTAAGTGATCATACTGGCACATATTGTGGTAATATTGCTATTATCCATTTGGTACATCTGGGGAAAAAACAGCTGTTATCCATTATATTTAGTGATTATACTGGCATGTCTGGGGTTAATATGCCCTTTATCCATTGTATTTAGTGATTATAATGGCATGTTTGGGGTTAATATGCCCTTTATCCATTGTATTTAGTGATTATACTGGCAAATCTAGGAGTAATATTGCTATTAACCATAATATTGAGTGATTATACTGGCCTGTCTGTGGTTAATATGACCTTTATTCATTTTCTGTAGCAACTACACAGGCAAGTCTGTGGTGTGTAAAATGGGTGTTGTATGTAGGGACATAACCACAAAGTCGATGTAGTAAAAAATGTTAGCTGCGCGCACTAGATCTTTTTGTCCCTCTTTTCATTTTGCAAATGTTGGGAGGTACGTTAATGATCAGCTATAATTTTGTGTACAGGTATGTAATCTGTTGTCCTAAAACCCATTATTCAGGCAGAAATACTAAAATATGGCAATGCCAATTTCCATTTTAAGCAGCAATTCCTATATTTTAATGATTTCTTTTTTTCTGTATTAAAAAAACTATTATAATAAAACAGTAGCTTGTACCTAACTAACCTACATGAATCCAGATTGGTGGCAAAAACAATCGTTTTGGGTTTAATTAATGTTTAAATGACTAGATGGTATCGCTATTTATATTACAGAAAGACCCCATATCCAGGCCCCAATCATTTTTTATAATAAAACTGGTATTACAGTAAATCTATTGGACCTTTTTAAGAACTACTGATATCCAGGATTTCTCGTGAAAGTGTGTGAAACAGTTGCAGTTCAGCTTGGAGATTCATACCTACATTGGACCATGAGAGGCCAGAAGAGAAAAGGAATCGCATGTGTACTGTGGGGCGGGTTACCCGCAAAAAAAGTGGGTACCCTACGGGATGAGGGTAGGATTTTCGGGTGCGGGTATAGATGCAGGTCTGCCGGTTGGGTTGCGGGTCTCATCTATATTTCTTATCTTGAGTTATATTGTCTATATTTTACTCCTTTTAAAATTTTACAAAAAGTTGCTTCTGTCTCTGCCCACTTTTGATGACAGAACTTCCTGTTTAATGGTGGTCGGCGGGTTAGAGGATCGTGTTGTGGATAAGGCAGTTGCGGAACGGGGTCACGGAGCGGATGCAAGTGGGTAAATATGCGGGTTGCAGTTCAGGTCATGGGCTGTGGGTTCGGGTCGGGTCTAGTGATGGGCGAATTTGCGCCGTTTCGCTTTGCTGAAAGATTGGTGAAACGGCGAAAAATTAATTTTTGACGCCATTGTCCGTTTCGCGAATTTATTCCCGGGAGCGAATCGTGCAAATTCGCCACAAATTCAAGCCTGGCGAATAAATTCGCCCATCACTAGTCGGGTCTCAAAAATTGGTTCAGCGCAGGACTCTATCGCATGTAGCAGTGGTCTACCTTGTAGAGCAGCCTGAAACAATCTAATAGGGGCCCAGGCACCCCCAGCAGGCCCCTATAGAGGAAGTAGATGTGGGTGCCTGCAGCCACTGGGTCTGCTTTTTGTGTAGTTATGGCACTGGCTGTAAAGTAGTGCCCCTGTGTCTATACTTCTACATCAACTTTCTCATTTAAAGCCTCTTTCCACAAACATTCACACATTTGGTTCAGATACAACACAGGCTATCAGACCACAGACTAAAAATAACTATAAATTAAAAATCTGCACTATGTTGCAAAAAAAAAAAAAATAGTTGGTCTACTTTCAATTAGTTTTGAATTGGCCTTTTATGTTTTTTTCTGAACAACTTTTTTTTTTCTTTTTATATCTCAATGTAAAATGCCCACCGGTGGCTGATTTCTGTAACAAGAAAGACCCCCATTTTCTCATCTTTCAAACTTCCCAATCGAAGAGGAGCAGCGCATAAAGTTGAATATTAAAAAAACACACAAAAACAAATAAACAAACAAAAAACAGATTATTCTAGATTAAAACTGGACGATCCCTTTAAATGCAAAATCCAGGAGTGAACAATTATGCAAAACCATTTTAATAGCTGTGAAATATATCTCAGTGATTAAGCCTATGATTAATAGGCACATTTATCAAGAATTGAATATTGAATTCATGTGAGTTTTTGTTTGGCTCACATAAATTCGATTTTACTCGAAATACGAATAGGGGAAATTTTATTTTAAAACTTGAATTTCAGGAAGGCTAAAAACATCTCCAAATTGGTCACTGCACCTCTCCCATTGATTTACAGTAATTCAGTAATTCGGCAGATTTTAGGTGAATTCTAATTCTTAAATTGCCAGAGTATGATAAATCTCAAAAATCAAAGTAAATTTTTTTTAAAAAAACTCGAATCGAGTTTGGATGATTCCCTAGTCGAATTTGACAGTTTTGACTATAAAAAAATTCAAAAATTTTAATTTTCAATTCAACCCTTCATAAAGCTGCCCTATGTGTCTCTCTGGTGACTCAAAAGGCTATTGTTTTTAAACATAATGTAAAATAAAAATTTTAAATAAAGTGAAACCTCAGTTTTACATCCCCTGATTTTAAGTTCTCCCTCACTTTACATTGTTTTTTGTGACCCTACCTATATATTATGCATAATACATTTCCCTGCTTTTACATGATTTTATTATGGTCCCTTGAAAAACATAAAACCCCCAGTTGTACTGTATTTTAACTGGCTCCTGGATTCTACTTCTGATGTTCTGGATTGGTGCCTGCCTGTCACTATAATTTTCTGTGGTATATCTTAATGTAGTTGAAAGTCTAATTAAAGGAGAACTTAACCCACCATACAACCCCCCCCCTTAACTGCCTGGTATTGTCTCCCTCCCCGCACTGTGTTTTAGTGAAAAAAAAAATCTGTAAAATGCAGAACAGTGCAGCGGAGCTCCAGGGCACCATCTTCTGCCGTTTCATATTCTTTCAGGACTCAACGCCAACATGAAGTCTGCTGGAGCATGGGCAGTTGGGCCAAGTCAGGAATCGGCTTCAACCCAAAAGAATATGAAGCAGCAGAAGATGGTGCCCTGGAGCTCCACTGGACTGTTCTGCATTTTACAGTCAGATACAGTCAGGGAGAGGGGAGGGAGGTGATGCCAGGCAGTTAAGGAGGGATTTTTTGGTAAGGGGGGATTAGTTCTCCTTTAAATGGCAGTTTAAAGGACCCCCTCCCCCACAGTGAGCCATTTCTCTATGTATTGTACCTCCTTCTTACCTGTTTCCTCAGGCAGCACGGTGATTTGTAAGAAAGAACTCTAAGATAGTGATCTTCATGATAACTAGGGGAAACCAGACTAAATGGCACCCTCAAGGTATTAGCCTTTCCTTGCCTTTTATATAAATATATATACTGTATATATATATTATTGTATACATGAGTATAATGTATGTACTTACTATAGACTTGGAGATGATACAGTTGGACACACCGCTTATTTGATCGCAGACGGACAGCTGCTGAGTAGATTCCCTGGTCCTGATTGGTCAGATCAGTGAGGGTTAAGGAGGCGTCTGTCTCACTGTACAATTTTCCCTCATACTTATTATCCCAGATATCAACAGGCTCATTGGGTTTTGTTGTAGCAAAGAGATTTGGTTGGTCTCCATTAGATATAATCCAAGTAATTTCCTTTATCTGCTCCTGCAGCTTCACTGGTAGACTGGCTCCTCCCCCTTCTGCTCCACTCACATTTATCCTGGGGCCACATTCCTTGTTACATGAAATATCTAATAAATGAAAAAAATTGAATTGTAAATTGTTAAACGCATATATATTATACTGAGCATAGTGTGTACCCTGTATGTCTATTCCATATAGAATGTTGAGCCTTCACATCAGTGACTGGTTCCTCAAGGTGAAAGAGTGAAGACAGACCTACCAATGACATCAGTACCCCTTTACTGAATACAAGGATGGGATGGATTACAAATGGCCTCTTGGAGACTCATAAGAGCCAATGGTAGATGAGAGACCCTGCAATTTCTACAAGTTGGGGAGGCTAGGAAGTGCATACGCTGCATATAAGCTATTCATGACAACTTATTATTTATTATACATCTTTTCTTTTGACTAGTGGTACAGGTATGGGATCCATTATCCGGAAAACCAATTATCCAGAAAGCTCCAAATTATAGAAAGGTCATCTCCCACAGACTCCATTTTATCCAAATAATCAAAAAAGCACCTTGTACTTGATCCCTTATTGGATGCAAAACCAGCCTGTTGGGTTTATTTAATGTTTACATGATTTTCTAGTAGACTTAAGGTGCAAACAGCCAAAATACAGAAAGATCCGTTATCCGGAAAACCCCAGGTCCTGAACATTCTCAAAAACAGGTCCCATACCTTTACTGAGTATTAATCCTACTATGGCCATGATTTTGCCCAGTCAACAATAACTGTAGCCCATTCTGATTTGTATTGCACACCACTGGCAGTGCATTCTTAAATTCCACGCATTGAAGTCATCTTTTCATTGTTTATCACGTCTTCTTTTGGCCAAACAGAATTCTTTAGGGTTACAGCTCCCTTGGCTGACCCCCAGACTTTTGGTGAGTGTGTGTCAGAGGAAATATCAGAATAAAGAAGCTCCTGGACCATAGCAGTCTTAAGCATACATCTAAACATACAGCCCTAGTGCCCACCTTGTTGTAGCAAGAACGCAGCACAGGAATAAAAAGAGACACTTACATTTGTACCAGGAGAGGAGAATCAGAGTCTGGTATAAAAGGAGCTTCATTTTTCTTTTGCCTTCAGAATTGGAATGACATATTTTATACTGAAAGTGTAAACTTCTGAACAGCTTCCGGTGGTTGAAAACTTCTTTTCACAACTCCATTCCAACTTCTGCAAAACAAGATAAATAACCTACTTGTGGTGTCACACATAACTGCAGTAGAGTCGGAAAAATGGTGTAGAGGGCTGCTGCTTACAATGGGGATCAGATAGGATCTGTGCAGCCACTGGGACAGAATGCTCTGTTATACAGATAGCTAGAATCTCAGCTGCCATAAAGCAGGACAGGACTGCTGCTTACAATTGGGATTGGATAAGATCTGTGCAGCCACTGGGACAGAATGTTCTGTTATACAGATAGCTAGAATCTCAGCTGCCATAAAGCAGGACAGGACTGCTGCTTACAATGGGGATCAGATAGGATCTGTGCAGCCACTGGGACAGAATGTTCTGTTATACAGATAGCTAGAATCTCAGCCATAAAGCAGGACAGGACTGCTGCTTACAATGGGGATCAGATAGGGTCTGTGTAGCCACTGGGACAGAATGTTCTGTTATACAGATAGCTAGAATCTCAGCTGCCATAAAGCAGGACAGGACTGCTGCTTACAATGGGGATCAGATAGGATCTGTGCAGCCACTGGGACAGAATGTTCTGTTATACAGATACAAATACAGTCTCTTGGTTATAGCGGTGGTTCCTATGAATGATCCCATAGGCTCTTTCTGCATAGTCATTAGCACATATATTATAAATACCCAACACCTTCAGTACACCCTCATATAAACTGTTTGACACCGAACAATCCACCAAAAAGTGCTCTTGACTCTCCTCCACCCCACTACCCCAGGGACACTCTTTTCTTACATGACTCAGATATTTCATGTTGCCCCGCACATACAACTTGCCCTGCAGTGTCAGCCAGGAGTTATCAAACAGTTTTGGGGGGAGTCTCACGCTGTTTAAATACTTTAGTATCTCCTCCAAGGTTTTGCTGGTACAGTCTCTTATAGCCAGTGGGACAGTAAAGAAGGAGGTTAGTACCCTGGCATAGATTTGCTTCCTTGGGGTTGATGTTATTTCTTCTGCCCCAATGCCCCACCTCTTTATCAGCTTAAGGGCATGGGCAATGTGTGGTGGGAAATAGCTCTGTCTTACACGGACCTCTTTCGCCCTACCGCCCTGCAGCCAGTCCATGATAAAAGACGATGCCCAAGACCTTATACAACTTTCCCACAGGGAGCTTGTTCCTTGAGTCAGACCCGCAAAGTTAAACTTTAGGAACATGACACCAAAGAAGGTCACAGGACAGACCATCCCCAAACCTCCCTCTTTCCTCTGCTGGAACGTTACCCCTCTTTTGACTGGGTTTAGCCTATTCCCCCAGATCATCTGGAAGAATAAGCTATAGACTCGAGCATAGAAAGATTCTGGCAAAGGGAACACACAGGACACATACAAAAACAATGGGATCAGAAAAGTCTTGATAAGGTTAACTCTTTCCCTATAGGTCAGCTTCCACCCTTTCCAACGCTGAACTTTTGCCAAACCGGTATCCAACTTCTCTTCCCAATTTAGCCTGGCATTATCTTCCCTCCAAAATTTAACCCCTAGTATTTTAACTTGAGAGGAGGCAACAGGGAAGGTTCTTAACTCAAAACTGGGCTCTTCCTCCAAACTCCACAAAGCTTCCGACTTTTCACTATTGACCAGAGACCCTGAGGCCTCTGAGTAGCTTCTGATGCAACAGGAGACTCTCTCCACCTCTTCAGGCTTTGAGATAACCACTGTCACATCATCCGCATAGGCCACCAACCTCAGGCGCTGACCACTGGGTGCGCAGATACCCTCCAAGTTACCTCCCTGCAGCGACCTAAGAAATGGATCTAACGCAAACGCATACAGCAAAGGACTCAGAGGGCACCCCTGTCTTACTCCTGTCCCAACCTGGAAGTCTTCACCCTGCCAACCGTTAATCAGTGGGAAGCTTCTCGCCCCTTTGTACAAAACTTTTATCCAACTAATAAATTGCCCTGGGATACCGTATTTAGATAAAACAGCCCATAGGTACTGGTGATTCACCCTATCAAAGGCTTTTGACTGATCTAAACACAGAAAGTATTTCCCCCACCTGTGAGCTTTGCATAATTCCAGAGCCTCTGTAATGGTAAAGACAGCTCCAAAAATGCTCCGCCCCTTCACCGTGCAGAACTGACAGTCAGACAATAAAGTGCTTGAAAATAAACTTAAACGAAAGAAAATAACCTTTGCGAGAATCTTTCTATCTGTATTGAGCAGGGCAATCGGCCTCCAGTTCTCAATATGCTTCTCGTCCTTACCTATTGACAACAAAATCAAAGAGGAAAACTGCATAGATGGCGGGGGGTTTCCTTCCTCTAAACAACAGTTAAACACCTCAACAAGTGCCGGGGGCCAACAGATCTTTAACGGTCTTATAGAATTCTGATGTTAAGCCATCCGGACCTTTAGCTTTCTTATTCTGCAGACTCTCTATCGCCAACTTTACCTCCTCCTCCGTGATTTTAGCTGTCAAGGAGGAAAAATCCAAATTTCCCTCTCCAAAGTTCTCTCCCCAAACAAAGCAGCATAGTAGGATCTCACGACCTCCAGTATTCCCTCCCTTGCCTTTTGCTCTTTACCCTTGAAGTCAATGAGACCCCTCACCAGTTTCCTTTTAACTGACTCTTTACATTTCCTAGTAGGAAAAAATGGTTACATTTTTGGTTTCAGGACGTGAGATTGGGATTGCCTTAAAATTTTCCTACTCTTTTGTGCTTTTCTTTTGGTCATAAAGAGCCCAAAACCTCTCCATCCCCTGGGACAGTTTAAAGCTGAGATCATATTCAGTAACAGAAATATCAAGAAAAGCATTGACATCATTAGTAGTGAAACCCATAGACTCTTTCACCAGGTTACGTGCCACATATCTCCATCCTGGGAATTTGTCTTGCTCCCCCTCCCATTTAATTCTCACCACATTGCGCCTTTTAAACACCGGCCCATCAAAGGATCTATTTACCCCAGATGAGTTAGCAAACAGCCTCCTCCTTTCCCACACATTCACAGGTGCTTGGCTTCTCTCTTGCCCAACCTCTGGAGCAGCCTTACTGCCCCCCACAGTCCCCTCTCCCATCCCCCCCACACCAGCACTCTCAACCCCATGTACCCCCTCACTCACAGCCTCTCTCTCACCACTTGCCCCACTCACACCTGCACTCACACCTGCACTCACACTCACACACTCTGGCTGCACAACAACATTAGCAGGGATATTAGAGGAAACATTAGAAGAATTTGTGTTCCCTTTTTTCATCTACTCAAACCTCTCCCGGTTCTTATAAATCTCTTCCCATGGCTTAATTATTAGAAAAGTCTTTTTAATTTCGTCTTCCAGTTCCTCCAACTCTTCATTGTACAAAGCAGTCTTTCTTATTCTCTGCCCTCTTAACTCTCCAGTCGCCATGGCAGCCAAACTAAGTTCTTTTGCAATCACTCCATAGCTTTTAGTGCTCTGACAATTTCCTCCTGATTTACAGAGTCTTTAGAGGTGGAGGTCCCAGAAAAGTCTTTAGAGACACAGTCTGTAGCAGCAACAGTCTCATTAGTGGAAGCCCCCTCCCCGACACAGACAATTAAAGAAAAGTCAGTTTGTTTGTTTGTTGTTTGTGCCTGCACAGTCTGGCTCCAGCACCTGTAAAGCCACAGTTTCGGCCAGGGAACCATAGTCCATGCATTCCTCCCACTGGTGCAGCAGCAGTTGGTTCCATTTATGGGGAGGGATTCACTTCCACTTTACTTTCCTCTCTCTGGCTCTTTTGCTTTTCCTTCTCCTCACTGTCTCTGCTGGACTGGCTGCAGTTCTCGCTGGGTGGGCGGAGCTTCCCCTTTGCTGTGCACAAGCTTGTCTCTGCTTCCAAAATGGCGTCCTCCTTCCCAAGCACATGGCCGGCCTCCATTACTGCAGTGCAGCTGGTACCTGCTTTCTCCCTCAGCTGGGGGTCACTGTCCATAGCAGCAGCTGCTTGTGTGTCAGTACAGCCGCTTGTACCTTCCTTTTCCCCCAGCAAAGCACCGCTCCCCTCTGCTCCCTGACTGATGCAAGTACCAGACCAGTGGCTCCAGTCTGCTCGGGTATTCATTGCCCCTGCTTCCTCTGTTGGGGGCAACTTCTTACCCATTTCCAAAAAAAATATATAAAACAAAAATGAATAGTAAAGGCTATAAAGCTGCAAAAACAGCTGAGAAATCAACCTCCCCAGACCCAGAAGGGCCTGGGTAAGTCAAAATCACAAGCTCTCTCTCAAAATCACCAGCTCTCTCCAAATAGGTCTGCTCCCTATGGGGATCAGATAGGAATTTTCAGATAGAAATTTTTTTATTGAGAAAAAATTATCAATTTACAATAATCATCAGCTCTGCTAAATCAAACCTGATTTTAAACTATTTACCACCAATAAATAATCTTTGGCTTGGCAGTATCTCCTACCACCAAACCCTCTTGGAGTCCTTCCTCTGTCCATAATTCCCAAACCAAGACAGAACACCATAGGCCGCATCAGCACAGGACAGGTGTTTGATGTGGGGCTCGTTGAGAGCCTCTGCCAGCCGATATTTTAAAACTTTTGTCACAGGACAATCCACAAGAAAATGTTCTAGGGTCTCATTAGTGGAACAGCCCCATGGGCACTACCTTTATGTGATGTTCAAAAAGCTCACATTGCCTTGGACAAAAAGTCTTCCCTGAAGAGCCAGCCAGTTCAGATCAAAATACTTTGGGGGCACCCTTCTGTCACTGAGCCACCGGAGGCTCTGAGAAAGGACATCCCCCACACAGTCCTTCAAGGCCAAGGGGACAACAAAATAGCTCAATAGGATCCTCTGATATATTTGTCTCCTTGTAACAGAACTCAGTTCCCCAATTCTAATGTCCCACTTTCTCAAAAGTTTTAGCCCGAGTAGAATATGCAGTGGGAGACAATTCCTGCGCACTCGGACCTGCTTCACACTATTGCCAAGCACCCAATCTCCTACCAGAGGCAATGCCCAATTCCTGATGCAACATTCCCACAGGGAATTAGATCTTTGGCCCAGGCCCCCAAAGTTAAACTTCAAGAAAATGGATCCAAAGAAAGCCACTGGACATAACATGCCCAATCCTCCCTCTTTCCTCTGCAGGTAAGTAATGCCCCTTTTTACTGGATTCAGCCTGTTCCCCCAGATTAACTGGAAGAACAGGCTTTGGATCCGAGCATAGAGAGCTTCTGGCAGCAGATACAGGTAGGAAACAAACAAAAAGATAGGGACCAGGTAAGTCTTCATGAGGTTCACCCTTTCTCTGTAGGACAGCTTCTACTGCTTCCAATGATGTACTTTAACATTTCCAGCGTCCAACTTTTCTTCCCAGTTTTGCCTACCATCATCTCCCTTCCCAAATTTGATTCCCAAAATTCTAATCTGAGTTTGGGCTGTTGGAAATTCCTGGAGTGGAAAAGCCGGCTCCTTGTCTAATGACCAAAAAGCTTGAGACTTATCCATGTTGACCAGAGACCCGGAGGCCTCTGAGTAACTTCTTATTTTCTCGGACAGCACTCTCGCATCTTCTGGACAAGAGACTGCTCCCGTGACATCATCCGCATAGGCTACTGAACCGAGAGGCTGGCTACGGGGAACAGAGAGACCCCTAATTCCACTCACCAGCAAACGCCTTAGAAAAGGACCAATCGCAAAAACATATAGCAGAGGTCTTAAGGGACACCCCTGTCTTACCCCGGCCCCAACCTCAAAGTTTTCACCACGCCACCCATTGATAAGTGGAAAGCTTACTGACCCTTTGTACAAAGCTGAGAGCCATCTAATGAATGTTCCCGGGATGCCATACTTTGCCAAAACGGCCCACAGATACTCATGATCCACTCGATCAAAGGCCTTAGCCTGGTCCAGAGTTAGAAAGTAACACCCAGTATTTTGGACTTTGCATAGCTTCAAGGCTTCCCTAATAGTAAGGATCACCCCAAAGATGCTCCGCCCTTTTACCGTGCAGAACTGGACAGGAGATAATAAAGTGCCTGAAAATGAACTCAATCTAGTAAAAAGTATCCGTGCAAGAAGCTTCCTATCAGTGTTGAGAAGGGCAATTGGCCTCCATTTCTCAACATGCTTTGGATCCTTGCCTTTTGACAGCAGGATCAAGGAAGATTCTCTCATAGAGGGGGCTAAGATACCCCCTTCCAGGCAGTCTCTAAAAACCTCTTTAAACTTCTTATAAAATTCGTCTGTAAGGCCGTCTGGTCCTGGAGCCTTCTTTTTAGCGAGGCAGTCGATGGCAGTTTTGACTTCATCCTCCGTGATATCAGCTGTCAAAGGCTCAAAGTCCAAATTAGTTACATCAGGCCCTGGGGTTGCCTCCAGGAAGGATGAAGTCCTCCCCTTATCCAAAGCCTTAGCCGGAACAGAGAACCGTAGAAGTCTTTCACTATCCCAAGGATGCCCTCCCTTGATGTTTGTAACTCACCCTTGGGATTGATCAGACTAGGGACAAGTTTTCGGCCAACATTCTCTTTGCAGTTTAAAAAGGGGTCCGGCATAATCCCTTTCCTGCACAAGAGATTTGTACCGGCTGTACTGACATTCTCTGATCTGGGCCTTCAGCTGGGCAATTTTTGACCCCTCCACCCCATCCGAAATAGAGGACTCCAACTTCTTTAAAAGAGTCAGCTACTTCTTATACCTATTTCCCTCCCTACGTACAGATAGCTTACGGAAGAAGGTTCGGAATGAGAATTTGGCATCCTCCCACCATGATGACACAGAGTTGTAAAAATCGACTCTATCGAGCTGGTGGCAAAGAAGAGCCTCCACAGGTTTCTTTGGAACAGTACTACTCTGTGAGTCCCTCACTTCTGTTTCACTTTCCTCACTGGTCTCTCTTTCTGGTGTTACAAAATCCTTCCTCATCTCCTTGTCAATCTCTGGGAAAAGGGTGACTATATTATGGTAGGCCTCAGGGCAACTCCTATGCACGTGTCCCATTCGATTACAGAGATTGCACCTGACATTTACACATGCATCTGCAACATGACCAATTGCATTACATAGGGCGCACCTCAGGACTGCACATGACCTGGCCAAATGGTTACTTGCTCCACATTTAAAGCACCTACTGGGCCGCCCAGCATAAAAACAGGTACCTCGTTCTTTCCCAATGAAAAAAGAATTGGGCAGGTGCTGTGGAACGTTACCTGAGATGTTTAACTTAACCTGTGTTTTCCAGACTCCTGCCCAAACCCCATCCTCATCAAAAACCTTAACTAGAGGTGTAAGGACTGTACATATGGGAATGTCAACCATATGAGAATGTCTTCCTGGCGTCATTCTTTGTTACAATTGTGATGTTTTTTGTCTCAGGCTTTGTCAAAGGGATTACCACAAATTGTTCCCAATTTTGGTTACCTGCCCTTTTTTGCATATTATAGATAGCCAAAAGTGTTCAAGTGCTTCCTGAAGCTTAAAAGTGACATCAAAATCAGTTTCAGTTTGTGCTATAACAGCTGATAAATCCCCAGGCCTGAACCCCATACTATCCAGTATGACTGTTCTTACAAGAAACCTTCTAAATGGAACTTGTTCTTTCTCTCCATCCCATTTAATTTTTACCCAATGTTTCCTCTTAAAGGGTTGGTTATCATGGGACACGTCTGGGGTTGCAAAGAGCCTTCGCTTTCCCCAAAAACTGTTTGCAGTTTCATCCACCCCTCCTACCTGAATAGATTCTACCTCCATTCTCTGCTGTACCTGATCTGACTAACTCTCTATATCACCAACTTGCTCGACCTCTACCCCTGCCTCCTGAGTCACAGACTCTTCCGCTGCATTCTCTTGTTCAGGCTGCACAACCGCACTCTCTCTCACTTCTGTTTGCTCAGCCGCACTCTCTCTCACTTCTGCCTCTTCAGCTTGACTCTCTCTCACTTCCATCTGCTCACACTCATTCCCATCTGTGACAGGTGCCACACTCTCAGCCACACTCTCAGCCACTTCATTCTGCACACACAAAAGAGATTCCATTTTGTCTTGAGATTCTGGGCCACTCTCAGCTGCTTTATGGGAGACCTTCTTGCCCTCTGTCTGGTTCCGGCGCCGGACACTTGGATCTTCTGTTGGTCTCACTGCAGCTTTAGGCAACTCTGGAAAGTCCTGATCAGATGAGATTTCATAGGCGGCTTAAGACGAATCCTCATACCGTAGCTTAGGTCTTGTGCTGGTTTGTGGCAGATTCACCTTGAAGCTTTTCTGTTCTTTTTTCTTCTTTTCTTGCTCCTGAATCTCCTTCTCATCAAAAGTCATGTTCTGCTAATTGACTCTGTCACTTGGTCGTTGCTGCTGCCGCCGGGGAGGCAATGGTTTTGCAAACTCTGGTTCACTTTGAGAAGTGGCCGGACTGTTGGAGGTACTGGATCGGGTCTGGCGCCGCCCAGTAGCAGGATGTGGATACGCTGCTTTATAACCAGAACGCATTGACTCAAACCTTTGCTTGTTCTGATAGATTTCTTTCCACGGCCCGACTTTCCCATACAGTTGGTTTATTCGCTGGTCAATGCTGCTCATTTCATCAAACAAACTGTCTTTCTTTCTCCTGTTAAGCTCAGTTTCCTTCCCATCAGAAAAGGATACGAGGTTATTCAGACACTTTATGGATATCTGCAGTTTTTTCTTTTCATTTTGTAATGTTTGCAGCTCCTTTAAGGCGTCTGCAACCTCCTCTGCAGTGATTGGCTCGTCTTTGCCTTTAATCTTGCCTTTGCATGGAATGGCTCCTTTGCTTGGCTTTGCCACTGTTGCTTTAAATGTTGGCTCCTCCCCCTTCTTCCTCACAAGCTGTTCCTCCTGCACATTCTCTCCCCCTGGTGATTGAGCTGTAACATTGGCTGCACCTGCACAGGTGAGAGGCTCAGTTTGACTGACAGGAGCCTTTGTGATGTCATTGCCAACGCCCCCAACTCCTTGTGCAGTGTTTGCCGGCGCCATCTTGGATTCCCCATGCTGAGACTGCAGGTCTGCTGCAACTGTCAGTTCACTTCCCAGACTCTCCCAGCTCCACAACACAGACACCTCCCTCCCCAGGGGCCACAGACTCCAACTCCATGTGCATCACAGGGTCTGACAGGGGGGGATCACTGTGTGTTTGGGGTGCAATAAACTTGTGCATTTTATCAGCAGCTTTGGCAGATGTTTCTTTCTTTTGCAGGGTTTTACTTTCAGTGTCAGTGCATTTACTAAACTCACTCACTGCTGTAACCTGCAGCTGCTGCTTTTTATTATCTGCACACACAGGGTCACACTTTGCAAAATAGACAGCACCCAACAGGAATTTTCTTAAAAAGCCTTTATTTGAAGGGCTTTATTCAGACGAAATACAGCAACGTTTCAGGCTTACATTAGCCTTTCTTCAAGCTACTGAGTGCACATGCAGTTACAGATTTTATACTTCTTTAAACAGCACCATCTACTGGCAGCTACATCTTAATTAAACACATGAAAACCCTTAATTAAATTGAATATACACTGTTGCAAGTTCAAATGAAAAACTTTTTACAATTTTGTGATACATTCTTCTTTTGTTACACATTGCTGGATCATGTCCATACAAAATATTATAGTCCAAGAACAAATATCTGAAAAAGATAAAAACATTTAAAATCAACTATTAAAATTTGTGAAGTTACCGGAAAATTTTGTGATGTTCATATTCCCTATTCAAGCCTTTAGGGGTAAGGGTACCTAACAGCCTAATCCACCTCGCTTCCTTTTTTAATAATTCCTTACTTTGATCCCCTCTATGGTGTAATTTCGGGACCCCATCAAAAACCTGATATTTTAACTGATGGACACCATGTCCCTTCTCAACGAAGTGACAAGCCACTGCTTGTTCCACCTTTTTAGTTCGTATGGCGGATTTGTGTTCTCATATCCGCTCTTTAACCATGTGAGTGGTTTGCCCCACATACTGTAAACCACAGGGACACTTGATAACATAAATTACAAAAGAAGAAGAACAAGTGTAGTGCCCTTTAATTTTTATGGGAGTGCCCCTGTGTGAGTGATAGATAACCTCACCTCGCTGACAGAGCAACAGTTACAGGTTAAACATGGGAAAGTACCCTGCTTCACTGGTCTCAATACCTGTTGTGTCATCTGTGTACTGCCCAAATCTGATCTCACTAAAAGAGATCCCACAGTCTTATTCTTTTTATATGCCATAGTGGGAGATACCTTAAATTCCTGTATATTGGGGATCCCATCCTTCAGTAAACCCCAATGTTTATTAATTATTTTTGAAATATGTGTACTCAGAGAACTATACTTGGTAACAAATGTTAAATGTCCATGTATGGATTCTCAACCATGGCTTGCTGTTCCTTCAGTAAGGCTAAAGGGTAACCTCTTTCCTGAAATTTTACAGACATCTCATCTAAGCTCCCCTGGATGGCACCTGGGTCGGACACAATACGTTTAACCCGCTTAAATTGAGATTTTGGTAAAGATTTTTTTATATGCGGGGGGCGAAATGAATAAAAATGCAACATTGTATTTTTGTCTGTTGATTTCACATATAGGTTCGACCACAGTGCCCCTTCTCTTAAAGTAATAGATGTATCTAAAAAAGCAATCGTATCTTGACTCACATTCAAGGTAAATTTTGTGAATGGGGAAACTGAGTTAATATGTTCAAAGAATTTTTCAAGGCTCCAGCGTGGCCCCGTCCATAATGCGAAGATATCGTCAATAAAGCGTACCCAATGCCAGCAATATTTTTCAATTCAGGCTCACATTCAGGCTTTTGCTCTTTCTTCTTACCTTGTTTCCCTGGGGGTAATGCAGGATTCAGCTTGGATTCTTCCAGGGGGGGTTTCTCAGTGGGAGCCCCACGCCGGCTTCCAACTTCCTGGGCCCGAGCCACTTGTACATTCCTTTGCTTTTGTTTTCTGATCTCAGCCAGACTTTTCTCCATCTCCTCATCACTCTCACTGCTGTTTCTCCTCCTTGATCTCGGGGTTCCCAAAGAAGAGGAGCGTAGCTTTGGCCTTGTATGTTCAGCCGGAAGGCTAGGCCCCAAAGCCTGGGCCTCGCTTTGTCTGGTAGCCCGACCAGCCCTAGCAGGGCCTGGGCTTGTTCCGGACATTGCAGAGCTCTCTGACACACAACTGCTTGCAATGTGGATCAGATAGGATCTGTGCAGCCACTGGGACAGAATGTTCTGTTATACAGATAGCTAGAATCTCAGCTGCCATAAAGCAGGACAGGACTGCTGCTTACAATGGGGATCAGATAGGATCTGTGCAGCCACTGGGACAGAATGTTCTGTTATACAGATAGCTAGAATCTCAGCTGCCATAAAGCAGGACAGGACTGTTGCTTACAATGGGGATCAGATAGGATCTGTGCAGCCACTGGGATAGAATGTTCTGTTATACAGATAGCTAGAATCTCAGCTGCCATAAAGCAGGACAGGACTGCTGCTTTCAATGGGGATCAGATAGGATCTGTGCAGCCACTTAGACAGAATGCTCTGTTATACAGATAGCTAGATTCTCAGCTGCCATAAAGCAGGGCAGGACTGCTGCTTACAATGGGGATCAGATAGGATCTGTGCAGCCACTGGGACAGAATGCTCTGTTATACAGATAGCTAGAATCTCAGCTGCCATAAAGCAGGACAGGACTGCTGCTTACAATGGGGATCAGATAGGATCTGTGCAGCCACTGGGACAGAATGTTCTGTTATACAGATAGCTAGAATCTCAGCTGCCATAAAGAAGGGCAGGACTGCTGCTTACAATGGGGATCAGATAGGATCTGTGCAGCCACTGGGACAGAATGCTCTGTTATACAGATAGCTAGAATCTCAGCTGCCATAAAGCAGGACAGGACTGCTGCTTACAATGGGGATCAGATAGGATCTGTGCAGCCACTGGGGCAGAATGCTCTGTTATACAGATAGCTAGAATCTCAGCTGCCATAAAGCAGGACAGGACTGCTGCTTACAATGGGGATCAGATAGGAACTGTGCAGCCACTGGGACAGAATGCTCTGTTATAGAGATAGCTAGAATCTCAGCCATAAAGCAGGGCAGGACTGCTGCTTACAATGGGGGTCCATTCTCATTGGGACAGCATGCTCTGTTATAGTAGTCCATGTTAAGTAGATAACTGAATCTTTGTTCATATATATAATGCTGTTTTATGCACGTTTTTAATCTTCATTTTCTCAATTAATTGATGTAGGCATTGGTTTTGAGGGAACCTCCACCTGGAAACTGATTATAGATATCAATTTTTAAATGGCTCGCAATGGGTTGCCTGTTATTGGAATTTTGCTAATTGATTATTTCTTCTGCATTTATCCCATTTGTTTAACGTAGCTATAGAGGTTAATGATTATATGCATTTTTTTGTCATTATTTGGGTCAAAGTTAGTGGGCCCATATCCCAAGTCTTTTTGGAAGTCGCTGTGCTATAGTTTGGTCTAGGGTTGCAGCTTTATGACAAATGTGTTATTTTTTTAAATATCCTTTTTACCCTGGGTGTATTTGTTTCAATGCAGTTAGACATGGATTAAAACATAAATTACCCTTTCTCATCCACCCTCTTGCAATAATTATCCAACTATATTAACACAAATGTTTTTCTAGAAATATTTTTTTTACTATGAATTACATAAATTTGTGGCTCTCTAGCAGCACATCCTTCTGATACAGATGAACTGCATTTTGAGGGTTTTATAGGGACCTCTGGTGGTTGAAATATGTTATAACAACTTTATTGCTGCCTTTGTAGTGTAGTGGTCTCACCTACATGGGAGCAGTAGCTAATATCACCCCCAAAAATATCAACCTGGTTCAAGCTAGCAGAACATTGAATTATGCTTTTACTATAGCAGGAGATTATAAACCTACGTAGTATAAATAACTGGAGTATGTTGGGGCCATATTGACACCCCTAGCTGTGCCTTGTAACCACAAGAAAAAATGTCACCAATTCTAAAGTAATTTAATGATTTAATTTTCATTCAGATACAAATACAAATGAAGTGTGTAGCAGACCCCTGAGTGCACTTTAGCAGTGTGTATTATAGTGTGAGACCAGGACTATGTCTGCTTGTGTTGTGCCAGTGACCCACCTGTACCTGAGCAACTCCCAATAACTCCCAGTACCTTATGTTCTTCGCGGTAGCAAAGGATGCAGTAACAGAGAGATTTCTTTGCAGCAATAACTTGTTTATTAACAGGGAAAAAGGGTGATGGAAATATGTACAGTCGCTTTGTTTGAAGAAGTTGCAAAGGCAAATATTGTCAATTTCTCTCAGGGGTAGAATACACAGTGCATGAATTACCACATTTTAGGATAATTCCTCTCTTAGAGTAAAATACCTTCACACAGGGATCCTCAGCCTGGGGTCTTGATTCTTGGCACCCTGTCTGGTCCTCAACTCACCCACTGTTGTCCCTGTTCTAGTGGTTCACTCACCAAGGGGTCCTAAGCCCACTATTCCTCCTTGTTGGAGTGGAAGCTTCTCGCTAACTTCTCTGAGCTTTTCTTTCACTCTACTACAAAATGTAACAAATCTGACTATCACTATGGCCTAAATCAAACTTTAATAACCGGACCCTGGGCCCGTATCAGCCTCCTAGAAAGGTGAGGTCCCAGGATAGACCTCAGGGTTGCCAGGTCTAATTTTCAAAACCAGCTACAAAACTTGCCAAGATGAACTTCAAAAGTAGCCCAAAATAGCACAATATGTGCAGGGGAAAAAGTCTGAAAAAAATGAATATATGTGAAAATACACCTTTTTTCAAATTTTTACTAATTTGCAAATGTTTCCATGGAGTAAAATGGGACAGATTCGTCCGTCACCAGGGCTTAACTACAGAGGGGGCCCAGGAGGTATAGCATACCTCCCAACTGTCCCATTTTGAGCGGAACAGTCCCGCTTTGACAGCTCAACCCGCAGTCCTGCCTTTGTGCTGGAAAGTCCTGATTTCTCTGCTAAAAAAGATTAAGATTAAAAAAAAAAGATTAATTGGCTCTTGGCAGAGAGCCCAGAATAGATGCTTAAAATACATTTGTAGACCCTGTAGAAAAAAAACCCATACCCCCACCCCACTTAGACCCCCCTACCTCCTCCCCCATGCTAACTGCCCCCTGGGGAAATGCTCCATACTTTATACTTACCCCTCGCTGCAGATTCTGGCAGCTGACTTCGCGGCATTCATCTCCCGGGTCCTCGGTAAGATGACTGGGAAATCGGCAATCTACGTCAATTTCGGCGCATGCGCAATCGTCGAAAACTGGCAAATTGTTCAAATGCGCATGCGCCAACATACCGATCTCCCAGTCAGTTTACAGAGGACCCGGAAAAATGGATGCCATGAAGTCCGCTGCCAGAATCTGTGACGAGGGGTAAGTATAAAGTATTGGGCATTTCCCCAGGGGGGGCAGTTAGCCTGGGGGAGGAGGGAGGGGGGATCTACGTGGGGTGGGGGGTATGTTTTTTTTTTCTACAGGGTTTCCTTGTCCTTTAAATGGCAATTGACCTTCATTAGTGAAACTATAATAAAACATAAAAACTACAGAAATGTGTTCAAACTTTCATAACCTGCCAAATTTTGTAAAAAAGGCATGGCAATTAGGGCCTGTGGCTGCAAAAAGGGGCGTGGTCTAAAAAAATTCACCGTGCTCCACACACCAAATTTTTTTGTCCCTCTTTCCGTTTCCAGAGTGTTGGGGGGTATGGTATAGGGACCCCATAAGGCCCTAATTCATATACAATTTCAGTAAATATTGGTAAAACAGCTCAACATCTAGACATTTTGGTGGGCAGCAGATTTTTGCCCCAAAATTGTCTGAAATTGAGAAAAGTCTCCGGAAAATGTGAGAATGCTTTAAGAGGGATGGGAGACTTGAGTACAGCGATGAAAATCTTGTAATTCCCGACATCTTCACAAGTCAGTCCCATTGCATGCTGGGTATTGTAGCCTTCCGTTAAACTTCGGCAAAGAGTCTGCAAATTGTTAAACAAAAACTACATGACCCAGCATGCATTGGGAGAAGCAGGCTTCGCACATTAGGGCAAGAAAAGACCTTGGTTGGTTTCTAAAGTACAAACCAGCCAAAGGCCCAAAAAGTAGCCCAAATCCGTACCTTGGCTAGTTTCTTTTGCAAAACCTGACTAGGCTTTAAATTAGTAGCCCAAACCCGCCTGATCCGTGGATAAACCCGCACATCACTAGTGCTGATATTTCTTCAGTGAGTTAAAAAAGAGTGTAGTAGAACAGGGCTGCTCACTAACTTAGCTGCTCACTAACTTTCCTGAACTGATCTGTCACAAAGGATCAGACAGTATCTGTGAGTAATACAATTGTGTAAATGACCTGCTGCCACTACTTGCTTCGTGAAGTGTACCACCAGTTCAATAAATGTTCTGCTGTTTTAAAGAACCACTGGCGCCCAAAGTTTATTTGATCAAGAGTGAATACTGTGTGTGCTTATACCAGTGTGGTAATCCCTTCCTCTATACCATAACGGGGGCCCCACCTGAGGATAAAGAGTCTAATTATATCTTGCTTATCGGGAGTTGGACCCCTTGCCCGGGTACCAAAACCAATGCATAGTAACCCAAGGGAAGGTTTAGGAAGACCCATCCACCTGTTACATGTTATTAGGCTGCTGGAGAGGGGGAAGGAGGGGCTGATATCACTCCAAATTGCAGTACAGCAGTAAAGAGTGACTGCAGTTTATCAGAGCACAAGTCACATGACTGGGGGCAGCTGGGAAACTGACAATATGTCAAATTTCAAAATTAAATATAAAAAAATCTGTTTGCTCTTTTGAGAAATGGATTTCAGTGCAGAAGGAGTACTATTAACTGATGTCTTTTGAAAAAAAAGATTCCCATGACAGTATCCCTTTAAGGCACAAAATGTCTCAATGTCCTTATTGATAATGGGTTGAGTACAGAGGACCTCTTGTATTGTGTCTATTGTGCTATTGTGATAATACTTCAGTAAGCTACAACCAGGTATAGAGAATAGGGATAATTTTGGCTCTTAAGGAGGTAAAGAGCACCTCAGTTATTAGAGTGCTCTGTTTTTTGATGAAAAGAATGGCTAACATTTAGAATTTCAACATGGCCTCAGTATTAATGCAGGAATATTGAATAGTAAAATGGAGAATTTATAGTTATTGTGAGTCTGGTATTGTGGGAGCAGTAGGAGAATATTGTAGATTTTCATTGTCGACTGCCTGGTGGTTATTAGATTGTGTAGCATTTACTTGTGGATGGGTGCTGTGAGTGGTCTGTCTTGCAGAAAATCTCTTTTTCTTGTTGTTCGGTAGAATATTATGTGAGACCTACCTGCACACATCATTTATTGAGCATTGGTGTGTGGGGTGGATGTTATTTTTGCATTTTTTTTAAGAGGGCCTCCATGGAAGATTATTTTCGCCACATCTCATCCTATGTGGCCTGGAGCAGGTTTCTTTTTGTGTTTCACAAGTCATACTTGTGGTGTGAGCAGTTTGGTGCTAGGAGGGTGGTAAAACTATGTTGAACAATTGAATCCAAGCAGGATGCATCATTCCTAAAAAGCTCAGCTTGACTTTTGGTGAAGATAACAGTTCTATACATTTTACTTGTGATTGCCTTGATATTGTGTTGAACAAAAAACGGACATTAGGGATAGGTACTAGCTACAAATATATGGCACAGGTATGGGGTGAATGTGGCTCCTTTATATATGAATATATTTATAGGTATGTATAACACTGAAATAATCGTATGTATAAATAAAATAAAAAAACTGTCTGTTTGGTTGGTTTGGTTGGTAGTTGTTGTCACACAATGTTATGCCCATGGTGGGTTTAATAAGTCACTATTTTGCATAGAGTGGCCTGTATGGGTAATATGTCTGATGTTTTCTTATATAACTTTGGTTGTCACTAACTATCGGAGTAACAGAAAGTGAAACAAGGTAGCAATGAGGGCTTATGAAATATGATGCCCATTGATCGTAATTGGTCATGGATAGGGATGTAGCGAACTGCCGTTTATGTGTTCGCCAACGCCGTTCGCGAACACCGGCAAAAAATGCGAACAGTTCGCGAACTGTTCGCGAACTTCGAACATCCGAAAATCGTTCGATACGAACGATCGAAGGATTTTAATCGTTCGATCGAACGATTTTCGTTCGAATCGAACGATCGAAACCATTCGATCGAATGATTTCATTCAATCCAATGGCTTCGATCGTTCGATTCGAACGAAAATCCTTAGATTTAGCGATCGAATGGTCGGACGATTTTTGACGCGAACGTCGCGCGACGTTCGCGAACATTCGGCGGACGCGAACAGTCGCTACATCCCTAGTCATGGATTCTATGCCCTTATATTTATTTACATAGGCAGAATCGTTACATGCTGCAGTTCTTACCTATCAGTTACAGCATCTAATAGAATACGCATGCGCATAATGATATGGCCATAGTATATGTTTGAAGGGGGAAAATGGTGCTGAATGTCACATGATGCGCTTTACAGATGCGGAAGTAGCGCTTGGTAAGCTATGCGCATAACAAGTGACAACGGCATTGACCGGCGTGTTAGAGAAGGAGCCGCACGTCACGTGATGTAAGTGACGTATGCGGAAGTGATGGCGCTTTCACAGCGCATACCTTATTTAAACGCTTAGGAGACACGCGCAACTCACTTATGCCCCTGAAGAAGCCGGGTTTCCGGTGAAACGCGTTGGGTGGCATAGGTGGACAGTGGGAGACCAGCTCCCATCTGCTCCCTACGTAGGTAGGCAGAATCACTCTGGGAATTGATGGAAGGTGGTTTGGGAGGACTGGCTTTGGCCATGACCAGTTATTAACGCTTGGTCACTAAAAGGCATATTTTCACTCTGGCTAAAAGGAAATTGTTATCTGGCTAAAAGGAAAAGCCATTATTTTGTGGTTTTTTGGAATCAACTTTTAATAACCAGAATTTTCACTGGATGTCTCAATATTTGTTATATATAGATAATAGCAGGGGAAAATTTATATATGCCTCATCATTGAATATATCTGCAGAGATAGTGGCTGATTGGATATCAGTGCACTACTATCCCACCTGTCCATCCTATGTGTTTTTAAGTTATGTGTATTTTTATGGACATTGTCCAGCTTCATTGAGGATGATCCCCAATGATGTGTTTGTGTAGCGTGTTCTTTTAAATGAGATTAATAAAAGTTGAGTTTTAATTAATCAATTACCTCAGCACCTGAACTAGTTAACTGGAGGAATGCAGGAGGGATACAGTAGTAATTGTGTGTTCCACCATGCATTTCCTCAATAGATATATATAACTTTGGTTGTCGGATGATTAAAGAATGTCAAAGATTTAATACAATTTCTCACAATGTCACCATGACATTGTTGTACGTTTTGACAGTGAATTTTGTTGGATGCACAAATGGTGACCTGCCTTTTTCCTGATGTGCAATGGTAATGAAAGTGAATTACAAGCGTTTCTGTCATATTAGGCTCCATCCATGGCACTATAACATTCACATGTGAAACCAACACCAGAAACAAAAAATATTTAGATGCTGAAGTCAAAGAAAAAAGGCACATTTCAGACAAATCTGCAAACCTACAGGTAAAAATAATCAGCACACCCATTCTACTTTTCATCCACTAGGGGGATCCTCAAAAGTCATGCCAATCAAAACATAAGTCATACTAAATGAAAAATTCAGAGAAAGGATACCCTAAATTGATTTGAGTCAATACAAATAGAAGGCAATTTGCTAGTACCTATACCTAAATAAAAAAAAAATGTTCTTTTTTTTGAGCATGTATGGTCCCCAATCTGATTTTCTTAAAGGGATACGTTCATGTGAAAACATGCTTATTTTCAAAACGCATCAGTTAATAGTGCTGCTCCAGCAGAATTCTGCACTGAAATCCATTTTTAAAAGAGCACACTGTTTTTTTTAATATTTAATTTTGAAATCTGACATGGTGCTAGACATATTGTGAGTTTCCCAGGTGTCCCCAGTCATGTTACTTGTGCCCTGAAAACTTCAGTCTGTGAGGACTTACCCTGGTGATCTCGTGGGGGTGCGACTATGTGCTCTCTGAAGAAATGACCGCGCTGATTACTTCCAGGTTGGAGTGGCAACACATATGAATTTAAAGAGTGAGCCTTAACTGGGACCTTGGGGATTGTTCTGGGTTTTGGATACCGATCATAACACGGTCACTCTTTACTGCTGTACTGCAAGTTGGAGTGTTATCACCCCTCCCCCCAGCAGCCTAACAACAGAACAAAGGGAAGGTAACCAGATAGCAGCTCCCTAACACAAGATAACAGCTGCCTGGTAGATCTAAGAACAGCACTCAATAGTAAAATCCAGGTCCCACTGAGACACATTCAGTTACACTGAGTAGGAGAAACAACAGCCTGCCAGAAAGCAGTTCCATCCTAAAGTGCTGGCTCTTTCTGAAATCACATGACCAGGCAAAATGACCTGAGATGCACCTTCACACCAATACTACAACTAAAAAAAATACACTTGTTAAATTTTACATGGTAGAGTGAAATATTTGCAGTGTAAACAGAGTTATTTAGAAATAAAAACGACACCATAAAATTACAATATCATCCCTTTAAGAAAACCATCAGAAACCCCTGGATTATCCTTATTTAAGGATTTGCCTATTTTTGTGAAAAAGGGGTAAACCTAAACGTCATGCTAACAATTAGCAATTAGCATTAATCAACCGCTGTGCTGTGCAAATACTGAAAGCAAATATTTTATTGGCTATAAGGGGTATGTGCGGGGGCTGCTGCAGGTAAAATGGGTGCAAGTGCAATACTCAGTGCTCTTCCCTAGGTTGGAGAAGTAGGAGATGCTGCTGCTCCCACGGCTGCCACTGTTTGGATCAGAAAAGTTGGTCTGGACTCTCAGCTTGCTGCCTGCGCTTTACTCTCAATATATATGAAAGGAACATACTAAACATGAGAACACAGAATGTGGTGAAGGCTTCCTGCTTGTTCTACTTTGGTTTCCTTTCCCTTTAGTCACCAAACATAACAAGTACAGGCACATAGACACAGAAACAGACACAGTACAAAACACACACACACACACATGTACAGGAACAGTACAGAGTAAAACAGAGGCACATATGTAGTTATATAATTCATGAACAAGAGAACAAGAAGATTTTTTTAAACTTTTTCTCCGGTTGTCTCTGTTTCAGATTTGTATCTGCAGCTTAATGCACAAATAAGCAAAGACTAGAACTGCACCAGAAACGTTAATTAATCTTAAGTATTACGAGGCTTATGATCATGCCTCAGCTGTATGAGTAGTAGTCTTCTACTGTTCCTTGGGCTAAGTGTATCCTCCATGGATATGAATGCAGCACTGGCTTAGAAAATGAGCTACAAATAAATATTCCCATCTTAACTTATTATTCATACAATGCCAAGCCAGCTTTGCTCAACCCATTGCAGGTTGAATGCATTGTTCAGCTGACCGTTTGGGAGATGTGTGTAGGGCATGAACGATGGGGGTGTGAGGGGTTCAGTATCTCTCCATAGACAGATGAGCAGCAGTGTGAGTGTTTACGGGTGTGCCAGGGGGACTGCGTTTGTCATTATTTTGGTGTGTGTTGTATCAGCATCCTTTCCTGTGTAGAGAAGAAGAGCAGAAATAGAATGGGAAGACAGGTGCTGCTGCAAGGGGATTAATTTAGCATCAGTTTAATTACTTCTCAAGCTCATTTTGCAACTATTTCCACTTCCATGTAGCCCTATTCTACTACTGCAAGAAATGTAGTGGTGCTACAAGAGTCCTGTGTCTCTGCTACTTGGGACAGCAGGTATGCTATGATTTGGCATGCCTCCACCAGGGTCAGGACAGACTAGCCTATGATAACCCTCCCTGGGAACTTCCCTGATCCACAATCACACACATAGAGGAAGGGCTGATGGGTTTATTTGCAGGACACTGTATCTTTAAATAAGCATGATACATACAGACTGCCAGCCTGGAGCAACTTTATGTAGGAATCAATAGGGTTAATTTCTCCTATGGTGTTAAAATCCCACAAAGTTGGACATCCCCTGGTGTAGCCAGCTAAAGGTTGGACCTAAATTGGATAATAGAGGGGGAGTGAGTCCGAGATTTGGCCAGAAGGTTTCAGTGTTGTGTCATTTCTTCAAATAGCTGAGCTGCCATGTGCTCAGGAGTCAGTCTACTTTCATTTTCACTAAGAATGGAGGGATTTTATTCTTGCTGGGGTTCTGGTGTCAGCTACCAGCCCCAGGCTATGGAGAGAAACCACATGGGTGATGATGCCCTAGGTGTGCTCGGGCATAACAGAACCTTGCTAATCATGAGTTTGCCCAGAGAGAGATGCCTGGAGATGGATTCCAAGGAAAGAGGCTTGGGAGTACTCACACTCAGGAAGGGTGTTGTAGTCACCCTGAAGATTTCATCGAGAGCTGTGGATGCCTGCACCAATTCTGTGTGAGCCCTCGGGGGTACCCCATGGGAGGATCTATATTGCATTGTATAATTGCATTTTGCCTTTTACTTCTTATATAAAGTTCTATTTGTTTTACTGCAATGGTGTGGTTAATCATTTGTTCCTAGTGGGGCCACCTTTAGGTGTATCCCCGGATCCCACTAGGTGGAGGCACTGCCATACAGAGAAAGTCCAAGTATCCTTTCATTTAGCAAAGTGGATTCAGGACCTGTGGATGGAAAGAAATTCATAGTGTATATCCTATGGCAGAGGGGGTGGCCAAGATGGGGTAACATTTACATAATATTTCTGAGCTGTTGAGGAGAATCCCCACTTATGTGGCAGTTTCTTCATAGTCCTGAGAAGGACTCTTTGGCTTTCTGTGCCCTGAGAGCATACTTTTCTCTTCAGAGCCCTGACAAGGACCCCCTTTCCTTCCATATCCTATATAGAGCGTGCTTTTCTGCCACTGGGGTTCCCTACTGACTTCACACACAGTAATATCTAGGAATCTGCAGCAACTTGTTTTCGCTCAAATGCTTCTCTCTCCCAGCACTTCCTGTGCAGGCCTTCCTTCTTATCATGTTCTCTCCCAGCAGTACTTCCTGTGCAGCACTTCCTTCCTGTCAGCTTCCAGGGACAACACAGAGGAGAGACAAGTGTACATAGCTCCCCTTCACATGGAAATATTGTAATTAACTGTCTCCATACCCACCATAGAATAATCAATACCTAGACATTCTTTACTCCCCGGTAGTCTTGTCACTTTAAATTCATATTCCACAGGAATAAGACAAGAGCTTCAGAGGAAGATTCAGGAAAGGACCTTGGGATTTATTACATTAGTGCACTGCTTACTAAACTGGTTTTGGTAACCCCCCCTTTAAGGTTCAGCATTTGGTTAGTACCCTCTTAGCCCATAGAGGTATATGAGACCACTCCTAAATTATACTATAGCTTGCTCAAAATGCACTTTTATGGACCATCATATTAAGCTCCACCGGAGCATCAATAAGAGAAATTAAGCATTCTCCCCAAATCTCTGCCTTGCTGCCCTTCCGTCATGGCCCCCCAGCAAAGGTTCTGTGCTCCCCAAGGTTATCCAGTTTTGTAAGAACTGCATTTCTATGCTTATATTAACAGAAGTAATACTAATCCTGATAAAAATTTGCATTGCTAGATGCAAATTCACACTCAGACAGTTGAGAGGAAGTGGTGGCAAATTCCCTAATCTGCTGTCACACATTGCAGCCTTCTTTCAGTTGCACGACGACTGAGGTTGAAAAGCACGCAGTTCTGTTTATTCTGTATGCTGGACAAAAATAAAAGATAAAAGCTACACAAGCCCCCTACTGTACTTTAGATATCTATGTAAAGAGCAAGTGGCAACAAAGGGAAAATAAGATGTGCAGTATGGGGGCATATTTATCAAGGGTCGAAGTAAATTCGAGGGAATTTTCGAAGTAAAAAAATTCGAAATTCGAAGTAATTTTTTGGATACTTTGACCATTGAATAAGCTACTACGACTTCGACTCAAAGTAAAATACTTCGAATATTCGACCATTTCATAATCAAAGTACTGTCTCTTTAAAAAAACTTTGACTTCAATACTTCACCAACTTAAAGGGATACTGTCATGGGAAAAAATTTTTTTTTCAAAATGAATCAGTTAATAGTGCTGCTCCAGCGGAATTCTGCACTGAAATCCATTTCTCAAAAGAGCAAACAGATTTTTTTATATTCAATTTTGAAATTTGACATGGGGCTAGAGATATTGTCAATTTCCCAGCTGCCCCAAGTCATGTGACTTGTGCTCTGATAAACTTCAAACACTCTTTACTGCTGTACTGCAAGTTGGAGTGATATCACCCCCTCCCTTTCCCCCCAGCAGCCAAACAAAAGAACAATGGGAAGGTAACAAGATAACAGCTCCCTAACACAAGATAACAGCTGCCTGGTAGATCTAAGAACAGCACTTAATAGTAAAAACCCATGTCCCACGGAAACACATTCAGTTACATTGAGAAGGAAAAACAGCAGCCTGCCAGAAAGCATTTCTCTCCTAAAGTGCAGGCACAAGTCACATGACCAGGGGCAGCTGGGAAATTGACAAAATGTCTAGCCCCATGTCAGATTTAAAAATTGAATATAACAAAATCTGTTTGCTCTTTTGAGAAATGGATTTCAGTACAGAATTCTGCTGGATCAGCACTATTAACTGATTCATTTTGAAACATTTTTTTTCCCATGATAGTATCCCTTTAAACCTGCCAAATTGCTATGTTAGCCTATGGGGACCTTCTAGGGCCATCTAAGTTTTCTGAAGTCGAAGTAAAATCGTTCGTTCGATCGCTAAAATCCTTCGATCAGAACGATTTTACTTCGACCGCAAATGGCCTATTCAGAGTTGAATTAATTCAATTTGATGGTCGAATTTCGAAGTATTTTCAACTTCGAAATTGCGACCCTTGATAAATCTGCCCCTATGTGTGTATTAATATTCTTCCATTACATCTGCTTATACACAATGATTTTTGGAGACTGTCCTATTTTTTTTAACCCTACCAGGGGGGAATTGAGTGCATTGTGGCAACCTGGTGAATTGAGTGCATTGTGGCAACCTGGTGGCATTACACATTTCCAATAAGAGAAAGAGTCTGACTACTAAAAAACAGAATAAAAAAAAAAAAGAATATTAATATTTACATCATACTAAAGTTATTTCTGAGATGAACATTCCCTGGAATCATTTTATTCTCAACAGACTCTCTGTTATAGGAATATAATTTCCTGTCATAATTACCCCCATATTTACTGTCCTGCTATTTTATATCACTGTTAGCATCTGTCCTATCCTGCTCAATGTCTGAGGGTTGTAGCACTTTAACACTTCACGACTTTAAAGGGATACTGTCATGGGAAAAACTTTTTTTTCCCCCAAAACATACCAATTAATAGTGCTGCTCCAGCAGAATTCTGCACTGAAATCCGTTTCTCAAAAGAGCAAACACATTTTTTTATATTCAATTTTGAAATCTGACATGGGGCTAGACATATTGTCAGTTTCCCAGCTGCCACAGTCATGTGACTTGTGCTCTTATTAACTTCAGTCACTCTTTACTGCTGTACTGCAATTTGGAGTGATATCACCCCCTCCCTTCCCCACCAGCAGCCTAACAACAGAACAATGGGAAGGTAACGAGATAAAAGCTCCCTAAAACAAGATAACAGCTGCCTGGTAGATATAAGAACAGCACTCAATAGTAAAATCCAGGTCCCACTGAGACACATTAAGTTACATTGAGTAGGACAAACAACAGCCTGCCAGAAAGCAGTTCCATCCTAAAGTGCTGGCTCTTTCTGAAAGCACATGACCAGGCAAAATGACCTGAGATGCACCTACACACCAATATTACAACTAAATACACTTGCTGGTTCAGGAATTAAATTTTTTATTGTAGAGTGAATTATTTGCAGTGTTATTTAGAAATAAAAACTACATCATAAAAATCATGACAGAATCCCTTTAATTACAGATGGACAAAACTTTATCAAGACATTGGGTTAAGTTGGTTCAATATGTGCCATCATGTCTCTCCATTTATTAGAGTATAATCACACATAATGGAACATGATGCTCAGTGGTTCCCCAATCCCCGTGTGATCTGTGTGACAGAATTTGCTCAGTATCTGATTCTGTAAATCCTTCATTAATTGCAATTAACCTATAGGTTAATCTAGTTAATCAGGAGACAGAAAGAGGCTGCTCTGATGTTCTTCTGCTTAGGAAAAAATTGAGAAAGGTTTTCAATTGTTTATCTAAGAAGAAGAACATCAGAGCAGCCTCTTTCTCCTGACAACTTCCTTGACTACTTGGTGGTCAGACTGGTGGGAAACTGACCAGCAGGTGGCGCTGAAAATTCATTCATATTAACAGTACAAGTATCCCTTAAAGGGATCCTGTCATCGGAAAACATGTTTTTTTCAAAACACATCAGTTAATAGTGCTACTCCAGCAGAATTCTGCACTGAAATCCATTTCTCAAAAGAGCAAACAGATTTTTTATATTCAATTTTGAAATCTGACATGGGGCTAGACATTTTGTCAATTTCCCAGCTGCCCCTGGTCATGTGACTTGTGCCTGCACTTTAGGAGAGAAATGTTTTCTGGCAGGCTGCTGTTTTTCCTTCTCAATGTAACTGAATGTGTCTCAGTGAGACATGGGTTTTTACTATTGAGTGTTGTTCTTAGATCTACCAGGCAGCTGTTATCTTGTGTTAGGGAGCTGCTATCTGGTTACCTTACCATTGTTCTTTTGTTTGGCTGCTGGGGGGAAAAGGGAGGGGGTGATATCACTCTAACTTGCAATAAAGCAGTAAAGAGTGATTGAAGTTTATCAGAGCACAAGTCACATGACTTGGGGCAGCTGGGAAATTGACAATATGTGTAGCCCCATGTCAGATTTCAAAATTGAATATAAAAAAATCTGTTTGCTGTTTTGAGAAATGGATTTCAGTGCAGAATTCTGCTGGAGCAGCACTATTATTTATTTATTTTGAAAAAAAATTTCCATGACAGTATTCCTTTAACAGTACATGTATCCCTTAATATCTTGGAATTAAAAAAAATAAAATAATTAATATAAATTACAAAAGCGCTTAGAATATTTTACATTCACTTATTTTAAAGATTTCCATATCCTTTAAATATGACTATATGTGGCATTTGATCTCTAATTCTCCATCTCCATGTGTCTGAGTATGATTCCATCTCGAACATCTCTCGTCGGTATGTTCTGCTGGGACTATTGTTGGATGTGTCTTGTATTATTGAATGCCTGTCAAAATAAGACCTTATACTGTCAATGTGAGAAGTAGCATGTGGGAGCTGCACTGTCCTGTTTTTTTGCTGATCATTGATGTCTCTTTTACAATAACAGGCTTATTTTCTACCATTCACTGAGAGTGCTGTGTATGAGAAATCATTGGATAGATGTTAACGTGGTAGATTCTGATTGATAGTAGTGATGGCCGAAATTGCGCCGTTTCGCTTCGCTGAAAAATTTGCGAATTTCCAGAGAAAATGCCAAATTCTTGAAAAATTTGTGAAATGCCGCCGGCGTCTAGTTTTTGACGCCGGCGTCCGTTTATGACTTTTTTTGGACGCTGGTGACATTTTTTTTGGACGCTGGCGACATTTTTTTTGGACGCTGGCGTCATTTTTTTTTGCCGCCGCCGAATTCGCGGCAAATTTGCACCTGGAGAATAAATTTGCCCATCACTAATTGACAGAGAATTTAGTTCAGGCTACTAAGTATGCATATCTAACTCTAACAGTCGGGCGATGAAAAGTGAAAATATGGGGTAAATACAGGAAAATGTAAAGTTTAGGAACATAAAAATGAGGCTTATCTGCAGAGGTGGTGCTTTCCAAAAGATGTCTGCTAAATGCTGGTTGCTATGGTTTACTAGACCTGATGCAAACATTAGTTTTATTACATTATTCACTATGTCCAGCTTTAAGGAATACCTTATTAGATTTTACAATCAAGCTCTTGTAGGCAGGACCCTCTCCTGAATTCTTCCAGCCTGATGTATGTTCAGCATTCAGAATGATGCCGGATGCTTAATGAATACTCATTTTCTTTAGAACTTAACATGGGTATTTCATAACAAGTGGGTTTTTTAGACGTTAGAAGTGCTGCTGAAGTTTTACAATCATATGAGCTCCCTGACCTACTATATTCAGTCTTAAGTAGACAACCATTAAAGTCAAAACTTTCATATCTTTACTTTAACTAGGACTAGGACAAGCAGATTTACTGAGGGAACCAGTATAAGGCACCCCACCCACAGTGAATTTAATTGCTATATTTTTTTCCTGGAATAAAAATGCACCAACCTAGTTGGGAAAAAGTTGAACATTTTACTTACCTTTCCCAGGTAAAATGTTACTAATTTAAAGTTAAATCATTCATCATCATGGATTCCGATATTGTCATTTTGATTCGGGTCATCTAGAATTTTAAAAGTCCATCATGTCAGTTTGTGTTAATTTTAGGTTTCTTTCTTTAAAAAAATTAGTCGCATTGATTCATGAAGAAAAAACTACTTTGGAGTCACATGACATCAAGGGGCAGATTTATCAAAGGTCAAGGTGAATTTTTCGAAGTTAAAAACTTTGAATTTGAGCTATTTTTTGTGTACTTCGACTAGGGAATAGTCAAAAGACTAATAATCGAAATTTATCATTTACTGTCTCTTTAAAACTTCGACTTCGACCATTCGCCATCTAAAACCTGCAGAAGTGCTGTTTTAGCCTAGGGGGACCGTCTAGAACCTATTTGGAGTCAATTGGGAGAATGAAGGTTTTTGAGGGGTTTTGAGGGGAAAACTTTGAATCGAATTCGATTGAATGCACTATTCCTTCGATCGTACGATTCGAATTTGGCCTCTTCAACCCTAAAAAAACGTCGACTTCGGTTGGTCTTTTTGAATTCGAATTTCGAAGTTTTTAAATTTGAAATTCGACCCTTGATAAATCTGCCCCCAAGTATATCCACTGATACAGCTTTAAAAAGAACTGAAGAAGTTTAATTCTGTAGGTCTCTGAATAAGATGAGATGTTGGTATAGACTTTCCATGGAAACTAATTGGTAATGTGCTGTTGTTTCACTTAAAACAGATCTCCTAAACATGGACTACTGTACTCACTAAGGATATATAGAGGAAAGCGATTCCGCACACCAGGCCGTTAGTAAAAGTAGAAAATCTTTATTCAATCATGGTTTAAAAGTACACGTGTACTTTTAAACCATGATTGAATAAAGATTTTCTACTTTTACTAACGGCCTGGTGTGCGGAATCGCTTTCCTCTATTTATCCTTATCGCTTACGGCTTGGGACGCCGAACTTGCAGCACCCGAACTTAGATTTATTGTGCCGGCTGCTTTCCAATCAACTTGCGGTGAGTCGGAGCGGTTCTCGCTCTCTCTACTGTACTCACTGGCATAAGCTGGAAGTTTCACAGGAACAAACCAATAGCAGAAGTGACTGCTCAGGTTTTCAATTATATCTATTGACACATGAGGCTTGAGCCATGAGTTAGAAGAGTAGGGAAAAAGATTCGTAAAATGAGAGTTTCCTAAACAAATTTGTAGATATATCTGTAAAGAAAATAAGACAGCACAACCAAAAATGGAATGGAGGCAAAAAAAAATATTGAAAAGCAGAAAAAATAGAAAGAATAAGAAAAGTATGAAAGGTGCACAATTTAACTGGAACGGAGAATAACTGGAAATCAGAAAAAAACAGAAAATCAGAGAGGGACATGGAAAGAAATTTTATAGTCTCTACTTTATCTTTTTGTGTGGGCCTCATGTTTAAAGCTTTGCCATCCTGCCAGAAAAAAACTATACTTTAGGATTAATAATGATGTGGTTAAAATATTTATGCGAAACACCTTGTTGGGTCATGAGAACATCCTCACCATAAAGGGGCAGATTTATCAAAAGTCAAAAAGCTGGACAATGTGCTAAGAATTCAAGTTATTTTAAAAAAGATATTCAATAACCTTTAAAAATCCAAATTGATTAAAAATGGTCCAGTAGGATCAGCACAGCTCCCATGGACTTCTGTAGGACCTTGACAGCTTTTACTTGGGTTTTTAGTGTTTTTTTTACACTTAATAAATCTTGAATTTTTAGAGTTTTAAAGAAATAAAGAAAAAACACAAATTTTTAGAGATTCCTGAAAAAAAAAAGAAATTTGAATGTTAGTAAATTAAGTCCCCATATGATGTTATGTTAATGTCCTGATTTCTTGCCTTTTGTACTTGAACTTTGCCATACACCATTACTTCTCTATCATCTCTTCTTCCTTCTGTGCTGGAACCAAATACAGACCAAATACAGGAATGGGGAAGTATAATATGTTTTTGTTAGTGGATAATAAACTCCCAAAGAACCTTGCAACCATTTACATCCAATTCTTACACCCAGTGCGGGTCTGGGTCGTCGGGGCCTATGAAGCACCGGGGCCCACCAGGTTTTTACCCAGTACCCCGCTGGCCCAATCCAACCCTGTATATATTAACTGCTGCATAATCATTTATTCTGTTTACAGTATATGAAAGTTCTCTGTAACTTCTGTCTGACAAGCCCCATGTAACCACTGTGTATTTATAAGTTAGACTTATGTGAAGTACATTCCATCAGACCAGTTTTGAATTTTGGAAGCTTTTCAAATTTTGTTGGGGTTTCCCTTGGTCAGATAATTAAACTTGGAGGGTAAGAAACTTCATTGAAATCATCCAAAGATATTACCTTGGCAAATGATGGTTTGCATAAAGAATAATCTCATAATAATAATTCATAATAATTGTCTTATGAACTCATGGATGGAAGTGACCTAGGATATATTTGTAGCTTACAGTAGTACATAGATGCCGCTTCGGCTCCCCCTCTCCACCTAACAATAATGTGCAATTTACCTGAATATAGCAAGTCATCTCCAGCTTTTGCTGACCTAGAATCAAATTAAAAAAGAGAGTTTAGGCTTTATTTAGTTAAAGGAGATCTATAGGATTAGTGAAATCTCCCTAATAATGTAGGCAATAGTGTATAATATATGGTGCTGGTTTTACTTTGGGCTTAACATTAATATTATCTTTAAAAATGGCCCCTTTATTGGAGCTCCCTATAGATCTGCTAAGATCACTGTTCATGCCCCAAATGAGGGGTGGGCGTGTCCTAATGGTCCATGCCAGAAGCACAGTAGGAGGGGGACAGCCAATCACAGTCACACAAGCAAAGACAGGCATCAGTTCTCTATCAGGTCAGCCTAGCTGCTGATTGGTTCCTGTCCTGCAGTGCAGTGTGCTGAGTGATGCCGCTCCCCTGCACAGCCTGGGAAAGGAGGCAGTGGGAAGTGGAAGTTGATTCAACAAATCAACCTGAAACACAATTTCTTAATGAATTTCCTTCTATATTAAAAATAATCCACTGGCACATTGTTGTTTTTAGACATAAACACTACTATGGAAAGTGATTAGAAAGCCTGTGGCCAACCAACCTAATGACAAGACTTAAAGGGAATCGAATCACTGTTGCTCAACCAATGGTTCCTGAACTACAAATCCCAGCATACATATTATCAAGGGTTAAGGCATGCTGGGAGGTGTAGCTGAGAAACATTAGAGTTGTTTTATTAATGGAATATTGCTCAATAAAACTTTTTCCCATCAAAATGCAAAATCATCCTCCAGTGAAAATCCTACCTGATTCGTCCAAATCTGACTTCATGTTCTTTCTTCCTGCAATTGAAGTTGAAACATCCCTTAAATATGGCGGAGATGATGAAAGGTTACTGTTATAAAGGGAATGCTTCTGGATCAAAACTTTCCCAACAATGAGACAGATTCAATTTGATGAAAACAAATTTACCCCTAGACTTATTTAAGTGAAATAGAACACAGGTCACATTGGACTCTCTGTCTACAACATGGGCCTTTCCTACGTGGATGGGTGAAGTGAGGGTGTTGTGGGACTATGCCTCTCTTATGCTGTTGTGTAAAATAAGATCAAGGCTCTCAGAAGGCTCTTGCAAAACAAAATAGCAACAGGCTTGTGGGAGGGGCTTCCAGATTTAAAGGGGAACTTAACCCAAATGTTTTACTCATCGACGAGACTTGATGTAAAAATTAAACAGAAGATTTTTATTCAGAATAGGAACACCAGGACACTCAATAGACACTCCAGCACACACTTGTTCAAAGACACTTCCACTTCAATTTTCTTCAAGGAATCACTGCAGAGTAGGCACACCTGCCATAGGATCTTGGATCACACCTAACCGACTAGTGGTCCGATATATGCTCCACCCGTATACCCCCACTCTCCAATAGTGGCCCGATACCTCTTGGGTGATATCCCTCCACTCTTCCAGGTTAGGACCTTTTTCCATCCAATTCCTGTCCAGAGACTCAGGTGTTCTTTCCTACCTTGTCCTAAACTATCACTGATTCCCTTACTTACGGAGTGCCCGTAGGAAACTAATTCCACTTCCTCCTTGATGGGGCCACAGTTGCCCTTACTAACTTTCCTTGCTATCTCGTGCACCTAGTGCTCAATTTACTTAAAATCTTTCCTATTCTAGCTTTTCCTATCTATTAATGTTGTCTTCACTCACCGATCAGCTGATATCCTTCTGTCACGCCCTCCCATCAAGACTGCTCACCTTGGACGGGGCACCTCCTTTTATAACCCTTGTGTGCTCTATAGTGGCCTCTAGTGTCTGGGGAAGAAATTACAACTAAATTAAGAACTAAACCTCTGCCATCTAGTGGCGATTTACACAAATTACACTCAACACTTTTACAAACACACAACATTTCACAATCAAACACATTTTTGTCACATATCACACCTAAATCTGGTTCACCCCCTTACAGGCTTTATTTGTAAAGTGCCTGAGAGTTATACTGAAGAGAATCAAGGTAAAAAATAATGTTATGCACAATCACAGGCAGAGCAGAGATCTGTGACACCCTGTGGAGACAACTTGGGGATATCGATGGGCGAATTTTTCCCGTTCCAGCGAAATTTGTGAAACGGACTAAAAATCAGTGAAACGTGAATTTTGACGCCGACGAGAATTTACTGGAGTCAAAGTTGGCGCCGGTGACATCTGACGTGCATTAAAATCAATGGGCATTCGCTGCAAATTTGCAAATTTATTTGCCAATGACGAAACTCGGAAATTCTCTGCAAATTTGCCCCTGCCGAAAAAATTCACCCATCACTACTTGGGGAGTTTAAGGTTTTAGTGTTCTAGTGTTTCTAATCAATGTGGTCCCCTTCACCAAAAATGTATCAGGAAGAAGAATGTAGCCCAAATCCTTCTTCAGAACTGCTCTCCTTTCACTAAGACAAGGGGGAAGCTACCTCCATCTATAAATCCTTGTTGGTGCATAGACTGCTCTTTATAACTAGTTCTCTACTATCTCATGTTCCGAGGAAAAAACTATAACAGTCATTAATCCTGTACACTGACTTAACCTCATTCACGGCGTTCCTGTTCCTCAACTTTCACTAAAAGGTCTGTCCCTTTAGGGCAGAACAGCTTTAGAGGTGTAAGGGTTAAAGATTTTAGCAGAGTTTTCCTTTCAAAGTTGATCCAGGGACTGGTCCCATTGCCATTTTGGAGTCAGGAAGGAATTTTTCCCCCTCTGAGGCAAATTGGAGAGACTTCAGATGGGTTTTTTGTCTTCCTCTGGATCAACTGACAATTAGGCAGGTTAGAAAAAAGTAAAAAGGTTGAACTTGATGGACGTGTGTCTTTTTCAACCTAACTTACTATGTATAATATAAGGTTTTCCATGATGACTTGCAGTATTACTGAGTCCTTACTGAGATAGCCATCCAGCAAGGTGAAGGCACTTAATGCAAGAACTTACTAATTTACCTTGGTGCAGGTTCCAGAAGGCTTGACAGACCTTGTGAGTGTGAATCTGCTTAACATTATGAAACAACAAATAGGGGCACAGGATTCAGTGTCTAAACCTGATGGGTCAGGGGTCCAGGTGCAGTGGCACCAGACACTCAACTTAGGGAGCAGATAAACCAATGGCAGAAAACAGGGGGCATCCAGGCACTCAAGAGCGACCAAAAATAGTATAAAATATTTTTTATTGTAGATTAATTTTTAAAAAAAATAGAATCTCTGGTGAATCTGCTTTCCAAAATAAATCCACAACAGAGCAACTAATGGTGGCTTAGCCACATGTAGAATACCTTAGTAGAAACTAAGATCATTTCTACTTAGTAGAGCTGCAGAAGACATTTCAGGAGATTGTTTTAGTAACTACACAGTATTGATGCACAATCCTGTCCAAAACCCATGAGTGGGGTATGTTTGGGCTAAAACGAGGCACTCGAGTCCTAAATGGGTGTAGTTTGAGGAGATGTGGGTTGGGTTTGAGGTTGGAGATCTCACATTTCACTACTAAACTGGTTTCTACATAAGTTCTCTAGATATTGCTTTTTGTTTCCATGGTTTTAATAGACTTTCTCAAATCCATTGTGGTGTTTATAAAGACACAGTAAATTTTATGCAGGTGGTTTTGGCCGGTCACAACCCCAAAAGTGTTGGTAATGTGCTAATCCACACTATCACTGTCTTATTGTAAGTGCCCATAATTCACCCATGTGGGATCTGTATTTAGAGATGATAGGACTCATTTACCAAGATAGGTGCTAAACTGCATAAGTTTTCAACCAATCATTTAGTAGTTTTGCTCAGTCTACTGACCAGTTAGAAGGAAACAAGTGTTCTGTTTAAACGTCATGGCATATTTACAATAATTGTATTGTAACTATTAAAAAAATCTATATTTTGAGTTTACACCCATATACAGCTTTGCTAAATATCAGCACGACAATTAGAAAACCGTTATTGTAAATGAATGATTTTATGCCATAACCTTCTCAAGTCAAATTCTGTTGGTAAAACACATAATACAAAGGGTTGGGTGATTGCCATTTTTCACACAGCATTTTTATATAGCCGATGCTTTTCAAGATGGAATTTTATGTGAAATATTTAAACAGTGTAACAAAGCTAATACAAAACTTGATAAGAATTACAGCTAAATAAAGAGTATTACATAACATCATCAAGAAATACACTCACCCTTCTTCTTCCTTTTACATAGGCAACAAACTGCAACCACAACAATAACTGTCGCTACTATTAAAACCAGAGCGATTAACCATGCGAGTGCGAGATTTCCTGTGGTCGGAGCTGTAAAATCAGTAATATAACATAAATGCCATTTAGAGTCAGACATTAGTCAAGATAAAGTTAGTTCTTCTGTAACGTCAAAATGAGCCCATTTATATTAGGAAAGAACATATTCTAACTAATTATGTAGCAAATAACAATGCATAGTTATATTTTTCTACACAAACATATACATTATAACTGTACTTCACATTAATTTATAACTAACAAGGATCTTATCAAAATTTAACAAACAAAGGTTTAGAGAGTACAATCGGATAAGAGGGCCCTATTCACAAGAACTTACAGTCTTAGGGTAAGGGCACACCTGGAGATTCGGGGAGATTTAGTCGCCCGGCAACTAATCGCCTCTTCTTTGGGGTGACTGATCTCCCCGAACTGCTTCCCTGTGTCTTCCGCCGGCTTTAATGAAAAAACGTCTGCGCCAATGCACTCGCGGCGCTTTCGATTTCCAAAGTCGCCCGAAGTTTACTTGTGAGGAAACTTCGGGCGACTTCCCCGAATCTCCAGGTGTGCCCTTACCCTAAGATTGTAAGTTCTTGTTAATAGGGCCCTCTTATCGATCCTTGTTAGTTATAAATTAATGTGAAGTGCCGTTATAATGTATATTTTTGTGTAGAATAATGTATATGTTTGTGACAAGATCCTTGTTAGTTATAAATGAATGTGAAGTACAGTAATAATGTATATGTTTTAGACTCACCAAACCTAACAGGTATTAGTGCCCTTGGGTTGTTTGTGTGCACCATGAATTGCAGGTTCCCAGGGGGCGGCACTTAGTATTTAAATTGGCGAATTTCCTATTTATGATTACCCAGTAGCACATACTACTAAAAAAGTATATTATTATGAAAATGGTTTATTTACATGAAGCAGGGTTTTACATATGAGCTGTTTTATGCAGTATCTTTTTATAGAGACCTACATTGTTCGTGGTTATAGTTTTCCTTTAAGGGTAGTATTAATTTATTCTAACTGAATTCTGCACTTGGCATGCAATTCAACAAAGAAGGCAAAGAGTGTGTTATAGTTACTGTTGTAAATTGCGTTGAAGAGTACACAAATTTGTGTCTGATTTTCCCCTTACTTGAACTTACAGTCACACTTGCTCATTTGCAGCAGCAAAAATGCTCCAAATATATATTCCTGTAATATACTGTTACATTTTTCACATACATAAAGGTATTGCTAATGCTCCAAACAGCACGTTAACCCCAGGAGGATATGATATACCTATATATACTATAAAGAACACATCCTGAAGAATTTAAAGTAGGTACTGTATGTAACATTGATTGTTCTACACAAAAATAACCCAAGAAAATATACTGTATATACTAGAGCATAAGCCGAGTTTTTCAGCCCCCAAAATATGCTGAAAAACTCTACCTCGGCTTATACTTTGGTCAAGCGTAAAAACGGTCGCCGGCTAAGAATAGTCGCCGGCGTCCAAGAATAGTCCCCAAGAATATTCGCCGGCGTCCAAGAATGGTCGCCGGCATCCAAAAACGAGACGCTGGCACCTCCAATGGGAGCAGAAACCCTCAATTTTTTGATTGAAACTTACCAGAAGCTGCTGCCTTTCTCACCCTAGGCTTATACTCGAGTCAATAAGCTTTCCCAGTTTTTGGAGGTAAAATTAGGTACCTCGGCTTATACTCGAGTATATACGGTATCCATAGTTCGTAAAACTTTTTATTATTGCCCTTTAGGGTAATTGTAAACTCATGGATGAGATTCAAATTGAGATGCAATTCAATTCAGAAAAACGTATCTCCCAGTTTATCACGTGAAAACTGGAACTGAATTAGGAGAAAATATTTATCTCCCTGAATTTAATCTCATTCATGAGTTTTCACATGATAAATATGAGATAACGTTTTCTCACTGAATCTGGACCAAAGTATGATAAAAGATTTTAATGTGTTGCCAGAACAGTTAAGAATAAGCCATCCACACAATGGTACTTTTTGGAAAATGTAGACTCTGGAATTCACAAAAGTTCAGTTTTATTTTAACTTTAACATGGAAGCAAGGATAAGGTTAACTAATCTATACTTAGAGTTTAAATATAGTCCAACGTGATAGATAACATTGTATTTAAATGTATTTATAAGTCAATGGGAAAACATGTGGAATAGTCTCAGGCCAAATTGTGTGTATGGTTTCAGGTATGGCAAGTATAGTAAATTGCTATCGGGGGGAGGGATGAACTAAGGGGGATACGAATAGGGCTAACAGAACCGTATGAGAGCAAAGGGTATTTAAGATTATTGTAAGGGACTATAGCTCTCCTTCTAAGCTTGAAGAACGGCTGAAGGTCCCACCTCAACCAAGCGTGAAGAATACCTGCTGTAAAATCTGTATTTTTGTTTCTCCTGTAATCTGACAATGAATAAATAAATTCATCCTTCAGATAAGTGTCTAGTAACCCTTAGCAACCAATGAGATGTTGATTTCATTATAAAATTAAAAGTACAGTAACTGCTGCTGGGTTACTATGGATCTCTGGGACCAGGCAAAACATGTTCCTGTTGATAAATTATCCCCACCATTCTCTCCTCTCCAAAGCTTCCCAGTGTCCCATTTAAATTCTAGGAGTCTCCTATATAAAACCCACCTGTAGGACAAGTGACAGGAATATGTGCAGTTCTGGAGGCTTCACTGATTGGGTTCCGGGCGGTACAACTGTATGTGACATCAGAAGAAGCATTATAGACACGGAGCGTGTGATTGGTCACTTCTGTACCAGGGCTGTTTGTGTTATTCCAGGAGAGAGTCACATCTGATCCAATCACAGCACAGGACAAGGTCACAGTAACGTTACAGGTCTCATTGTGGATGACATTTGGGTGGATCAGGATATCTTCAGATGAGAGATTTCCTACATGCAAAGAGGGGACAGTTTTGATAGTTTGCTTTCTTTATTGTGCAAAAGGTTCGATTGCATTAATTTACATTACTTTACAATATTAATATCATCACATAATGTAAATACAAATATCTCATCATATTATATAAATATAAGTACATAACAAATATGCGATTGTGATGGAACCTGCTTTGAACTATACAATGGACCATGTTCCAAACCAAGGGAACCCATTGGAGGAGACATGGATTTTTGTCGATGTGCAGATAAAAGCGGTGAGGATGAAGTTACGTTTTACAGGTATGGCACCTGCTATCCAGAATGCTCTGGACCTGGAGTTTTCCAGATAAGGGATCTTTCTGTAATAGACATCTCCTTTTCATAAGTCTTTGTTAAGTCTTAAGGAAGTTATTTACTAAAACTCGAGTTTATCTCTTTGAAGTGAAAAATAAAAATAAAAGAACAATGAACATGAGGTTTACAACAGCCCCAGATTGACTATTGACTTTACAAGTGTATCAGCATGCTCATAGTACCTGTTGGTCAGTCTCATGAACCCCTATGTGTGTTTATAGGTTTAGTTAAGTCCTTGAAAAAGCAAAAAAATCAATGCAAAATGTCGGGCACCATTTTTTTATTTCAATCAAGTACTGGTAAAGGGTATGAAAGGGCTTGTGAGTAACATGTTGTTCTCCAACCCATTGGATGTTGCTCCCAGTGGCCTCAAAGCAGGTGATTATATTTGAATTTCTGGCTTGGAGGCAAGTTTTGGTTGTATAAAAACCAGATTTACTGCCAAACAGAACGTTCTGTAGGCTGCCAGTCCATGCCCTAATTCGGCACCCGAGGAACGTTTATCATTCTTTTGCTGTTGCTCAACTCCTTTTAGATTTGTATGTGGCTCACGAGTAAAAAACATTGGAGTGGTGCAGGCGTACTATATATCCTACTTTACACCTGGATATTCTACCTTTTTTTACATTTTATTTTTACAATATCTGTTTTACAAACCGTATAGAATTATGTGATGGTCAACTAATGGTTCCTGTTAAATACTACATGTGATATCTGCCTTGCAGCTCCGTGTATACACTTTCATACATTTTAACCTTCACAGTGAGCCCCCCTACCCTTCCTTGACTTTGCAGTACCCCCTAATATGATCCCTGGAATGGCAATGATCGCATGCAGGGCACTAGGGATGTAGCGAACGTCGGAAAAAAAGTTCGCGAACATATTCGCGAACTTGCGCAAAAATGCGAGCGGTTCGCGAACGGTTCGCGAACCCCATAGACTTCAATGGGAAGGCGAACTTTAACATCTAAAAAAGACATTTCTGGCCAGAAAAATGATTTTAAAGTTGTTTAAAGGGTGCAACGACCTGGACAGTGGCATGCCAGAGGGGGATCAAGGGCAAAAATGTATCTGAAAAATCTGCCTGTGTGTGCTTGGAAGAGATAGTGTAGGGGGAGAGCTGTTAGTGATTTCAGGGACAGATGATAGTAAGTTTGCTGGCTAGTAATCTGCTTGATACTGCTCTGTATTGGAGGGACAGAAGTCTGCAGGGATTTGAGGGACATTTTAGCTTAGGTAGCTTTGCTGGCTAGTAATCTACTGTTCTCTTTAAACAACTGCCATACGTTGACCTTGTAGGCATTGTTTGCCCAGTTTTTTTGGACGCAGCCACTGAAGCACAGTTGCCAGAAAAAATATGCCATATAAATGCTGAAAATAGTAATTTTTCGCCATACGTTGACCTTGTAGACATTGTTTGCCCAGTTTTTTTGGTTGCAGCCACTGAAGCACAGTTGCCAGAAAAAATATGCCATATAAATGCTGAAAATAGTCATTTTTTGCCATACGTTGACCTTGTAGGCATTGTTTGCCCAGTTTTTTTGGTCGCAGCCACTGAAGCACAGTTGCCAGAAAAAATATGCCATATAAATGCTGAAAATAGTAATTTTTTGCCATATACGTTGAGTCAACGTATGGCAAAAAATGACTATTTTCAGCATTTATATGGCATATTTTTTCTGGCCTCTGTGCTTCAGTGGCTGCGGCCAAAAAAACTGGACAAACAATGCCTACAAGGTCAACGTATACACTACTACAGCGGTGGATACGGATTACGTAAAATATATGAATGCTGCTTGAAAAAAAGTAACTCAAGTGGTTTTTCTAGAGACGATAATATTATCAATATTTAGACAAAATGTGAACAAGCTCACACAGCTAGATGGCGGTTTGAAGAAAACACTGTGCAAATAATGCCTACAAGGTCAACGTATACACTACTACAGCGGTGGATACGGATTACGTAAAATATATGAATGCTGCTTGAAAAAAAGTAACTCAAGTGGTTTTTCTAGAGACGATAATATTATCAATATTTAGACAAAATGTGAACAAGCTCACACAGCTAGATGGCGGTTTGAAGAAAACACTGTGCAAATACTGCCCACAAGATCAACGTATACACTACTACAGCGGTGGATACGGATTACGTAAAATATATGAATGCTGCTTGAAAAAAGTCACTCCGGTGTTTTTTCTGGAGACGGTAATATTATGGATATTTAGACAGAATGTGAACAAGGTCACACAGCTAGATGGCAGTTGGTTGAATAACACACTGGGCAAAAAATGCCTACAGGGCAAATAATGCCTAAAAGGTCAATTTATACACTAATACAGCGATGGATACGGATTACGTAAAATATATTATGGCTGCTTGAAAAAAGTCACTCCGGTGTTTTTTCTGGAGACGGTAATATTATGGATATTTAGACAGAATGTGAACAAGGTCACACAGCTAGATGGCAGTTGGTTGAATAACACACTGGGCAAAAAATGCCTACAGGGCAAATAATGCCTAAAAGGTCAATTTATACACTAATACAGCGATGGATACGGATTACGTAAAATATATTATGGCTGCTTGAAAAAAGTCACTCCGGTGTTTTTTCTGGAGACGGTAATATTATGGATATTTAGACAGAATGTGAACAAGGTCACACAGCTAGATGGCAGTTGGTTGAATAACACACTGGGCAAAAAATGCCTACAGGGCAAATAATGCCTAAAAGGTCAACTTATACACTACTACAGCGGTAGTAAAATAAAAAAAAGTAAAATAAAAAAAAAATGAATATTAAAAAAAAAAATTAAAGTTGGTGCTGCTGAACTACTAGGAGCAGCAGATTAGCACACCAGTCCCACTCCCCAACACTGCTAGACTAATAGCACTGGGCTCTTATAGTAGTAGTAGTAGTAGTAGTAGTAAAACAACAAAAAAATAAATAAAAGCAGTCCTTACAAGGACTACTGTTATTGCAGCAGTCAGCAGATGAGATCAGAAGCAGGACAGCTGCCCACTGCAGCTACATACAGAGCACTGCAGTAGAAGGTAGATTACTAGCCAGCAAAGCTACCTAAGCTTAAATGTCCCTCAAACCCCTGCAGACTTCTGTCCCTCCAATAACAGAGCAGTATCAAAACGATTACTAGCCAGCAAACTTTCAACTGTCCCTGAAATCACTAACAGGCAGCAGCTCTCTCCCTACACTATCTCTTCAGCACACACAGGCAGAGTGAAAAAACGCTGCAGGGCTTCGGTTTTTATAGGGAAGGGGAGTGGTCCAGGGGAGAGCTTCCTGATTGGCTGCCATGTACCTGCTGGTCTGGGGTGAGAGGGCAAAAAAAAGCGCCAACAATGGCGAACCCAAAATGGCGAACGTCGCGCGACGTTCGCGAACTTCCGGCGAGCGCGAACACCCGATGTTCGCGCGAACAAGTTCGCCGGCGAACAGTTCGCGCCATCTCTACAGGGCACCCCACTCGCTTAGCTACTCAATTGCACCCAAACAACTTTTAAATCTAACACGGTGCTACGTGTTTTGGGTTTTTAACATTTCAGCAGCTCAACTAACGAAAACAAAAACAGAAAATAACCAGAAAACCCAAGAGAACAAACTGACATCATAGCTGTGAAAGAATTCTCAGTGTGATTGAAAGCCTGATATATATAATATGGATATAAATATAACAAATGAACTTACTATAGACTTGGAGATGATACAGTTGGTCACAGATCTGATTTGATCGCAGATGAATATTTGCTGAGTAGATTCCTTGGTCCTGATTGGTCAGATAAGTGAGGGTCAAGGAGGCGTCTGTCTCACTGCGCAGTCTCCCCTCATACTGATTATCCTGGATATCAACAGGCTCATTGGGTTTTGTTGTAGCAAAATCATTTGGTTTGTCTCCGTTAAGTATAATCCAAGTAATTTCCTTTATCTGCTCTAGAAACTTCACTGGTAAAGTGGCTCGTCCCCCTTTTGCGCCAGTCACATTTATCCTGAGGCCACATGCAGTGTTACATGAAATATCTAATAAAGGAAAAATACATTTTAATGGAAAAGTTAAACCCCCTTTATTTATTGTCCTCTATTTATCTTGTACAATTTCTAGGGCACCATACTGTGTTGAGTTTCTGCAGGAGTTATACATAGACTCACCATATCATGAACAGCTTAATGGGATCTCCAGGACCAGTTTCCTAACTATATGGTCTGTAAGAACCCTCATCCCACCAGCACATGTCATGTGATTGCCTATCTCTCATGTGTTGCATCATATACGCTGGGTGGACTATGAGTCCTGCAGGTGTGGGTTGCTGGAGGACCTGGACATCCATAGTTACTCACCATGCTCATGACCCAGTATCCTGTAGATGGCACTAAGTTCAGGGCTGCAGCATCTTAAAGTAAAGTTCCACATCTAGTTTAATTTTCTAAAATTTTGTAAAAAATAAAACAAATATAACCTGGCCTGTTATGTAAGTTTTAAAGGCATTCAATAAAGTAAGAGTGATAGAGGGTGCAGCGTAAAATTTTTGTCCATGCATGCACCTAATAAGGCTTCTTTATCTAACTTTCAGCCATAGCAGACTTTAGGACCACTTTGGTCTCCCAGAAGGGGTCTCAAACTGGAGTGTAACCTCCAAAGGTCTATTATATGAGATTCCTCTGGATAGTGTTCATCCAATACAACTAAAGAAGAAGAAGTGAGTAAAAGGTTTTTTGTTTTTTTTGCAAATTTTGTAAAAAACAAAATCTAACACCAATCTTATTTTGATGGTACGATTCCCTCTTATTACTTTAATGCATAATTGCCATATTTTTTTCATACTACGATGTGCACTTTTTATCTAGTAACCTAGATCTAGGACTGCAGCACCAGAATAGAAGAGTAACATACAAAGTATAAAACAGCTGAGCCAACAACCTGACTTTTCCCATTGTCCATTCTCTGAGCACAAAGTTTCCTTAAGGCCATCCACTTTCATCCCATCCACTTTCATCCCATCCCCAACAGAGGGTAGAATAGAAGTAGGTTGCACCCAAGGGCACAAATGGGGGAAGGCACAACTACCCAAAAAGAAATTACTGCAAAATACACTCCCTCTATTTAAGTTTGCCTTGGCTTAGAAAGCTCCTGAAAGGGTGAACATCAGTTGCACAAGGGTGAGCAAAGGGGACTAGAGAGGTGAATGGAAGGATAACAAATGGAAACAGGGGCTTTGTTGACACGTGGGTGAGCAAGGAGGGTGGTGAGAAGGTATGCATTGTCCAACAGGATGCTTTGGTACCACGAATGCACAATGTTGACAGTGTATGAGCTTTTCTTGAGTCTAGCCATGCACCGAGTTCTTGGGGAGAAGAGCAGAAATGGGTAGTACCATCAGCAGTCACCAGGGTATAGAATAAGTATTGTAGTTTGGCTTCACTCAAGTCATTTTTGATGATTCTATGCTTCATTACCTCCATGAATAAATCCACGAAGATAGAAATGAATGCCCACTGACACTTTAGATATATGTGCTCAGAGAGACTAATTGCAAATGGCAAGGGTGCATCTCTGCTATGTTGTGAGCTGAAATAGGTGGCAGCACCATCTTGCTGCTTTTTGTGGGCAAACCTCTTAAGTCGGGATGATGCCTCAGTCTCTCTTTTTCATGGTTTATTTTGGGCCATGAAGATTTACAGGGTTACGGCTCCGTCAGACTTGTGATGAGCGTGTTACAGGGGAACATCACCATAAAAAAGGCACCTGGATCAGTTGTAAACAAGTATGTGTAGCCCCAGTGCTGTGCTTGTAGCCCACCTTGCTGTATTCTTAGTAAATGTCCTTTTTTCTTACAGACTAAGCCCTATGGATGAAAACCAATGCCCAGGTCGGGAGACCTTATTTTTCAGGTAATGCTCTTATGCCGGGAGGCTTTAGCATTTGATATTATGACCAGAGGTAAATAGTTAGGGACCGCCATATGGGTTTTACCTTGACGTGGTATGGTGGCTTATCAATCTTATGATCATAATTTTGTAACTAAAAAAACCCCTGTCTTTGTAAATACATGAATCTGCATAGATTACTGATATGACAGGGGACCAGGGAATGTGCATTGATCAATTTTTCTTCTTTTTTTTCTGTCTGTAGTTAATTTGTCCAGATCAGTAGCACTTCCAATGTATTTTAGTACATTTTTATTTAGCCATGGAGTGCTCTCACAATTTTTCCTTTTTGTCCTTTTTTCTTACCCTTCAAATCCCTGGCTCTGAAGTTCTTGCCCCATGGCAAGTTTATTTGTCTATCACTGCACAGGTGTGTGCTCCGTTATCCTGTTATCCAGAAAGCTGGCAAATATCTCAATGCTATTTCTGATAGAGTCCAGTTCAAATAAATAATTATTAATATGTTTTTTTACTGTCATAATCAAACAGTACCTTGTCGATGACTAAGCGGCATACATCAATACTGGTGATGAAATTATCGTTTTTTGTAACTGCACAGTCAAGCAGGAACAAGCAAAGCTTAAAAGACCAGTATCGTCAAAAAGGTGAAAAAAAAAAATATATATATATATATATATATATATATCTTTTTTAAATTTGTTTTGATAGAATTTTCCATTTTACTTGTACCAGCTTAAGTAATAAACAACTTCAGCAGTATCGGTTCAGTTATAATGCAAGTACAAGGTATCATGTTCAAGGGCTGTAGAATGCAGTATAGTAATTCAGTACTATTTGGCTAGCCTTTGCATATAATTACAGATATTTAGACAATTGAGACGATAACATTTAAACCAATAAAGTAACTTAATACCCGTCTATTTGTATGTTTTGTTTTTTTGTTTCCCTGGCAATCTAGGGAAGGGTGGGGGAGGGGGGTTGCAAACCTAGAATGAGGCTAGTTTCGTCTGACACTTTTTTCCAAAACCTCTTGATTACAGGGCAGTGCCATACTAGATGCATGAAATTTGCTGGGGAATGAGAACATTTAGAGCAAATATCTGGTATAGTGGGATTTATCAGATGAAGTCTATGGGGGTGTTAGGTTCTGTGAAGGTAATGAAATTGTATCATTTAAGGTGACTAATCTGGAGCGATGTGTTTCCAGAATGTCCATCCACATTTCTGGAGTAAGTTGGGGAATGTCTTGTAGCCATTTCTTGAACAGTTTTTTTTTAAAGGAAAACTATACCCACGGACAATGTAGGTCTCTATAAAAAGCTATTGCATAAAACAGCTCATGTGTAAAACCCTGCTTCATGTAAATAAAAGATTTTCATAATAATATACTTTTTTTAGTAGTACGTGCCATTGGGTAATCGTAAATATAAAACTGCCATTTTATAATATAAGGGCCGCCCCCTGGGATTGTAGGATTCACGGTGCACACAAACATACCAAACAAACCATACATGTTAGGTCACATGAGCCAATTAACAGACAGAGTTGTGTCCACACTTCTTCCTGTTACAATTAGAGCTGCAGTATTTTTTGGTCAGGTGATCTCTGAGGCAGCACAGGGAATATCATAAAATGGTGGTTCAAGGCAAGAGATGTAAAAGGACAATATTTACTTCAATATATATTCCAGTTTGGTAAGATTCTTTAATATGCCACTAAATTTGATGTAAATGATCTGTTGCTTAAGTGTTCATTTTGGGGGTATAGTTTTCCTTTAAAGGGATACTGAAATCACTGAAATCCATTTCTCAAAAGAGCAAACAGATTTTTTATATTCAATTTTGAAATCTGACATGGGGCTCGACATATTGTCAATTTCCCAGCTGCCCCAATTCATGTGACTTGTGCTCTGATAAACTTCAATCACTCTTTACTGCTGTACTGCAAGTTGGAGTGATATCACCCCCTCCCTTTCTCCCCCCAGCAGCCAAACAAAAGAACAATGGGAAGGTAACCAGATAACAGCTCCCTAACACAAGATAACAGCTGCCTGGTAGATCTAAGAACAACACTCAATAGTAAAAACCCATGTCCCACTGAGACACATTCAGTTACATTGAGAAGGAAAAACAGCAGCCTGCCAGAAAGCATTTCTCTCCTAAAGTGCAGGCACACGTCACATGACTTTGGGCAGCTGGGAAATTGACAAAATGTCTAGCCCCATGTCAGATTTTAAAATTAAATATAAAAAAATCTGTTTGCTCTTTTGAGAAATGGATTTCAGCACAGAATTCTGCTGGAGTAGCATTATTAACTGATTCATTTTGGAAAAAAAATTTTTTTCCCATGATATTATCCCTTTAAGTACACTTTTGGTGTATTTAGCAGAGCACAGAATTGTGATATTGGTTTGGCTAAATTGGGAGTAAAGGCAAGCTCTTCTATTCACCGGGGTGAGACGTCTGGGTGAATGTGACCGAATTGTGTTTCGAGGGCTTGTTGGAGTTGCAGGAACCTGAAGAACGCAGTATTAGGCAGTTGAAATGTAGCTTTCAAATCATCAAATGTAATTAGGTTCCTTTGGGTTATAACTTGCCCCAGGTGTTTAATGTTATACTGGGCCCATATTTTAGGGTCAGGAATGGTGCGCAGTGGTGGAAGTTGTGGATTGTGCCAGTGGGTCAAGTTACCGGAGTAGTGTGTTACATCCCTGGGGAAAAGCTGGAGCACTGCTTTCCATATTTGGACTGTGGTTGTCATTAATTGGGTGGGGGAATTATAGGCTTAAATCCGTCAGCTTCAAAAGAGCCGACAATTTAAGCTTCTAGGTTAGTGGCTTTATTTTGAGTGGAGGGTACTGCCCACCACCCAGCGGTAACCATTCTGGTGTCCAGGTAGTAGTAATATAGGAATATATATACTTTTTTACATTTAAAGTTTATATGTGTTGACCTAGAACCTACAAATAAATCATTTCTTGGCAACAAATGATATTCAACTTCTTCAACCCCTGTTTATTTTCCTGTGAAAGAACTAAACCCATTGTCTTCTGCTGTGTAACCTATGCCTTTTCTCCTCTTACAGACAGAACGGCTGCCCCCAGGTCTACTATTTTCATACACCAACTGTTTGATCATCTATAACATCATGGAGACAAAAACAAGGGAGAGAAATTAAAGGAACACTTACATTTGTACCAGGAGAGGAGACACAGACACTGGTATAAAAGGAGCTTCATGTTTCTTTCACCTTCAGATTTAATGTATTCTTCTCTGCAAGTCAACTTCTACTCAGCTTCTGACAGTCAATGTCTTCTTTTCACACTTCCGTCCGACTTCTGCAAAGTAATATAAAAACACACAGTACTTGTGGTATCATATGTAATTGGGGTGGAGCCAAGGAATGGGGCAAAGGGCTGCTGCTTACTATTGGTATCAGATAAGATCTGTGCCAGAATGCTTGGTTATACATGAAACCTCAGCTCAATAACTGCTTTAAAACAAAGAAAATGTATTTAGCATCCACAGGGTTACTCGCATCTTTTTAAGGCAGTATAAAATGTGTATCAGGCACAGCATAGCAATTCAGAGCTTACACCATGTGACATCCATGTGGAGACAATTTATGGGGTTCTAGATACACCTTCAGGATCTATTTACCGCATCTCCACATGTTGGATCAGGGAGATCACATAACCTAAATCCCTATAGGCTGTGATCCCTACACTACACTAGGCCATTCTTTCTTGAGGGGAGAGCTAAGCCCTTTCTATCCCTCCTAGATGAGGCACAGACTGCTCTGTGACGTAACTAGAGGGGGGGCGGGCCCTGGCGCGGGACGTGCAGCCGGGCCCCGTCCCCCTCCATACGACCAGAAACGGCCGCGTTAGAACAGTGGCGCAAGCTGCCGGGGGGGCCCTGAGGGGGTGCCCTGGCCCAATCGCACCCCCTGCTCCCCCGGTAGTTATGCCACTGCTGGGGACAGGGAACAACCTTCTTTTCTCCCAAAAAAAAGATGCAGAGTTTCCTTGTTCCCTTTCACGCCTATTTGTATGGACTTGCCCAGGGTCGGACTGGGGAGCCCGGGGCCCACCGGGGCTACTGCGCATATGCGTCCGCTTGTCGTGTTTTTAATTAGGTTTTCCATCCGAAGAGGAACTGTAAAAAAAAGCCTCCAAATCGCGGATCTGGGCCGGTGGGGCCCGCTAGAGCCAGGGGCCCACCGGATTTTTCCCTGGTGCCTCGCCGGCTCTGTCCGACCCTGGACTTGCCTTTAATTCACTAATATCTCTGTAGAAGGATTACCTGTATTTCCACGCACTTCCACTCTTTCACTCTTACGGCTCCTTCCTTCAACATTGGGTTGCCACATTTTCGTTTGGTCAACTCCAGGCAGGACCTCAGAGGTGGTGAAGTTGATATCAGGGGTGGGACTGATAATGTGGTGACCAGCAATTGACTGATCACAACTATTAACTATTTAGAAATCCAGACAGGCAGTTGTCCCCTAGACTGCCCTTCCAAAAACCAAAAAAAGCCTTTCAGAGCATTTGTTGTAGATGGGGTCAGTGAACCCCTTTTGAAAGCTGGAAAGAGTCAGGCAAATAAGTAGGCAAATCATTCAAAAACTATAAAAAAAATAATGAAGACCAATTGAAAAGTGGCTTAGAATTAGCCATTCTATAATATACTAAATGTTAATTTAAAGGTGAACCACTCCTTTAACTCATCTCTCTTCCTTGTATTTAACTCTCTCATTTTGTCTTCAGAAACTGTTAAATCATTTGCAAAATAGTTAATCTCTTCAAAGTTTCAGATACTTTTTAAGCAGCAAGTATTTAACTTTACCTTTGATTCTTGGTTCTTTCTGGTTTGTACCTTTAAGAACCCCCTCTTCTATCAGACCCTCCTCACTCTGTAAATGACTTAGTCATTTTTTACTGTATTTTTTTCTTTACTTGGAATTGTGTTATAAATCACATTAATGTTTGGTCTTGTAGCATATCCTTATGATACAGATTAACTGCATTTAGAGGTTCCCCATGTGACCTCTGGTGGGTGAAAACTATTATTTAAAACAATTTATAATTGTTTTAAAAATAATTGATTTTAAGAGAAATGCTTAAAACAGTGGTCTTTGGTAACTCAAAAGACATTATTAAGCCACGTAGCATTGCCAACTGGAGTATTTTGTGTCCATATTGACACCTATTTCTGTACCTTGTAACCACAAAAATAAAATGACACCAACTCTAAAGTACTAAAGTACTTTAATTTTCTTTCTAATACAAATATAAAATAAGTGACTCGTTTGTGCTGAAATTACTTAGTATAAGTAAACCTTTAAAATAAATGAATGTAAAATTTATATTTATATTCATTATTTATTTATTTTTTAAAATTCCAAGATATTAAGGGATACATGTACTGTTAATATGAATTTTGTTACAACAGCGCCACCTGCTGGTCAGTTTCTGACCAGTCTGACCACCAAGTAGTCAGGGAAGTTGTCAGGAGAAAGAAAGAGGCTGCTCTGATGTTCTTCCAGGGTCGGACTGGGGGGCCCAGGGCCCACCGGGACTGCTGGTCCAGGGCCCCCCGCCGCCCGCCGCTCGACAGCCGCCATGCGCATGCGCGAGCAGCGCTTCTCGTTGAGCAAGCGGCAATGCGCATGCGCAAGCGGCGACGCGATGCGCATCGCCGGAAACTTTTTAAAAGTTTTTATACTATTAGAGGTGGTCTGGCCCGGCCAGTCCGACACTGTGTTCTTCTGATTAGGAAAAAAATTAGAAACCTTTCTCAAATCTTTCCTAAGCAGAAGAACATCAGAGCAGCCTCTTTCTTTCTCCTGACAACTTCCTTGACTACTTGGTGGTCAGACTGGTGGGAAACTGACCAGCAGGTGGCGCTGTTGTAACAAAATTCATTCATATTAACAGTACATGTATCCCTTAATATCTTGGAATGTAAAAATAAATAAATAAAAGAGAAATACAAAGTGCTTACAATAGCACCCTCATCAATTTTATGTTCACTTATTTTAAAGGTTTACTTATCCTTTAAAAATGGGTGCAGGGAACTGGGATGATTTAGACTTTTGCTGGGGATAGGAGAACTTCTGTTATTATAGTGCACTGTTTTTGGGGAATGAATGGCTAGAAAACACATGGAAATTTTAAACTAGGCATAGGGGTGGCTGGAGTAAGGTGCAATCCTAGGGTAGATAGTTTAGACGTTTAACATGGCCTCAGTATTAATGCAAAAATCTTGAACAGTAAAATGGAGAATTTATAGTTGAGTCCAGACTTTGGACCAGTAGCAGAATATTGGAGGTTGGAAGTAGCAGTCTCTCTAGTAGGCAACTGTCATGTTTTAATGCATTGGGGACGGTCCCCTTATCACTCTTAGGAGAAGCACAAACCTAAGAGACCAGTTAATAAGAAATCATCTCACTCCCCCCCCCCCCCCGAAAATCCTCATGGCTCATCAATACAACCCAAGGATGCCATAAATGTGCTAATTGCATGGCATGCGCGTTCATACCTCAGACCAAAGAGGTCACAGGAAGAAGGGACCTCCCCAATTACACCATCAAACAGTTTATCAACTGCAAAACGACTGGCGCAATATACGTCATGAAATGCAAATGCGACCTACTATATGTTGGCAAAACGCGAAGAGAATTTAGGAGGCGTATCCTTGAACATGTAGGAGATGTGAGAAACAAGCGAAATACCACAGTAGCAAACCATATAAATGATATGCATAAAGGGGACACAGCATACAACAGACCACAAGAATCGGAGATATAGGCAAAAAACGTCTCCAAAGTGAAGCCAAATGGATATACTGGCTAAACACCAAAGCCCCAAACGGATTAAATGAAGGATTCACTTTTTGCCCCTTTCTATAAGACGTATTATTCAAATATTTTGTAAGCAAATTAATGCGGTGACTTGTGGCAACATAACGTACGTGGTTGCCATGGACACATTCACCTAGTTACTAGATGACTCACTAGCGCACATTAACTGTAGTGGCCATGATAAGTAGCACGTCTGGCCGTTTGAAATTGAAACACCCTAGTAATAGAGCTGGAGTACCAATATGGACCCAGCAGTAAGGGCAACACATGCGCACTAGAGCAGTGAAGCAACTGAAGCGAGCATAACAGGAAGCGCCAGCGCAAACACGCACCGGACTAGTGCGAAAACAGAAGTGACGTTGTGAAAATGCGCCCGGCGCGTAACAGGAAGCGACAGCGCAAACACGCACCGGACTAGTGCGAAAACAGAAGTGACGTTGCGAAAATGCACCCGAGCGTAACAGGAAGCGCCAGCGCAAACACGCACCGGACTAGTGCGAAAACGGAAGTGATGTTGCGAAAATGCGCCCGCGCGTAACAGGAAGCGCCAGCACAAACACGCACCGGACTAGTGCGAAAACGGAAGTGATGTTGCGAAAATGCGCCCGCGCGTAACAGGGAGCGCCAGCGCAAACACGCACCGGACTAGTGCGAAAACGGAAGTGACGTTGTGAAAATGCACCCGCGCATAACAGGATGCGCCAGCGCAAACACGCACCAGATTATCGTTGAAAGCCTATTTAAAACTGAAACAAATGCACGCTCATCACTTATGCCCCTGAGGAAGCCGTGGACACAGCGAAACGCGTCGGGCTGGTATAGGTGGACAGTGGGATACTGAGCTCCCACCTAGTCCCTACGTAGACCGGCAGAATTGGGTCAGAGGGATTTACTGGAAGGGAGGGAGCGGGCAAAGGCGTGTTAGCTTGAGTACTGCTGTTACTACTAGCCAAGGCAGACACTCAGAATCTGCACTTTAATACCACAGGTCCACTCTTTGCAGTTTTTAATTAAAAAACAGTGGGTGTGTTTTGATACGAGCGTTTTACTGGCTGATTAGAATAAAAGTTATATTTTAATTAATTACTTTCACACTTGTGAGGCTGCTGACCGAACTAGTTTGCTTGTAAAGGACTGAAGGTCGTGTTTCTTTAATGTGTCCGGCTATCAGTCTCTTTACTCTGTACGTCCAGTATTCTAATGCATTAATTTAATGCAAAAGGTCGGCACGGGCAACATTCTAGACCATCTAAAATTTAAGCTTAAAACAAAATTGTGTCTTAGATTTGTGGATGATATATATATTGTAATTCAGATTGCAGGAAATAAGCCAAAACGGAGTCCCAAATGTTAGATATTTGTTTTCATTAAAAGGTTGTTTTGGTGAAACTATATTATTTAATAAGTCAATATTCTGCATACGGTGGCCTGTATGGGTCATATAAATCTGACGTTTTTCTTGCTATATACTTTGGGAGAGTGTTTCAGTAAAGAATCTAAAAGAGTTATATAATATCACTGTTGCCTTGTCTCTATGACATTGTCTGGTGTTTTGGCAGTGAAATTTCACCTTGTTGGATGTACATATGATTCACTGTCTCTCCCATAGTGTGGAATATGAAAAGTACTATTTACACTTCATCCATGAAACTACAGCATTCAACTGTGAAACCAACACCAGAACTACAAACTATCTAGAATCTGAAGTCCCAGCAAAGAAATAAAAAAGGCACATTTCAAACAAATCTCAAAATATCAAAGTGCATTCTAGTTTTCATCCACAAGGTGTCACTAGGGGGATCCCCAAAGGCAATTGTCTATGGTCAACAGGATTCCTAAATACAAAATAAGCCAATGAAAAAAAGTCATAAAGTAGCTGAAACATTCAAAGAAAGGGAACCCAAAATTGGGTACAGGAATGGGACCTGTTATCATGAATCCGGATAAACAATCTTTCTGTAATTTGGTCTTCACACCTTAAGTCTACTAGAAAATCATATAAACATTAAATAAACCCGATAGGCTGGTTTTGCCTCCAATAAGGATTAATTATATCTTAGTTGGGATCAAGTACAAGCCACTGTTTCATTATCACTGAGAAAAAAGAAAATATTTTTAAAACATTTTAATTATTTGGATAAAATTGGATCTATGGGAGACGGCTTTTTCGTAATTCAGAGCTTTCTGGATAACGGATCCCATACCTGTAGCCAAGAGGCTGATTTATTAAAGGTTGAATGTTACAGTTTTTTTTACTTCAAATGAACTCAAGTGACCTTGAAACTCGAATGGCATCTTAATTAAGAAACTTGAACGTCTAAAATTAGAACAAATGTTATCGACCTGAAAACTCGAATTCAAATCCAATCACGTTTTTCTCCAAAAAAAATCCTGAATGTCAGGAAGGCGATTAACTGCTTCAAATAAGTCAGCGGCCGTCTGCCATTGACTTCTATATGAATTCATCAGGTTTTAGGTGGCGACCTATCGAATTCGAGTTCCTTCCAGGGTAGGGGGATGATAAATGTCGGATTCGAATTTGAGTTTCGAAAACTTAAATTTGCCATTCAAACCTTAGTAAATCTGCCCCTAAATCGCAAACAAAGAAGAAAAAAACTCACCTTCTGTTTTGTGAGCACATATGGCCCTACTGAAAATCAGAAGAAAACCTGGGCTTATACTTATTTAAGGATTTACCTAATCAGCGACGGGGGGTTCACCTTTAAGTTAACCGTTAGTATGTTTTAGAATAGTTACGTTTAAGCAACTTTTCATTTGGCCTTCATTTTTTCTTTTTTTATTATTTGCCTTCTTCTTCTGACTCTTTCCAGCTTTCAAAAAGGGGTCGCTGACCCCATCTAAAAAAAAATGCTCTGTAAGGCTACAAGTGTATTGTTATTGCTACTTTTTATTACTTATCTTTTTATTCGGGCCTCTCCTGTTCATATTCCAGTCTCTTATTCAAATCAATGCATGGTTGCTAGGGGAATTTGGACTCTAGCAACTAAATTGCTTAATTTCAAACTGGAGAGCTGCTGAATAAAAAGCTAAATAAGTCAAAAACCACAAATGATAAAAAAATGGAAACCAATTGCAAATTGTCTCAGAATATCCCTCTCTACATAATACTAACAGGGAATTTAAAGGTGAAGAACCCCTTTAGTCGACCCGATATTTGATTGGGTACAAGGGGTTTATTGGGTTGGGGTGTGATCTCCCATCATTCCCTGGGTTGGAGAAGGAGGAGATGCTGCTGCTCCTGTGCCTGTCACTGTGTTTGTACAATTTATATATATATATATATTACACAAAAGCCATGAATATCTTGTAAATTATATCCTTATAAATGGTGAGTTGTGATGTCATCAGTTATAAACGGTGAGTTCTGATGTCATTTCTGTCACATGACTCACTAAAACTTGTGTATTATAATAAATAAAGTACCCCCAGTTGTAAAATATGAGGATATTAGAAGTCACCTCGGAGTTCCATGACCTGTATAAAAGAAAGCATCCTTCGGCCTCGTGTTTTTATATGGTCATGAAACTCCTCGGTAACTTATAATATCCTTATAATACACAAAAGCCATGAATATCTTGTAAATTATATCCTTATAAACGGTGAGTTCTGATGTCATCAGTTATAAACGGTGAGTTCTGATGTCATTTCTGTCACATGACTCACTGAAATTTGTGTATTATAATAAATAAAGTACCCCCAGTTGTAAAATATAAGGATATTATAAGTTACCTCGGAGTTTCATGACCTGTATAAAAACACTCGGCCTTCGGCCTCGAACTTTTATATGGTCATGAAACTCCTCGGTAACTTATAATATCCTTATATTTTACAAGAGGGGCTACTTTATTCACTATATTACAACTGTTAGTCCATCTTGCCTCCTTCACTAACAGTTGTTCAATCCTATTACCTCCCTCCAATATATACAGGCAGCTTAATTGGCTCCTGACTGCTCCTAGTGTGTGTGACTGTGATAAGGACATTAGACTGTAAGCTCCTCTGGATCAAGGACTGCTGGGAATGATGTGTGTGTGTCAGTGCTGTGTATAAATAACACAATAACTGTAGTTTTACTCTGTGGCTCACCAGTAGATGGCATGGCAGGGATGCTTATAAAGGTGGGATGATTGTAACGTTTAGCAGCTTCATAAAGGACTTGAAATGTGGGTTTGATAACTGGACATATGTGTATCCCATCATTATCATGAGTGTAGGCATTTCAGTATGAAGGACATGTTCATTTATTAGGGGGTGATTTAGTGGTATTTGTATGGTTGGTTAAGACATGGTTTTTACATCAAATGTTAGATAGAAACCAAGTCATACTGGGGCATAGAGGGCCACCACCTTAGGGACCAACCCCATGACCCATAGTCAACCTCCTCCTGAATATATGTGGGCCTGGTAGAGTGGTCGTCTTGAAGACAAAAAGACTGGCATTTCAGTCCAACCTGGGATAAAGCGCCATCAGTTCTAGAAGCATAATAATAGAAAAACTGTCATTTTTTTATTCATATCTCCTAAAACTTGTACAATATGACGTGTTTCAGGCACTTCCTACCCTTAATCATAGGAACATATTGATGAGGTGCTGCGTGTGTATCTACCAATCTTGCTGTTCCCATCCTCTGGAATGTGCTGCCCTGTTCCATGTTTTCAAACAGTCACTTAAACCCACCTTTTCACTCTAGCCTATAACTTAAAGGACCAGTAACATCAAATTTTTTTAAAAAAAAATTCATTAGTATACAACTAAAAAAAAACACAAAGACAAATTAAACTTTGAAATCGCTAAGTCTTTATTAAGCAATAACTTACTGAAACTCAACACCTGGAGAACAGACCTGAAATGTTTTCAAGCCCCTCATTCCCCTACTGAGTTTGTGATATAATCATAATGTGTTAAACTGATACTGTCATGGGAAAACATGTTTTTTCCAAAATGAATCAGTTAATAGTGCTGCTCCAGCAGAATTCTGCGCTGAAATCCATTTCTCGAAAGAGCAAACAGATTTTTTTATATTCAATTTTGAAATCTGACATGGGGCTAGACATATTGTCAATTTCCCAGCTGCCCCAGTCATGTGACTTGTGCCTGCACTTTAGGAGAGAAATGCTTTCTGGCAGGCTGCTGTTTTTCCTTCTCAATGTAACTGAATGTGTCTCAGTGGGACATGGGTTTTTACTATTGAGTGTTGTTCTTAGATCTTCCAGGGAGCTGTTATCTTGTGTTAGGGAGCTGCTATCTGGTTACCTTCCCATTGTTCCATAAGTCACATGACTGGAGGCAGCTGGGCAACTGACAATATGTCTAACCCCATGTCAGATTTCGAAATTGAATTTAACAAAATCTGTTTGCTCTTTTGAAAAATGGATTTCAGTGCAGATGGTAACCCTAATTCTTATGATTTTTCATTTATGGCCTTGTTCAACTGACTGTGTCTGTGTTTTCAGTTCATGCCCCTGTAAGGCAGTAGATTTGATGTGTAGAAAGGGCAAGAAAGATGAAGGGGAATTGAATGTCCCACACATACATTGCAGATGAGCAGCAGATGAGTTAGTAGCAGTGTTAGTGTGTGGGCGGGTGGCCGGGGAGTGATAATTTTGGTTCGTGTGGTCTCAGCTTCTTTCCGTGTGCAGAGAAGAAGTGCAGAAATAAGACAAGGCTTTAAGTTATTATAGTTTCATCACACACATTTTGCAACACTAATTCCCAATGAAATCCGCCTTCTTACAGTTATAACATATGTGTGCAATCTATGGGAATCTGTAGGCAAGCAGTGTTACCAGATAATCGGTGCTGACACCACTTCCTACACAAGGGCTCATATATATATATATATATTCCCCCTTATAATAACTGGGCTTAAAAGCATACAGACACACCCACACTAATTGTTAACCCCATGCACTATACACCATATTAAACATCAATTCACCAAACATGATGTATATGTATTAGTTTCCCACATCATATTATGGTGTACACTGCATGGGGTTAACAATTAGTGTGAGCGTGTCTGTATGCCTTTAAGGAAGGTGGAGGTAGGCTGCCGACAGCTACTGATGAAGTAGCGGGAAGCCACGAAATGCGTTAGGGTTAGTCCACATGAGGAGATTCTGGGAGATTTTGTCGCATGGCAACTAATCGCCTCGTCTTTTGAGCAACTATCTCCCTGAACTGCCTCAGTGTGCTTTCCCATAGGCTACAATGAAAAGTCACCTGCGTTAATGCACATGCCGCGATGTGTTTTCAATAGTCGCCCAAAGTTGCCTCCGGAGGCAGGCGACAAAATCTTCCCGAATCTCCTTGTGTGGCCTTACCCTTAAGAGGGCAGTCATGACCTTTACTATCCTGCTGTAATGAGAGGTTTTATACCTATTGAATACATTTCTACTTTTTATCCTTACACTGGTCTCCTCAGTGCTCCGCTATTCGCTTCTTTCTCAATAAAATACCATAACTCACAAATATTCTACAGGTTACTTATTATTGGCTTCATGGCACCAGTTATAAGGTGCACCCTCATGCGGCCAGGCCCAGATTTGTGGTGAGGCCACATAGGCCCGGGCCTAGGGCGGCAAAAAATTAGGGGCGGCATGCCGCCCAGCCGCTATCTGTGAAGCACTGGGGAACACTCGGGTTCAGGCACACATGTGCACTCGTAGGGAAGGATTGTGTGGGTAGGTGCTAAGACCACGCGGCCTCTGGCCGCCCAACCACAAAATCCGCCGCTGAGTATTAGGAGTATCGTGGGGATGGGGAGCCGTGTATCACACACAGAATGTTTGTTAATATCTGGGAGCAGCAAGGTGAAATGGGGAGAGGCTAATTGGATTAAAGGAAGGAGAAAGAAAGGTACAGTAGGATGAGGTGAGGGATGTGAGTGCAGGGACGATCCATACAAAGTGCAAGTAGAGGCACATGATAAGCAGGACAAAGTTGCGTGACTTCTGCTGTTAATGCATTACTATCGGCTCAAGTGAAAAAAAAAACGAAGAAAATCCCGCTTGCTGCTGTTGCCTTTCTGGGACTATTGCTTTTTGTGGGTAAGTTTTGTGTGGTGTGCTGTTATAGCTGTCTGTCCTTATGTTCGCACACACACTCTCTGCGTTCCCTCTGATTCCTACAGACTGGAGATTTGCCCTATCCCGGGGCTGCTTTGTAATGTTTGTACCATGGGGCTGGAGTGCATCCGAGGAACGCAGGCAGCACAGAGCCTCCTGCCTACGACCTATTTGCAGGCCCAGATTTGTTTAAAGGCCAAAACGGCCCGGGCTTAGGGCGGCAGGATTTTAGGGGGCAGCATGTTGCCCAACTACACCCACATTGGTTCAGAATAGGGTTGCCACCCGGCCGGTATTTTACCGGCCTAGCCGGTAAAATACCTGCCAAGGCCGGGGCCGGTATTACAAATTTACCGGCAATGTAACTGCTGGTAAATTTGTAATACGATCAAAAGAAGCCCTCGGCCTGCCCCCAATCGCCCCCAACTTACTTTTTCTTTTTCCTCTTCTATTGTCCGTGGCGTGGCCCTGCCCCTTTTGACGTCACATCCCGCCCCTTTTGACGCCACGTCCCGCCCCTTTGAGGCCACGGCCCCAGCAGCCGGTAAATTTATATATAAAAGGTGGCAACCCTAGTTCAGAAACACTGGGGATGCGCAGGAGATATCATAGTTTTTTTAATTTTCCATGCGCCAATCCCCATTGTTCCTGATAATGAAAATTTGAGCGGTTAAAAGAAAGGGATGGGGGGCAACAAAAGACAGCGGGCCTAGGGGTGCCAGCTATGTAAATCCGGCCCTGCTAACAAGCTTTTATATGGATTAGTAGAAGCTCCCCCAGTTATTTTATATAAGGATTGTGTGCACATAAATATTCTTGGCCCAGACACCTGCTATGCTGGGAGTCTTCTCTGTCGGGTTAAACACAAACCACATTTGTATAGTAAATGTCATATTCCGCTGTTAGACTCGTGTTCCAGAAATGCCTCATTTTCTCTATATCTGCAGTTACATGAAATGACTCTATTTATATCTGTAAAGAGTCTGACGTCTACAACAGCCCCCAGCTTGGGAGCTGAATGGCTTCTGTTTGGGTTAAAGCATTTGTGATACGGGTAAGTTCTAGCTACAAATATAACTTTATTATCAGTGTAGGGTGATGATTGGACCAGTTCCAAAACACAGTGGGGCTCATTTATAAACAAATTTGCACATGGGTAGTAACCAATAGAAACCAATCAGTGATTATTATTTAAGCCAGCTGTAGGTCAAACAGCGAATCCATTGTCCTAGACATGTGAAAGGGGAGTAAACATCACACGGCTTTGTTTCATGTCCAATACCACAAAACTGCTTAAGTCTTGTGACTTATTTAGAAAATGTTTAAAACTTCATAATTTCCACAATTTCAAGGCAGCTTTGCTCAACCCATGGCAGTTTAAAGGAGAAACAAACCCTTAATTAAAAAACCCTACCCCCCTACCCTACATAGACCCCCTTGCTCCCCCCCAGCCTAGGTGGTACCCTTGGTAAATGCCCCTAACTCTTTACTTACCCCTCTGTGCAGATTGTGTGCAGAGGAATTCACGGGCCCCATCTTCCAGCACTTCGGAAATCTTCTGGTCTTCTTCTGGTGTTTTGGCAATTTCCATCACTTTGGGCGCATGCGCAGTTGTTGTGAAACAGAAGATTGCTCCACTGCGCATGCGCCAAAAGCGACGGAAATTGCTGAAGCACCAGAAGATTTCCGAAGTGCCGGAAGTTTGCGCTTGTGAGCTCCTCTGCACAGAATCTGCACAGAGGGGTAAGTTAAGATGGGCATTTACCAATGGTACCACCTAGGCTGGGGGGGGGAGCAGGGAGGGGGTCTATGTAGGTTAACGGGGTAGGGTTTTTTAATTAAGGGTTTGGTTCTCCTTTAATTACCTTTTCCCCAGTGGCATTGGAATCAAAATAAAATTTAGAATTGAAAATTACTTTTTCATGTAGGAAAGGGCAGGATTGTCCATCAGTCAAACATTGTGATCGACCAGTAGATGGTAAGTTTGTCACTTTGGCTATGGGCGGTAGACCACAGTGTAAACTTCAGTAAAAGTAGACCCAGCATAGGTAAAGTCTGGGCATCCTTATTTTTTAAAGGATTGAGATATGCCAATACATTCAAAAATTCCCAAACCTATTATCATACATTTCTCTTCGCAACCTTGTAACAATGGAACAGCAACAGTGTGTACTCTTTAGGTTCAGTCCCATCTAAGCCTTAATGGTCTTCAGACAAGACCTTCATGACCAGAGAGAGACCTACAGTACACAGTTTGGGATCCTATGCTCCACAATATACAAGGGACGGATTATTATAACATCATATATGTATGTAATGAATGTGAGAGATCACATATGTATGAAAAGGGTAAAATGGAAATAAACAACAGGAGTAATTGTGTTAAAAAGGTCAACGTAGCCGAGTGGAAAACTGTGTCAGAAGGGAAGGTATGAGAAGAGGTGACCACAGACCATGTGGGGGAGTCAGGTTGGTGGATGTGAAAAGTCATTTCAGGAAGAAGGTGGAGATTCTCAGAGTCTTGGTTAATAACTTTATTGCTATAGTCACCTACACAGTTTACTAGTGCTGAAATACCAACCACGTATAGTTTTATGGAGAATTGAAGGAAATGGAGAAACATTTTAAAAAAAATGGAGAAAGAAAGAAAATCTTCATAATCATCCAGTTTTATGGAGAGTTTTGACTTGTATTGGTCAGAACGTCCCAGCAGTTCTCTACTAAATTTCCAAAGCACCTCTCCAGAAACAGATCTGGACTGAGAATTAAAATAGGCCCTGGGATTTCAGGTACACAGAGGCCCAAACAGCCCCCACCAGCCCACTAAATACTGACTTTCTATGGGACCTTATAGCAGCCCCTCTGGCATTTGCCAGAACCCACAGATTGCCAGTCCTGTCCAGAAATCAGCATAACTCAGATTCCAAGGCTAAAATCTCCAGTAGGTTTACACTAGCACACCGTACACTTTTGGAAGAACACATTCCAGAAATTAAATAAATGGTTAAATGTATCTTTCTACTCTGGACTACCCAGTTGCAATTCTTTCCAAACGTTATTTCTGAATTTTTTGAAAAATCACAAAACTTCTAGTTCTCAGAATGTTCTTTCCCATTGGACATTAAGCACCAACACAAAAAATATTAAATATGAATGTCTGGGGGTCTACCAGTTTGGTGGGGCCCATTGTGCATAGGTTAACCTAAGTATGGGGCATGTAGGGGCCCAAATATGAAGATACCCATATGATCATCATTTCTGTTATTTCAGGTACTGCAAAAATCAATACTTTTACTTCATTTTATATGGGACATAGTGACAAAAAAGTGCTACTATAGTTTATATAAACAAGCTGCTGTGTAGCCATAGGGGCAGCCATTCAAGCACAGGATACACAGTAGATAACAGATAAGTACTACTATAGTTTATATAAACAAGCTGATGTGTAGCCATGGGGGCAGCCATTCAAGCACAGGATACACAGTATATAACAGATAAGTACTACTATAGTTTATATAAACAAGCTGCTGTGTAGCCATGGGGGCAGCCATTCAAGCACAGGATACACAGTAGATAACAGATAAGTACTATTATAGTTTATATAAAAAAGCTGCTGTGTAGCCATGGGGGCAGCCATTCAAGCACAGGATACACAGTAGATAACAGATAAGTACTACTATAGTTTATATAATCAAGCTGCTGTGTAGCCATGGGGGCAGTCATTCAAGCACAGGATACACAGTAGATAATAGATAAGTACTACTATAGTTTATATAAACAAGCTGCTGTTTAGCCATGGGGGCAGCCATTCAAGCACAGGATACACAGTAGATAACAGATAAGTACTACTATAGTTTATATAATCAAGCTGCTGTGTAGCCATGGGGGCAGTCATTCAAGCACAGGATACACAGTAGATAATAGATAAGTACTACTATAGTTTATATAAACAAGCTGCTGTTTAGCCATGGGGGCAGCCATTCAAGCACAGGATACACAGTAGATAACAGATAAGTACTACTATAGTTTATATAAAGAAGCTGCTGTTTAGCCATGGGGGCAGCCATTCAAGCACAGGATACACAGTAGATAACAGATAAGTACTACTATAGTTTATATAAACAAGCTGCTGTGTAGCCATGGGGGCAGCCATTCAAGCACAGGATACACATTAGATAACAGATAAGTACTATTATAGTTTATATAAAAAAGCTGCTGTGTAGCCATGGGGGCAGCCATTCAAGCACAGGATACACAGTAGATAACAGATAAGTACTACTATAGTTTATATAAACAAGCTGCTTTTTAGCCATGGGGGCAGCCATTCAAGCACAGGATACACAGTAGATAACAGATAAGTACTACTATAGTTTATATAAACAAGCTGCTGTGTAGCCATGGGGGCAGCCATTCAAGCACAGGATACACAGTAGATAACAGATAAGTACTACTATAGTTTATATAAACAAGCTGCTGTGTAGCCATGGGGGTAGCCATTCAAGCACAGGATACACAGTAGATAACAGATAAGTACTACTATAGTTTATATAAACAAGCTGCTGTGTAGCCATGGGGGCAGCCATTCAAGCACAGGATACACAGTAGATAACAGATAAGTACTACTATAGTTTATATAAACAAGCTGCTGTTTAGCCATGGGGGCAGCCATTCAAGCACAGGATACACAGTAGATAACAGATAAGTACTACTATAGTTTATATAAACAAGCTGCTGTGTAGCCATGGGGGCAGCCATTCAAGCACAGGATACACAGTAGATAACAGATAAGTACTACTATAGTTTATATAAACAAGCTGCTGTTTAGCCATGAGGGCAGCCATTCAAGCACAGGATACACAGTAGATAACAGATAAGTACTACTATAGTTTATATAAACAAGCTGCTGTGTAGCCATGGGGGCAGCCATTCAAGCACAGGATACACAGTAGATAACAGATAAGTACTATTATAGTTTATATAAACAAGCTGCTGTGTAGCCATGGGGGCAGCCATTCAAGCACAGGATACACAGTAGATAACAGATAAGTACTACTATAGTTTATATAAAGAAGCTGCTGTTTAGCCATGGGGGCAGCCATTCAAGCACAGGATACACAGTAGATAACAGATAAGTACTACTATAGTTTATATAAAGAAGCTGCTGTGTAGCCATGGGGGCAGCCATTCAAGCACAGGATACACAGTAGATAACAGATAAGTACTACTATAGTTTATATAAACAAGCTGCTGTGTAGCCATGGGGGCAGCCATTCAAGCACAGGATACACAGTAGATAACAGATAAGTACTACTATAGTTTATATAAACAAGCTGCTGTGTAGCCATGGGGGCAGCCATTCAAGCACAGGATACACAGTAGATAACAGATAAGTACTACTATAGTTTATATATACAAGCTGCTGTGTAGCCATGGGGGCAGCCATCCAAGCACAGGATACACAGTAGATAACAGATAAGTACTACTATAGTTTATATAAACAATCTGCTGTGTAGCCATGGGGGTAGCCATTCAAGCACAGGATATACAGTAGATAACAGATAAGTACTACTATAGTTTATATAAAGAAGCTGCTGTGTAGCCATGGGGGCAGCCATTCAAGCACAGGATACACAGTAGATAACAGATAAGTACTACTATAGTTTATATAAACAAGCTGCTGTGTAGCCATGGGGGCAGCCATTCAAGCACAGGATACACAGTAGATAACAGATAAGTACTACTATAGTTTATATATACAAGCTGCTGTGTAGCCATGGGGGCAGCCATTCAAGCACAGTATACACAGTAGATAACAGATAAGTACTACTATAGTTTATATAAACAAGCTGCTGTGTAGCCATGGGGGCAGCCATTCAAGCACAGGATACACATTAGATAACAGATAAGTACTAGTATAGTTTATATAAACAAGCTGCTGTGTAGCCATGGGGGCAGCCATTCAAGCACAGGATACACAGTAGATAACAGATAAGTACTACTATAGTTTATATATACAAGCTGCTGTGTAGCCATGGGGGCAGCCATTCAAGCACAGTATACACAGTAGATAACAGATAAGTACTACTATAGTTTATATAAACAAGCTGCTGTGTAGCCATGGGGGCAGCCATTCAAGCACAGGATACACATTAGATAACAGATAAGTACTAGTATAGTTTATATAAACAAGCTGCTGTGTAGCCATGGGGGCAGCCATTCAAGCACAGGATACACAGTAGATAACAGATAAGGACTACTACTAAAAAAGTATATTATTATAAAAATTGTTTATTTACATGAAGCAGGATTTTACATATGAGCTGTTTATGCATTATATTTTTTATAGAGACCTACATTGTTTGGGGGGTATAGTTTAATTACTTTAAAATGGGTTTATTTTTTAGTGTTATTGTTTCTTTAACATCTGAATTTAACCTAAAGGAATCTATGGAAGGAGCATCTGTCAGTAAACTGAGTACTTACTTACAACAGCCACCACTTGAGTACTTTTCTTTAATTATAAAGAGCGTCCTTATGAATTCAGGGTAGACCAACCCTAAGTACAAAATTGTGTGGTTGTGTTACTGAAGAAAGATGCCTGTGATGCAGCAGATGTGGTTGAGAAGATGTGAAACGTATAGATCATCAGCAACTTCCTCTCGGTTTCTTTTTTACACTTCAGAACTTCCCTTTCTGCTTCTAAAAAAGGAGAAGTTTCTTTGTAATTTGTTTCAGTCAACCAGACAACAGCCACTGCCTTGCTGCAAATTATGGGCGCAGTTCAATTTCTTTATAAAAAATTTAAATTGGGTCATTATTATGTTGCATGTGGGTCAGGAATATAGGGGTAGCCACCTGTGGTACCCTACAGAATACAAGAGGCAAACTTGAGACCCCCTCACAACCAACCAATTACCCATTTCAGGTTATTCTCAATGTACAGTATCCCAGTCCGTTTAAAGGAACAGTTCAGTATAAAAATAAAAACTGGGTAAATAAATAGGCTGTGCAAAATAAAAAATGTATCTAATATAGTTAGTTAGCCAAAAATGTAATGTATAAAGACTGGAGTGACTGGATGTGTAACATAATAGCCAGAACACTACTTCCTGCTTTTCAGCTCTCTAACTCTGAGTTAGTCAGTGACTATAAGGGGGGTCATATGGGACATTTCTGTTCAGTGAGTTTGTAATTGATCCTCAGCATTCAGCTCAGATTCAAAAGCAACAGATATGACCCATGTGGCCCCCCCTCAAGTCTCTGATTGGTTACTGCCTGGTAACCAGGGTAACCAGTCAGTGTAAACCAAGAGAGCTGAAAAGCAGGTAGGCAGGGGTCAGTACAGGCAGATTTCCAGAATAGTCAGGCAGGCAGAGGTCGGTAGAAGCAGAGTTCAGCAAAGTAAGACAGGCAGGGATCAAACCAGAGAATATTAGACATAAGCGCACCCAGGAACTTATCAAATTAAACCTAACAATGGGCAATGAGTTTGACCCAAAGGCCCCATTAAATATTGAAACTTTTGCACCAAAAACATGATGACGTCATACATTCTGCGCATAAAAACCCGGAAGTGCATGCCACACGCGCCATAGGAAGACAGTCACCTGGAGGAACCAGATCCGGGAAGGCGACTGGATTCCCTGCCGAATCCCTAGACCACCGGGGCGACCCTTTACACCCAGGCTAGAGACAACATACAGATTCCCTTTAGGCAATCCACAGATTAGCAGCATCTAACAATGTGCCTGTGGAGTTGCTCTAGGATTCCATTGGGGAATCCACTTGGCTGTTGGAGAGAGTCTTCCTTCATGAAAGTGCTAAGTAAGATGTCCTGCTACTGTTGGTTGTGCACAATCAGGAAGAGACAATATACGGCCCATCACTACTGAAGGGACAATATACACCTCTTTTCAACATGAGCTGAATGCATAGGGTTTGTGTTAAGCATACTTTTTGCCTATTGTTTTGATCGAGAAAAATTGGCAATAAACAAGAATGTGAAGCTTGTTTTGCTTAAGTACTTCTTCACCGAGAAGCCCCTGATAATGAGCTGCTCAAAAGTGGCACCCGGGCTCTGACTGGTCCACATTTGTCTGCCTATTGCAATATATTTACAAATTTCCAACCTATTTGGCAGTGCTTGGCTGGTATGATTTTCAGCTTTCTCTGCTTGCTGGGAATTCTTGTTAGACAAGTGGATGTTTTCATGTATGGGCAGGGTTCTGAGTGCAAGCAATCATCAGTGGTCACATCCACCATAGAATAAATATCAGTAGCTGGGCACTACTTACCTTCTATCAGTTGGGTCATTTTAATGGGATATGTCATGATTTTTATGGCATAGTTTTAATTACTGAATTGCACTGTGCTAGACACGTCATGGTTTAGTTAAAGAGCTCCAGGAGGATGCCTGTTTGTGTTTTTAAAGATGCTTGGAAATAAAGATGTTTTTTTATCTTAACACTACCCGTGGTTATTACGGCTCCTGTCTATCTACCATTATTTTGGACGTTGTCAGTGTGCCAGGAGCGGAGTCCGGCTGACAGAGGGCCACCACGAGGGTAGACGCGGACCAGTCGCATGTGAGTAACTTGTATGCGTACACTGTGCGTGTTGCAAGTAATTCATTCTACCATTTTTGAACCAATGAATATGTTTTTTAGCTGTAAAATTGGTGTGTAGCCAGCCATCTAAGGTCATTTTACCTGGTCATGTGCTTTCAGAAAGAGCCAGCACTTCATGATGTAACTGCTTTCAGATAGACTATTGTTTTTCCTACTAAATGTAACTGAAGGTGTCACAGAGGGACTTGGATTTTTACTATTGAGTGCTGTTCTTGTATCTATAAGGGAGCTGTTATCTTGTGCAGTAGCGTCACTAGAGGGGGCCGGCCCAGGTGCGTGACACGCAGCCGGGCCCCCGCCCCCCTCCGTACGGCCGCATTTGGCCGCATTTGTCAGTGGCGCGTCAGCTTCCGGGGGGCCCTGAGGGGGGTGCGGGCCCTGGCCCGCTGGCACCCCTGCTCCCCTGGTAGTTCCGCCACTGATCTTGTGTCAGGGAGCAGTTATCTGGTTACATTCCCAATGTTCTGCTGATGGGCTTCTGGGGGGGAGGTGAAATCACTCAAACTTGCAGTGCAGCAGTAAAGAGTGACTGAAAGTCACGTGATTGGGGGCACCTGGGAAACTGACATGTCTATTCCCATGTCAGATTTCAAAATTAGATTTAAAAAAAAATCTGTTTGCGTTTTAGAAAAAGGATTTCAATGCAGAATTCTGCTGGAGGAGTGAAATTAACTCATGCATTTTCCCAAGAAAGAATCCGTTTAAACTCACAAACGAGGCAAGCATTCCCGGGTAGATTAAGGAATTTATTCCGGTAGTGCACTGATTGCCAGATTGTTTAAATAAACCCCCCTTTGAGGTGCAACATTTGTTCTGGGCCCCCTTATGTATATGAGACCACTCCTGTATCAGCCATTCAATTATAGTTCCCACCATATGTAGAACAACAAATTAATTTGATCCAAAATCCACTTTAATTGGTCATCATGTTACACTCCCTGGAGCATCACAGACATAAATTAGGCATTTTCACCAAATCTCACCCTAGCTGCCCTTCTGCCAGGGCCCCCCAACAAAACGTATGTGTTTTCCAGAGTTTCCAGTATGGGAATAACTGCATATCTGTGCTCTGGTGCCCGGCACACCGAGGCTTATACTATCAGAATTAATACTATGGGCTTTCCCCCAATAGCTGCCTTAAAACTGATAGACAAAAACTGACAAGAAAAAGACAGTTGAGAGGAAGTGGTAGTAAATTCCCCTAAGCGGCTGTCACACATTCTGTTGCAATATGACTGAAGCTGAGAAGCTTGCGGTTCTCTTTATGCTTTATATATATAAAAGATAAAAGTTTGTGAAGCCCTCTAGTCTTCTTTATATATCTATGTAAAGTGCACGTAGCATTAAAGGTAACATTATATTATCATTCCTTTCATTTTTGGTATCACTGTTCCTTTATTGGACGTTAATGTGTAGATTATTTTTGTTTGCCTTATGTCTGCATAGAAAATATGTTTTTTTTTGGGGACTGTCCTATTTTTTAAGTGAGACGAGGGTTTGTGGTGAAACGACAAACACAAAGAACAAATTGACTTGCTGTATGTCGTGGCGACTTAGAGGTTAGAGAAAGAGGTTGACTGCTAAAAAAAAAAAGTACACGATTAAGAAAAATTCGAAATATAATTAAGGAAGGCCAGCTGCAAATTATTTCAGAATATCAATGTTTATCATAATAAAGATTAACAATCCCTGAAATCATTGTGTTCTGAACAGATTGTCTGTTACATTAATACTGTCATAATTATGGTTCTGTTATTTTATATCACTGTTAGTAGCCATCCTGTCCTGCTCCATGACTGAGGGTTGTATTACTACAACACTTGTTCTTTGGGTACAAGATCATTTCCAAAGAGCTTCCCTGAATTCAATCAGATCACACATGATTTAATATGTTGGGCAGTTGTACCTCCATGTGATCCATCTCACCTCAAAGCTGTACCTGATGTCATGAATGTGCCATGAGTAGGCTGGGAGAGTATGGCAACTCTCTCTTCTGAAATACTCAAAGGTAACAATCCTTTTCCCCAGCAATACAATGCACCATTCAACAAACGATCCTTGCAACACCTGGTCCAAGTCATTGTATTATTCCAGTAGAGTCACATAAACTCTGAATATCCACTTCTTCACCTTCTGGATGACTCCAGTAGAGAGCATGCTCAGTAGATGTCATCTCTGGTTTGAGTCTAGAGGGCTCAGACATCCCAGTAGAAGGGTCGGGGAGAATATGGCCTTGTATATTCACTTGAAAAAATCCAAAATGGAAGCCAAGAAAAAGGTGGATGACAGGGTCTTTCCTTTTTACTGGTAGTTTGTGCTGGTCTAACGTTGTTGGACAACAAGTTGGGTCCTTCAGTAAAAATGATCTTACAGGCAAAGAACATAATACTTCTTGGTACAAATTGAAATGTATAAAAACCTATAAATAAAATTTTGGCTAAGAAATAGTAGCAAGAGAATAGAAAAATATCTCTGCTGTATCATAGTACTGAACGTTTGTTTTAGGGAAGCCATTTAGCCCCAGGGTCTGTTGTCACTTTCAGTCTAATGCCCCAGCTGGAGTTTGATCTTTTTCTCAGAGGGGCCAAACGTCATTATTCTCCACCTACGTGTGGGGGAAGGATTCCCACTCTTCCATCAGTATCATGAGAGACTTTACATCACTTGGTCAGTTGAACAGATCCAAAATGGAACAGATCCAAAATGGAAGCCAAGAAAAAGGTGGATGACAGGGTCTTTAATGGATAACGTTGTTGGACAACATGTTGGGTCCTTCAGTAAAAATTATCTCATAGACAAAGAACAAAATACTTCTTGGTACAAATTGAAATGTATAAAAACCTATAAATAAAATTCTGACTATGTCAGCAGCAAGAGAATAGAAAACCATCTCTGCTGTATCACAGTATTTAGTTGCCTTAGAGAAGCAATTTAGCCCCAGGTTCTGTTGCCACTTTGAGTCTAATGCCCCAGCTGGAGTTTGAAGCCAAACTTCCCTTAATCTTCATTATTCTCCCACCACCTACGTGTAGGGGAAGGATTCCCACTCTTCCATCCCGAGCATCCATATCAAGGGAGACTTTACATCACTTGGTCATAGGATGTTCTTCACATTGCTTAATGGGTCCATTGTATTATTGGCTGCCTGTCAAAAAAAGACACACAACAATGTGAGAAGCCAGTTGCATGTGGGAACTACACTGCCCTGTTCTTTTGCAGATCATTGGATTCTCGTTCTCAATAAAAGGCTTAATATTTGTTACCTTTGCCTGAGGTATGAGAAATGTTCCCACTGAGGATATATTCATGCTCCTCAAATCATTGTTACTTGTCTTCAAACAACATCATAACAAGTTGTGTGGGACATTCATATAAACATTTAGCACTTTATGTTTCCCATGTGGTAGTTGGGCAAGAAATTACTGTAAAACCCTCATTTGTGGTTTTCAGGGGAAAGAGGAAAAAATGGGGGGGGGGGGAATAGGAAAATGTAAAATTTGGTGAAATAAAATCAAGATTTGTATTGTATGAAAATGTTTCACAAAATACAACATTCACTTAAAGTGGACCCGTCACCCAGACATAAAAATCTGTATAATAAAAGTCCTTAATTAAATATGAAATCCAATTTCTTTTTTTTTATTAAAGCATTCATAGCTGTTGTAAACTCATTTAAAAATCTCAGCTGTCAATCAAATATTGTCTGCCCCTCCTCTATGCCTTAGGCAATTACTTTCACTTTCCATTCAGCACTTCCTACATGTCACTGCTCTCCCTTCATTCCCCCAATTCTCTTAACGATTTAATTGTGTAACCAGGGCATGGGGATGGACATCAGGTCCCCCATTCTGGTGCACAAACAAGATTCTGAGATGATACAAGACTTGTCTTAATAACAGTGTCCACAAAATGGCTCCTGCCTGCTTGTTATAATTATGAATTCCCAGACTGAAGGAAACAAGATTCAAATAATTTATACAGTGTAATTAAAGTTAATTTTGCTTGACTAACATGATAAAATAGGATTTGGATAATTTTGTTTGGGTGACGGGTCCCCTTTAAGGAATCTGGCAAAGTTGTGGGGAAGTTTCTGTATGTGTGAAGACGTGGGGTGAAATACATACACTGAAATGCATTAATGTTTATGGGCACTGCAAAAAGATGAGAGAAAATGTAGAATGCGTGAACTTAAAAATTGAGATTTGACTGTATTTGTCTTTCTAGTTTACTTTTGGTAATAAACGTCACAACGTTTGTGCTGTGTCCCAAAACCAATAGCCAATAATTGGGTGTTTCCTTTCAAAAAGATGTCTGCTATTTGCTGACTGCTATGGGTTATTACTAGACCTGACGCAAACTTTACTAGAATTATTACATTATCCACTATGTCCAGCTTTGAATACTATTAAGGCTTAACTTAAAAAGAAAACCCAAGAAAGGTGCAATGTGCTCAAAATAAATAATATTTTTATAGAACAGATCATGGGTTTTTCATAACAGGAAGTGGTTTTTCTTTTGAAGATAAAAGGGATGTAAGATAATAATTTACTGCTTGTGGGCGAAACATGATCATATGAGCATCCTGATCTACAAACCAATATCTGAGGCACTCCATAAATCATTGGTAGTGATGGGCAAATTTGCATCGTTTGTTTCGTTGCGAATTTCCAGCGAAACAGCAAAAAATTCGCGAAACTGTGCCAGCGTCTCCTTTTTGACGGCAGCATCCATTTTTTTCAATGGCGAATTTTGGCGCCCGTTTGCGAATTTATTTGCCGGCGGCGAATCGCGCAAATTTGCCGCAAATTCCCACCCTGGCGAATAAATTCGCTCATCACTAATCATTGGATCTCTAAGTTTTCTCCCCAAGCCAACGGTTCTTTTAGGAACAAAAAAATACACTTACCTGGGAGAGAAAAGTTGAGCATCTTACTCAGCCTTCCCAGGAATTGCAAAATGTTACTAATTATACTAAGGGGCATATTTATCAAGGGTCGAGTTTCGAATGGAAAATACTTTGAAATTCAAATTCAAAAAGACCAACCGAAGTGAAATCGAAGGTTTTTTGGGTCGAAGAGGTCTGTTTTCGGCTGTATTCGAATCATACGATCAAAGGAATAGCACATTCGATCGAATTCGATTCAAAGTTTCCCCCCCCAAAAAACTTTGATTTCTCAAAGTCCACCAATTGACTCCATATGGGTTCTAGGAGGTCCCCCATAGGCTAAACAGCACTTCGGTAGGTTTTAGATGGTCGAATGGTCGAAGTCAAAGTTTTAAAGAGACAGTACATGATAAATTTCGATATTCAAATTTCGAAGTTTTTTTCAAATTCGAATCAAAGTTGGACTATTCCCTACAGCAACGTAACTAGAGAGGGGCGGGCCCTGGCGCAGGACGTGCAGACGGTCCACCCTCCGTACGCCCGGAATCCGCCTAGAATCAGTCCAATCACACCCCCAGGCCAAATCGCACCCCCTGCTCCCCCGGTAGTTACGCCACTGATTCCCTAGTCGAAAATACACAAAAAATAGCTTGAAATTTGAAGTTTTTAACTTCTAAAATTCACCTTGACCTTTGATAAATCTGCCCTTAAGTCTATGGGGGTATATATTAGGCCTATTTTTTTAATAAAACAAAGTCGACCCAACTCCCACACACTAATTTACATAATTTAACAAAAAATCAGATCATAAAAGTCGATGCAACAAAATTATGCATTAAATTGAATCATGCAACTTTTTTAATTTGACTCTAGAATCGTGAGACTTTTTTCAATTTGACGCCCAATTTTTCAGATCAAAAACCAGCCTGAAACCGTCCATGATCATGAAGGTAAGAAACATTTTCAAATTGTAGAAGGCACATTTGCCATTGACTTTAACGTGACTTTGAAAGGTTTTAGCTGGAGTATTTTTGGATTCTGATTTTAAAAAAGTTTGGCGCATAATACATTTTAAAAGTTCTTGTTTTTTGTTTTCCTCTAAAAATTAGATTTTTTCCCCCTGAAAAACTCAACCAGAAAAAAATCAAGGATTGACAGTGTGCCAAGGGACGTCTGGGAAAGCTAAGGGGACACTGACCGATAAGCAGTTTTAATATATATTTATTTAAGGTGTTATTCAGAAAGGGTGGTGGTGCCCAGTAACTTTTAATTATTCCACCTGACTGAATTAAGGTTTCCTCCACTCCAGCAGATCTTTCTAGTCTTGTTAGTAAATGTCTTGAGTCAGGACTGACTGTAGAACCTTCATCTTGAGTTGGAACTTTTTTGTATATGACTGCACCTAAGCCAACTGTGTTCAGATATTATATGGTCCAAGCGGAGGGTTCAGGGCGGTGCACTTGAACCTCCCTTCGTAACTGGTTCTACAAGAACCCAAGATTTGTTCTACCGTTAACCTTAACATCTATCAAAGAATAGCGTGTGATTTATATTGTTTACCCCTGGTGATGAGCGAATTTGTCCCATTTCGCTTCGCCCAAATATTCACAAAACTGCTAAAAAATTCAATAGGCGACAAAATACTTTTTCCACGCAAAATTCTGGCTATGCATTAAAATCAAAGGAGTTTTTTTTCCTGAAGCAGCTTTTTTTTCTCAGCAACTTTTTTGTTCAAATGCATTAAACTCAATGGGCGTTTTTTCATATGGCGACTTTTTTGTCCAAATGCATTAAAGTCAATGGGCGTTTTTTCTTATGGTGACTTTTTTGTCCAAATGCATTAAAGTCAATGGGCGTTTTTTCTTATGGTGACTTTTTTGTCCAAATGCATTAAAGTCATTGAGTGTTTTTTCTTTTGGCGACTTTTTTGTCCAAATGCATTAAAGTCATTGAGTGTTTTTTCTTTTGGCAACTTTTTTGTCCAAATGCATTAAAGCCAAAGGTTTTTTTTCTAATGGCGACTTTTTTGTCCAAATGCATTAAAGTCAATGGCGACTTTTTTTGTTTCAGCGACATTTTTGTTGTGGCGAATTTTTCAATGCCACAGTTTCATGAAAAGATTTACAGATGGCGAAATGCAGAATTTCGCCACAATTAAATGGCTAGCAAAGAAATTCGCTCATCACTATTTACCCCACTAGACATAAAGGAGAGCAAATATTCGATCAACCCATATGTCATCTTAATGGGTCTTCAGGCTGACTCGCTATCCCTTGATTTAACTCAACAAAAATACTTAGAAGATGGTCATTCTTGTATCACAAAGAAACTGGAAGCAAACAAAATCTCCCTTTATTTTCCTAACTGATAGGTTATAGGAAACCCAGATTGGCAAGTCATGAAAATAGTTGAGTAATGGGACACAGCTATACAGTATCTTTGTATAAATCCCTGCATACACCTTTGACTATATTTAGCCTGAAAAAGGAACAAAGAGCAGTAAAGTTGAATCACCTGGATGTTCTTCACCGAATCATAACATGATTCAACGGTCTGGTCCTCGGTATATGTGTTTTCCTTCCGAATTCCAGCTCCATTGCCCTTTAATGGTAAAAGACCATCATGTAAATATGTGCTAATTTCAAGATTCTTCCCTTGAAACAAATTATCCGCAATATAAACGCTCTTATTTGTGCCCTTGAAAATTAGGCCTTATATAAGTACAGCAGTAAAAAAAAACTTTGTTGTCCATCTTTTTTTTTTTTTGATTTGGGCGTCACCAATTTAGCCTGACAAAGTTTAGCCAAAGGTCAATGATCCTTTTATCATCGGCTAAGTTAAGAGTTGTTTGTGCTCTGCTTACCTGCACCCATGGTCATTTATGCTTTGGCATGTGCCCCTATTAGACCTGCTGCCCAAAAAAAACTAAGTGCAATAAATGAGGCTTTAGTATAGTGCTGTCCCCTTTATAAACTAGCCCATTTGCTTAACAGGCAAGTCATACTGAGTTATCTAATAAAGAAACAAGCACCAACCAAAAATCTCAGAGTCAGGAGTACAATAAAAGTTTCGGGAAGAGGAAGCAAGAGCCAATGAAAGTGATATTTAATATGAGGGGACAGAAAATGAGAGAGGGATAGAATGATAGAAATGGGGTAAAGGCTTCATGTGATGCCAATGGTGTAGGTTTAAGGGCACGGGGAATTTTAGCAAAGCTTTAACATTGGTACCTGAACTGGTTGATTCACCTCACTATACACAGTCTCTGCTTTTTCTTGTGTGGACTTTTCATTTGTAGCTTTGCCTCCCTGTTAAAAGGAAAGGTTCAATTAGCTGTTTTATACTTTATCATTCACAATGAGGTATAGAAAATATTAATGTAAATCATTTTGTTGGGCCTTGAGAACGTCCTCACCATCCTCAAGTGTTTGTCCATTGTCACCTAGTTTATTTAAATGTTTTTCAACATCTTGGCATCCGATAAAAAGTAAAAAGTTTGCCCAGGTGTGGTTACCCCATAGCCACCAATCAGCTGCTACTTTTACACAAGTATATTCTAAATGCTGATTGGTTGCTATATATAACTAGACCTATACACAATCTTGCAGCCTCTTTGTGTCGCCTTCAAAAACAAATAACTGCATGACACCTGTGCTATTTAGAATTTCTTTTAATTAATGAAAATATCCATGGTCCTCCTGCTTCATGTCTAGCTGGCAGTAGTCTGAATAATCCAGGGGCTGAACTACTGGGCTGAATTAAGCAAGACATATTGTATACCGGTAGTTATATTTGTACAACTCTATTTGCAAAGTTAAAATGGCTAAAAAAGCAAATATATTTACTTTAATATTCTGCTGCATTACCTTCGGTAGTTGAACTTCACTATACACAGTTACTGAACTGTCAGCTGTTGCTTCTTCTGTGCCTGGACCAGATACAGTCTCTCTTTTTCGTTTCTGGACCTGAACACATAAATAATGGGATATTAATTTGTGTTACATACATACTTATGGACATTTGTAACTTCCGCATAATAGTTTTTCTGTTTAAATTTTATGGAGATTCTCTACGATTTCTCCTTCACACGCCCCATGTAACCACATCTGTATTTATTCTGTGTTTATGAGTTAGACTTCTGTGAAATACGATTCATGGGAAATTAAATCGGCCAGTTCTGAATTTTGGAAGCTTTGACATATTTTGTAGGTATTGCCTTGGTCAGATATATATATATGGGGCAGATTTATCAAAATGAGATTAGAGCTAACTGAAAAATCCCCCCACTTTCTATTCATTCCTGTTGAATTTAAAGAAGCGTATTTATCATATTATAAACTCTTACAGAAGCCTTTATAGCCTCTTGTCTACTCCCAGCCTTACACATCGCCCCAGATTTAAAGGGGATGTATTGTCAAAAATTAAAACCCCCCTTTGCCCTTGGGGAACCGATATAAGCTTTTTTGTAATTGCAATCAATTATTTTTTATTAGCAGTTTTCATTTGCTCTTCAGTTTAAAGTTGAGCGCAGTTCGTTCCCCCTCATACCTGCTCTTTCAGCTGCGAGCAAAACCTTCACGGCCCGTGGCCATCTTTGCTGTTTGATCCGCCTGCCTCTTCTGCTGTTCCCGCCCACCTACCAATGAAGAACGAGTAGGCAGTCTTGCTTGCAGAACGTCACCATCACTCCCACCGTTGCTTGACTGGCTACTCGTTCTTCATTGGTCAACTAAACTGAAGCGCAAATGAAAACCGCTAATAAAAAATAATTGACTGCAATTAGAAAAAGGCTTATATCAGTTCCCCAAGGGCAAAGGGAGATTCTCTGCTTCTCCTTTAAGGTATGAAGACCCTTATTACAGAAAGATCCGTTATCTGGAAAACCCCAGATCCTGAGCATTCTGGATAACAAACCTGTGTATTGCAGAATCCTCACCATTGAAAAATTCTCTGCTTAATATACAGATAAATATAATAAACAATGTGTTTATTGTGCTTTTTTACGCAACCACAATAGAAGCCACTTTTTACTTCTTTGTCTTTTAAACTCCCACTCATGAATGAAATTGACATAGGACACCCCCTGCTTCCAAGTCCCTTCTCCGTAGCTCATTACATACATTCCACTCCTGCTTCCTCTCGTATAAAAATAATGTGCACATTACCTGAGCATAGATAGTCTGTCCTTTGATTACTTGTACAATATGCTGATCTAGAATGAAATTGAAAAGATGACTTTAGGCCACAAGTAATAGCAAGCACCAAGTGTTATAAAATGAGAGCACAATAGTGTATATTGAGACATTATTCTGAACACAGCTTTAAACAAACATACTATAGAAGGACTATTGGAAATGATTTGTAAACCTGTGGCTAACCAATCTGACAAGGCAAATCCTCAAAGTAATGCTGCTCTGAGTCCTCTGTCAAAAGAAACACAGCATTTCTTTCCTTCTATTGTGTACTCATGGGCTTCTGTATCAGACTTCCTGTTTTCAGCTTAAACCTCCAGGGCTAGGGCTTGAGCATGCTCAGTTTGTTCCTCTCCTCCCTGCTGTAATCTGAGCCCAGAGCTATGAGTGAGCAGGGAGAGACTCAGGCAGGAAGTGATGTCACACCAAGCTAATATGGCAGCTGCTATCCTAAACTAACAGTGTCTAGAGCTGTTTACTCAGGTACAGAAAGCATTCTAAAGAATACAAATGCCATTCTACTTTTGTTAGCACTGTTGTGGCTAATCTATTGGCAATAAACTGCCTTAGTAGCTTTCCTTCTCCTTTAAGCACATTTTCTAGGCACTGAACAAATGTGTTCCCCATTTTTAATTTCTGTGTAATATAATGAGACAAAATAACACAACAATCTCGGTATGTAAGATCGTATGCAAGGTGGCTGACATAGTGCTGTGAAGCAGCATTTTCATTGGCGATTTCCCTTTTTCTTTGGTCAACTTTTTTAGTGAGCTCCAGTGGGGCAGTTCTATGGAGAGTTTAGATCCCCTTTAAACCTTTGTCAAAGTTAGTGAAGAAATAGCAGGAAACAATCAAATATACACTATGTGGGCTGTCATAAAGATACTGTAGCATCTCAATATCTATGTTGTATCCTCCATGGTAATATTTCACATGTATCATTGCTTTATGGGGTTAATTTGACAGGGTATTTTCCCATTACAATTGTATGGGGAAAAAGTTGCATAATTTCACAGCAAACCCGCTAAATTTTAGCACATAATGCTCACAATGCCATGATGACCATTTCAAGAAAATATGCAATTTTGAATGAATATTCGACAGTGCATTAGACAAGGAGAACATTTGGACTCCAGTAATAGTAGCTACAGTTCATATTCTGGAAAATATGTAATCCTTTTCTTGATCCTTATGGCATCATTAAACACTAAGGGGCCGATTCACAAAAGGTCGAATATCGAGGGTTAATTAACCCTCGATATTCGAATGGGAATTAAAATCCTTCGACTTCGAATATCGAAGTCGAAGGATTTTAGCGCAAATAGTGCGATCGAACGATCGAAGGATTATTCCTTCGATCGAATCATAAAATCCTTCGAATCGAACGATTCGAAGGATTTAAATCCAACAATCGAAGGAATATCCTCCGAACAAAAAAACGTAGGAAAGCCTATGGGGACCTTCCCCATAGGCTAACATTGAGTTCGGTAGGTTTTAGATGGCGAACTAGGGGGTCGAAGGTTTTTCTTAAAGAGACAGTACTTCGACTATCGAATGGTCGAATAGTCGAACGATTTTTAGTTTGAATCCTTCAATTCAAAGTCGTAGTCGAAGGTCGAAGTAGCCCATTCGATGGTCGAAGTAGCCCAAAAAACACTTCGAAATTCGAAGTTTTTTTACTTTGAATCCTTCACTCGAAGTTAGTGAATCGGCCCCTAAGGGGTTATTTATTAAAATCTGAATTTATCCCATATTCTTTTTAAAAAAAACCACGACCAAACTCCCATAGCTTATTTATTGATTAAAACAATTAAATGGGATCATGGAAAAACACAATAAAATCAGGAAATTAATTGCTTGAATTGCTTCTGCTTTTTTTTCTCAATGTGCTCAAATTTTTAGAGTTTTGCCTGAAAACCCGAAAAAGTCAGATTTTCTGGTTAAACCCAGAGCATAACATGAAGTAACTCCAAATCACTGAATATCTACATGATCTTCTTTTTTAGCCATGTTTTCCAACAATGGTGTCCTATGGCAAAACCTGTGACCCCATTAACACCTTTATAAAATCTAGGCAAAAAAGTAGAAGGAAATACATTTACAACTCAATATTCCCATTAGACAAACAAGGGGAAATAAAAAAAAAACATACACTGCAGTGGGAGAACATATATAGGGATATTATGTTCAACACTAAGGGGCATATTTATTAAAGTGAAGTAATAGAATAAAAAATACTTCGCATTTCGAAGTGTTTTTTTGGCTACTTCGACCATTGAATAGGCTACTTCGACCTTCGACTACGACTTCGAATCGAATGATTCAAACTAAAAATCGCTCGACTATTCGACCATTTGATAGTCGAAGTACTGTCTCTTTAAGAAAATACTTTGACCCCCTAGTTCGCCACCTAAAAGCTACCGAAGTCAGGGAAGGTCCCCATAGGCTTTCCAAGTTTTCTCTGATTGAAGGATAATCCTTCAATCGATGGATTAAAATCCTTCAATCGAACGATTATTCCTTCGATCGTTCGAACGAACGAATTGCGCAAAATCCTTCGACTTCGATATGCGAAGTCGAAGGATTTTAATTTGCCAGTCGAATATCGAGGGTTAATTAACCCTCGATATTCGACCCTTAATACATCTGCCCCTAAGGGTCGAATTTGGAATGAAAAAACTTCGAAATTTGAGTTCAAAAAGACCAACCGAAAATTAAGTCAAAGTTTTTTTTTGGTCGAATAGGTGAGTTTTCGATCAAATAGGTCCGTATTCGGTGAAGGAATAGCGAATTCGATTGGAAGTTTTTCCCAAAAAAAAGTAGATTTTTCAAAGTCCACCAATTGACTCCACATGGGTTCTAGGAGGTCCCCCTCAGGCTAAAACAGCAATTTGGCAGGTTTTAGAAGGCGAAGGGTTGAAGTTGAATTTTTACATTTAAATTTCGATATTTGAATTTTTGAATTTTTTTTCAAATTCGAATCGAATATGGACTATTCCCTAGTCGAAGTACACAAAAATAGCTCAAAATGCAATTTTTTTTTTCATTAGAAAATTCACCTCGACCATTGATAAATCTGCCCCTTAGACACTGCTTAGCCAAACCCTATCATAAAGATAAAGGAACACAATTACAGTTGAATAAAGGGTATAAGAGTCTCACACTAGCATGATATCATTAGGAAATTACACTCACCCTTCTTCTTCCTTTTAAATAGGTAATAAAAAACAGCCGAAGGAATCCCAACTGCTGCTAAAATCAGAACTAAAATCAGAGCGATCCACCATGGGAATATATTTCCTGCTATTGAAGCTGTGAAGATTAATAAAAAAACTGATGAAAAGTTAAGCATTAAATAAGAAACGGTTAGCTTGTGTTAAGATTGATGATGCTCATGGGTATCATATATAAATAATTAGAAAGAACACCTAAATAATTCATAATTTCTTAAGTCACATCTTTGTACTCAAAAATATAATCATGCAAATGATTTCCCAAAGTAGCAGCTTTTGCAATATTTTTCAATGATTGGATTAAAAGTTGCACGTTTAAGTATTTCATTTTTAACTTGCACATACTCTTGGGACCAGAGACAACAATATTCTAATTGTGACTAATTTTACCAAAACCTAGGTATATTAGAAACCCCATATACTATACGAAAACTACATTGTAAATTCAGGGGCTGATTTAACAATGCTTGAATTAAAATTTTTGCCATAAATTCCAGCAGCTCTCCAGTTTTGCTGAAATGGCCAAATAACTCAAAAACCACAAATGATAAAAATACCACTCTCTACATGATATTAGAAGATAATTAAAGGTGCCCAATCCCTTTAAACCTGCTGTAGATTGTAGCCCCAAAG